>NC_135246.1:3772036-4085127 GCF_947623445.1 Clavelina lepadiformis
AGGCTTCAAGTAATTTGCATCGATCTGCATTCGGGCCAAAACTATGAAGAATTCTACAAATTACATACACGCAAATTTATCTTGCTAAACATGTAAACTTATAAAAATATACAAAACCTTAAGGCAGCAGGACTTACCTAAATAACCACGATGCTTGACCTTTTGATGAACTTCAAAACCTCGCTGACTTTTAAATTTTTCATCACAGTATTATATCGTTGATTTGACGGAGTCGCGATAAATTTGTCACATGACTTAGCATAAGTGTTCTGATCGAAAACCTTGGATTCCTGGTGACGTCGTACACGTTGCTTTTTTGTTTATAAGTTACGTTGATAAACTTGTAAGTTGTTTAGGAACAAGAGTTCTTACTAATATTTTTTAAATGAAAGGTAACAAAAAACATTATTTTTAACAAAAAACCTCAAGGTGCCAACGGGGTATGGTAGCACAGATATATCGCAAAGCATCAAAAGTGGCTATACAGCTGTTCTGCTGTCGGCTGTTTAACTTTAATTTTTCAGCACTAGCAAAGAATTCGGTATGTCTGAAACATGGCATATTTGGCCTAACACCACTTCCGCTGGTTAACAGTTTCAAATTCGGGCAATACGATATAAAAATTAAAAAAACGCATAAATGAAAAGTATCGTGCTAACCTCGTTGCAGACTGGTCAAACAAGAAATACGCTTTCAAACAACACTGGTCAACACGATTTTTGTTGCAGATTGTGTTTGGGTCTTTTTTACCTAATTTGGGGGCGCTGAATCCGAATCTGGCGTTATTTTGTTTCTATCACATCACGTTTTTGAGATAATATAAGTTACAATTTATATATGTTCATTATAAAATAATACTGCAAATCAGAGACCGCCTTGAAATGTAGAGGTTGTTTTAATCAGAACTGCTGGAATGTTTAATCATGCAAAACACGAACACAAAGCCTCGTGTTCAGTTAAAAAACATCACTAGAAATTGACCGTTGAACATTCAATGTAATGCCACAATCTTTAAGAACTCGGAAAATTTTCGTTTTAATGGCTTTCGTTTGTGGGTAGTAGTGTAAATTTCTCTCTTCAAATTCCAGCAGTAATCTGCCATCATGTAGCAATCCCATCGGCCCTGGTAGTGCTCTTCCATAACTCTAATATCTTGGTGGTAGCGCTCACTTTGTTCTTCACTGACGTCCCCATTGTTGTGTTCAATTTGAAGAAGTTCAGTGTCAAGTGTCGGCAGCCTAATACTGACCCGAAGCATGTGCCCTCATTAGGGCAGGTAGATTGAACTGCCGAACAGGAAAGTGTCACACTGTTACAGCTGAATGTTGAAGGTCTCACAAAAGCCAAAATCAACATCTTGAAACACCTTGCGAGTACCCACAAAGTCACCGCCATCCTTCTACAAGAAACCCATGTAATTTACATCACCATCAGGCATTTGCGGTGCAGATTCACAAACAGAAGAACGCATCATCTTCGACTGTCGTGTCCTACACCCACTCATAGGCCAAGAGGACCTGAAGACCTCTGACGAAGAAGGGAAGAAAAGGCTGCAATTGGTATCTGAATATGCTTGAGCCGACCTCATACGAAGTTAGACAACTTGGTTGTCGTCATCGTAAGACAATATTCCCTTAAGGTTAACAAATAAGTACGAGGGTGAGAAAAGCAGACAACGACCTTATGAGACTCATATGTCATCACCCGTAATAAACATTTCAACAAGCAAAGATTGTAGTGAAGTCGGTCAAGCTGTCAAATTCAGCTACCATATATACCCATTCCATTACAAGTTTTTTTAGAACTCCTTGACTATTTTATCTTTGACTCCGTTAGTCCATTAAGGAAAAAGGTTGGACGGTCCTGACCTAGCCTATACTTGTGGTGTATAGCCTCTTGCTGTTACAGTTGCAGCGTTTTTCTGTGCAAAGTAAGCAAGTGCAAGTGTAAAAAAATGTGAACGTGTTCAGTTTTAAGAAATGAGCATAACTCGTGTGATCACTTGCATAAAAAAGCTTGCTTGTTAAAATATTGGTTCATTGACATATTAAATGCTTAATGTTGGTATACTGCTAGCACATGCTGTAAAACTGCTTTATGGAACTTCTTTAAATTAAACCAATGTTAGGTAGCATACCATTGATATTTTCAATTCAACATTTCAATCACATCAATGGTGATTGATTAGTGATTTTCAACAACACATCAAACAGACTTAAACAATTAATTCTGATATAACTTTCCTAAATGTGTTACTCTTAGACATTTAAGTGATTGGAGCGGGATCACGACATATGGCCGTGAACAAACTCACCGGCGACAACTGGTAGTGGACAACTGACCGACAACAAATTGGCCGGCGATCAAATTAACCGTCGACAAATTGGCCGTCAAAAGGTCAAAATTCTAATTCACTATCTAGTCGCGCATCAGCTTTAATCTCAGCCAATTAAGTATGTGTATTGCAGTCAAGGTTGACTGATTTGTCAAATAGCAGTTTGTGTAAATTTTAGTGCCCTTATTATGTAGTGTCATATGTGTTTTGCAGTGAACTTCTTTTAATGTTGTTACTCGTATTTCTCGTATTTCCGGAAATATTTCTGTTTATTTCAATAAATGTTTCAATGTGTATTGAAATAAAAAAAAATTTTTGGTAAAAACAAAGGAAATAGTTACAAACAAATATTTACTTTACATATCATATACTACCATCAACTTAAACACAATAATTCAGCACTTGCACGGTCAATTTACCTCCCGGTCAATTTTCATTCCGGTAAGTCTGTTCCCGGTTAGTTTGTTCGCGGTCAATTTACGTCACGTTCAGTTGTCCCCGGTGAGTTTGTTCGCGGTCATTTTCCCGCGGCCATATGTCGTGGAAACGATTGGAGCACTGTCTGTGGTGTGCCAATTTTGGGTTAGTTTAGGTCAAACTGGTGTTTAATGTCATTTAAAATGATTTCTTGTGTTTTTTTTGAAACTACGCAGAAGTCTTCATAATCATTCTTTCAAAACCACAGGGAATCTTTTTGATTTTCGTTTTTGTATGTGACAATCACTGCTGTTCTGTACTATCTAGTAAATGTTGAAAAAATTGATTTAGATTTATTATTTTTATTTCAACAGTTTCGTTACATTTGATCAATTTTCCGCTATCAAGAAAATCTTCAAATATTTTAAGTTCTTTTCAGCAAATACATTATAAAGTTGTATGATAATCAAGCAATGGAGTGTCATCCAGTTGGTATGCAAAATGACGTTTTGTTAAAAGCAATCAGTGCAACCTAATTATCAATGCCAGGAGTGTCAAAAGTCATTTACACTAAAGTGTAATTTGCAACGTCACATGGCTATCCACAGTGAAAGGCAACATTATACTGAATAAAAATAATAATAACATTTATATAGCACTATTTCTGATAAGAGGAATTGCTCTTAAGCGCTTAACACTCACATATGAAATACAGTAATAATATAATCAAGAAAAGCAACAACAGCGATGAATGTAGCATATTATTACGGCTTGAATTGAGGTGGCATAAACTCGGCATGACATGGAGGCATTAGACGAAAAAGAACACAGTGTCTCATTTTTTAAATATTGTATTGATTGCTAGTTGATTGAATCCTAATATTGATGCTCATAGCTTTAACCCACATTGGAAAGTTAGCCGATATGAGCAATTGATTTTTATCTACGAAGCCTGCTCACTGAGCAAACTTTCCAAGATGTGCAATTTTTTGAAAAGGTATTTGAACATAAGTCCAACTTTACATATCATCTTTTGTTGTTGTTTTACCACGTTGACATAGACATCAGCTATTTATGGCATCCAGGCCGGATAGCGACTGTCAAAACAGCGACTGTCATAATGGCGACTTCATAATAGCGACGTAATCAAGTGAGCGACATTCCAAACAGCGATTGTATAAATGCCGACCGCATTAAAACAGCGACTGTTATGATAGCAACTTAACTAAGCTTACCATATTTTTTTGATTGAAAAGCGAGACGCTTCAGAACAACAAGCCCTATCAGATAAATGTGGTTTACATTTTACTAGAAGTATGAGACTATTTTGGATTCCTATCGTCAGGGACAACTGAAGTAGTAAGACACCAAGAAAAACTAAAATAATGGATTTTACTAGGAAACAAAACAATGTTCAAGCATTTGTAAATTTACATAATCGTCCAATCATACTTTTCTGTAGACAATACTTTCTTCCAGAAGTCTATATTCAACTTTATTTTCTCATAAAAACCACAGCAGGAAAAGTCAGTTTTAATTTTGCAGGTGATAAGGGCTTTCACATTCAAATGGTTTTTGCTGAAGAAAATGCAAACAAGTACCGGAACCGTACGAAATAAGTTCTTTCAATAACCTAACTGCAAAAAGATCATCTCCTCCTAGCCTACTAGTGTATTACTGAACAGTGAACAAGCAAATACGCTAACAATCAACTCACCACTGGACCAATTACCCGCTACAATGATGTATCAATTACTTTCACATTTAACACAACGAAACAAGAACACGCATCGGGTATGGCTTTTCAGCAAATTGGTTAAACAAACCAATCACATCATGCTAATATTCGTGTAGTGTGGGGCAATGCTGGCTCAGTAAATGCCAAAGCGGGACTTTTAGTTGACTGATCGGGACGCCGGGACAAAGCCTTCAAAAGCGGGACTGTCCCGGCTAAAACGGGACGTATGGTAAGCCTAGACTTAACTCGTATTCACTGAGTTGAATTCACTGAGTCGAATGAGGCATTTATAAATGGAAGGCAACACTATGACGTGTCACATTAATTTTAAGGTCGTTTGAAAAAATTCATTAATTTTAAGGTCGTTTGAAAAATTTGCCCCAATGGATTTTATAATTTCAAGAAAAGGAAGTGACATGATAAGTTATGAAGGCTTTTTGTACAGGAAAGACAAAACAAAGTTAAATACAATCAATTGGAGATGTGCTAAGACAGGTTGTAAAAATCGCCTAACGACAAGCCTTCAGTATCGTGAGCAACAACAACCCCCAGTGAGCAGTGGCGTCCACACGCATCCACCAAACCCTACGGAAGTGGCAGCCAGGAGAGTTGAAAACAGTGTAAAAACAGCTGCAGTAAGAACACGGGATCCACCACGAAGAATCGTGCAGGATGCATTGACCGAAGTTAATGACCGGGTGAAAGAGTGCGTGTGCGCGTAAGCCTTGGATTTAATAAAAGAAGTGAGGTCGCTCTATTGACAGTCGCTGTTTTAAATGAATCGCTGTCGTGTGGTCGCTCTATTGACAGTCGCTGTTCTGACAGTCGCTATTTGGAACCCGAGCCGCTATTTATGTTGCTCCTAATATTCACTCATAATGTTTATACAGAAAATATCTGTGATAATATTGTAATAATAACCAAAGGTAATATACAGATTGTGTAAGATATACAATTCTCGTACTTATGTGTCGTTTTAGCAAAGCGTAACACGAGCCACAATCACTTCCTGTACCAGTGTTGTGACGTAATATCTGTGCCTTTCTCGCATGCGTTCAGTTTGCCAAAAGTAAGTGTGTTAGCGTATGCTAGTAACAAGTTTGGTAATAACCAACAACCAGCAATTTAATACAGTTGAATATAGCTAAGCCAAAATGCTAAAACTTTAACTGTTGAATGAAATGCTGTTGATGTGCCAATGTTCTATCAATTTGTAATCGTATAAAGAAGAAACAATACAATCAGTTTATACAATCAACATTCTTGTGCAATCTACTGATGAGTACAAACTAAAGTGGCTCAGTGTAAAGTTGACAATTTTAGTTGTTGGTAACACAAGACAATCAGCTTTTGGCTGAACAGTCGAGTCTAGGGTTGATAAAGCAAGACAACGACCTTGAGACTCATTTACTTCGAGGACAATAAACATTCAGACAATCAAAGATTGTATTGGATTGACTGGTACAGTCAAGTTCAATAACCAATCATTCCATTACATATCTAATGTCTATGTTTTGAAATTATTTAATTTTACTATTTTTCATAGCCTCAACAAATACAAATCAACAAATAAAGCAGGGATACTTGGTGAAGCCAAATCAACAAATAAAGCAGGGAAAAGTAGCACACATTTCAAGCCTTTTTTGGAGCTGTCAATGAATGACCTCTATTCTTCTGGTATATACTCAAGTACACCCATAGTCTCCATAGATGTGTGGGGATTATGTAGAAATTGGTTGTATAAATTGGCATTGCACAAGTTTTGATTTTTCTCCAGGCAGATAATAATGTTTGCAAAGCTTGTAGCGTGCTGACGGTAGTTGAAGTATTTCAAGTAGCGTTGTTTTACGGCGTAAAGTTTGAAGTGTACTTGATGAAATATTTGGATAACATAGATTCGTAGAATAATAGATAGTACACACATACACGTAGCAACGATAAATTAACATGGCGTTAGCTGATTGGCTGACGAGTATGATATAAAAGGTTAAGCTTGGTTCAAATCGTCATGCTGGATGTTCTGGCCGGCGAGGCTCTGCAAGGGCTTGTCCCTTCAGGACTTGCTAGTACTCTTCTCTTCTCTGACTCGTACGAATTGAATTCTTTTCTGAGTTATTCTATTTTGAATAAGTAATTGCTAACAAATTGGGAATTGGAATCATGTTGTAAATATCCTAATTCGGACAAGTTATTTGGACAATATAGCAAATTTGAACTTATGAAGTTGGTGTTGATTTAAGAAGCAATATAGAGACAGTAAACGCAACGGAGTCAAAGACAATCATAGGAGTCAGACAATAAAACTGAAAGACTGGGTTTGGCTTAGGCCATCCCAAAACCATTACACCACTCAAATCCCATAGATGAAAGAAGTCCTTCGATGTTTTTACAGTACACAAAATTATCTTCTTGAGAGAAAAATTGCATTAACATTTCTTCTCTGTCCCGGTAAAACGTTATTTTTGTTGCCGAATCAAGAATGTTATGCTATGTGTTGATGTTAAGGCTTATGTTAGTGCTTGATGGGAGATGATATTGTGACAACCAAACCACGTGACTCTGTGTCACGTCATAGCATACGTGCAGAAAAACATCTGCATCAGAAATGATAATATGATGACCTTGATTGAACTGGTTGGAAATTGAAAAACAAATACGTCAGAGGTCAAACTTGGCCAGGCTGATGCAACGTTTGAAGAGAACAACGAACGAAAAAGGATTTATGCTAAAAAAAAGCGGATGGTTTGGTTGCGAATCTGGGAGAGTGGAGGGAGAGACAGTAAAAAAAAACGAGTGCATAAAAAAAAAAAAACGTGATTACCAAAATTTGAGTTGTTGGGCGACTGAAGAAAAATAAAAAAGTGTATTCTGTTGCTGCCGGAGTATTCTATTTGAATAAGGCGATTTATCAATAGTTAGAAGTGACGAAACGTCATAAGTTAAACGTCATAAGTGGTGCCCCGATAACTCGAACCCAAGACCTTCATCGTGAGAGTTTGTATGCGATAACTCGAACCCAAGACCTTCAACGTGAGAGTTTGTATGCAATAACTTAACAACGTGGGACTTCAGCGGAATTTCGTCATACCTGTATCCAACTTTCTACAGCTGTTAATTTTTACGGAACTTCACCCTTCATACTTCTAACTGGTACTGTGTTTTTTATTGTATATTATCATTGATGGTTAATGGCTTTATGTTAAACTTCTCTTATGTTTTCAAAATTGAATTTTCTTAACACATTAGAACACGTTATTGATAGTCATTTTTCCCCTGAAACATTACCGCAATCGAGCGTTATGTCCACAAGTGCTCCAATAACCATGAGCGATATTGCCACTGATAATGACCTAGTAACCTCAGAAACTTTAACCCCTTCCTCGAACACGTCGCCAGTCTCGGAAGGTGTTAAAACTGACTCTTTTATGTATGGCATTGGACCGTCTCGAACGTCTCGAGTGAAATTTGGCACTGATTACCCTACTAGCAGTCGAAATCCTGATTTCAATCTCTTCCAATCGACTCTAGATTATTATCCTCCTCGCGTTGGAATTAAAGTTTCTTTACCGCCATTTTGGTCAGACGCCCCGCGCGTATGGTTTCAATCAGCGGATGGAGTCTTTAGACAGAACGGAATAATTTCTGAGTATGAAAAGTATGACCTTGTGCTTTGTGCGCTAAATTCAAGACATATGACTCGTGTTGAACATATTATTTGTCATAAACCAGAAGATAAGCCATATACTGCGTTGAAGGAAGCGTTATTAAAGGAATTCGAACTTGATGAATCTCAGAGGTTAAATCAGTTATTGTATAATGTCCAACTGGGTGACTTAAAACCTACCGAACTTTTATTTCAAATGAAAAAGTTACTTGGAAACTTTTCTGATGATAATCCAGTTGTTACGTCTTTGTTGAAAAAGTTATTTCTTGACAAATTGCCATTACATTGCCGTCAAATTCTTGCTGGCTCTTTAGAGGCTGATTTAGATGTCCTTGCTTGGCGCGCGGACGAAATCATGTCGCACTCTGATCAAACTCACCCAACAGAAGTCAGCCTCCAAAATGTCAATTCCAATCTTTCTTCCATGAATGCAGTTCTTACCAAACGTGTGGACATGTTAGAAACCGAACTCGCAAGGCTGCGAATGCAACGTCATATTAGCAATAATAAGCCTGATACAAACCAACGCTCGTTCGCCCGACCCAGCCGATCGAGTCGATCACCCCAGCGTGTCCGCTTTTACAGCAATCAATTTCGGCCGAATTTTTCTCCTAATAGCCGAGGTGCTGAATATTCAGGCAGAGCTTTTAACAATGAAAGACCACGCTTCTTTCCTGGTTCCATAGATTCGGCTCAAAGAGCTAGGCGCAATTGTAATCCGCCTAATCGCACATCGAATGCTCCCAATTTATGCTTTTATCATAGCAGATATGGCCGAAATGCTTTCAAATGTCAATCACCTTGTGGTTGGAGGCGTGATTCATTGGCAAAAAACGCCTAGCGCCGCCGACAGGTCCATCACAAGTTATCGGCGGCGTAAAATCAAATTCTTTGATGTACATATATGATGATAAAACTAAGCTTGACTTTATGATTGATACCGGATCGCCTAAATCTTTTGTGTGTGCAAAACATTGCTCTGATTTTACAAAAGGGAGTTATTACAATTTTCAAGCAATAAATGGCTCTACTATTAGAGTTGTTGGAAAGAAATGTTTAACTATTTCTTTGGGTTTAGAGGATGATTTCACTTGGGAATTTTTGGTAGCCGAAAACATTACGTCTAATATAATTGGCTGTGATTTCTTAGCGTCTAAACGTTTGCTTGTGGATTTATGTCTTAGGCGTTTGACAAAAGCCTCAAATACGGCTTACTGTACACCAGACAGCTTTTTGTCACAAATTTCGCATTTTTCTACGGATGCTGAACAGAGCCAACCGAATACTGAATTCGATTTTGTTTATCAGAAATATTCTCAAGTATTTGACGTCACTAAATTTTCTCAACGTGCAATACCGGGCGTAACTCATCATATTGTTACCGATCCCCAAGCTGCACCAATCAAGCAGAAAATGTTTCGTTTCTCGCCAGAAAAAGAAGCCATTATTCGTAAGGAATTAGACCGGATGTTAGATTTGGGTGTAATAATTCCCAGCTCAAGCCCATTTCGTTCCAATATTGTGTTAGTACAGAAGTCAACCCCAGGGGAATTCCGACTTTGTATTGATTATCGTTTTTTGAACGCTATCACATCACCGGATACTTATTCTACCCCGTTTTTGTCTGATTTTGTTAACCACATGGCTGGGAGTTGTATTTATTCCCGCCTTGATTTGAAAAGTGCTTATTGGCTAATTAAAGTAGCTCCAGAAGATATCCCCAAAACTGCCTTTAGTTTTAAGGGAGCTACTTATTGCTTCCAACGAATGCCATTTGGACTTCGAAATTCTATGGCCACTTTCCAACGAGCAATAGATCATGTGTTACAAGGTTTATCTAACTGTTTTGTATATTGTGATGACATCATAATCTTTTCCAGTTCAGCTAAAGATCACAAAGCCCATCTCGCAGCAGTTTTTGATAGGCTTTTGCAGTTTGATATGATCGTGAATAAAGATAAGTGCATATTGGGAGCTGATTCTTTAACATTTCTTGGTCACAAACTTTCCAAACATGGAGTTCAGCCTCTGGAATCGAAGGTCAAGGCTATTATTGATTTTCCAAAGCCAACCAATATGAGAGATCTTCGCCGATTCTTGGGAATGATTAATTTTTATCGCAGATTTATTCCTAAATGCTCAACTCTTTTAGCGCCATTAAATAAGATGATCAAACCCAGTCAAAGAGGAAAGAAGCCCATCGATTGGATAACAGAAGCCAATGAAGCCTTCGACAAAGTGAAGGATGAGCTTGCAAACACTGTGACCTTGGATTTTCCTGTCAGGAATTCAATGACACGCCTATACACTGACGCCTCACTATATGCAGCAGGTGGTTTACTGACACAGATCGTTGACGACACTGAGCGGCCACTTGCATTTTTCTCAAAGAATTTTAACCAATGCCAATCGAAATACAGCACTATTGAGAGAGAAGCTTTAGCAGCTTCAATGGCTGTACGTCATTTCCGCTATTATTTAGAGGGAAGAAACTTTGTTCTTTTGACTGACCACAAGCCTTTAGTGGCTATGGTTAAGCGTGACTTGTCATCAGTATCCCCACGTTTGTATAGATACTTGTCATTTGTTTTAGAATTCACAGCGGACTTTCAATACATACCTGGGGATCAGAACCTAACTGCTGATCTCTTATCGCGTTCGCCCGTGACTGATCCAGCTGAAGATGCCTCTCCTGTTTCAGATGACAAACAGCACGAACAATCTGAAGAACACTACCAAACTATTGCTGGAATGGTTGAAGATTCTCCAACGCTTGATTTTAAGCGAATCGCGTCTGAACAATTCACAGACCCCACACTACAAGATTTGATTGCAGGCGATACGTCATTACAACTTCGTCAGATACCAATGACTAATCAGAATATTTCAATTTTATGTGATATCAGTACAGGTCAGCCTAGGCCCCTTCTGCCGCAGTCGTTTCGTCGACAGGTATTTGATAAAATCCACGGACTTTCTCATGGTGGTATAAAAGCAACGCAAAAATTGATGTCCAAACGATACGTGTGGCCTCAACTTCTTCTTGATTGTAGAGATTGGGTTCGAAGATGTATACCTTGTCAACAATCTAAAATACATAGACATGCCGTAACTCCTTTGCAGAAATTCAAGAAGCCAGATGGAAGGTTTTCCCATATTCACGTTGATATACTTGGCTCTTTACCGCCCAGTAACGGTTACTCTTATATTCTGATGATCACTGATAGATTTACCAGGTTTATGGTTGCAGCTCCATTACGAGATATCACTGCTAAAGAGGTTGCCAATGCATTGATTTTAAATTGGGTCTCGTACTTTGGTGTTCCTATGAAATTAACAACTGATCGCGGTTCCCAATTTACCTCCGTACTTTTTCGCGATCTAGCGGCTTTCATGGGCACTCATCTGATTCACACTACAGCTTATCATGCGAGTAGTGACGGCGCTGTTGAAAGAAAAATACAAACACTGAAGAGAGCTCTTAGAGCTCACACACAAGATTCTGATTGGATAAACAACCTTGGTTGGGTTGTACTCGGCTTACACGCAACGATGAAAGCTGATATACAAACTTCTCCTGCCGAATTAACTTTTGGAACCACTATTCGTCTCCCAGGAGAATTCTTTGAACCACCAGCTGAAGATTACCTTCCCCTGTCTAGGTATGTCACTACCCTCAGTAAAGACATGGAAAAACTTAGATACATTCCTCCGCGTGAGCCCTACCCCATTAAAACGTACGTTCACAAAGACCTTTGGACTTGTTCTCACGTTTTTGTGAGACACGATGCGCATAGGAAGCCCCTTTCACGCTTTTATGATGGTCCATTCCTTGTATTAGATCGATCAGACAAATATTTCACTCTATTAATTAAGAACAAACCTGAAAATGTTTCTTTGGATCGTTTAAAGCAAGCTTATTTACCAGGCCTAGATTTCGCTGATCATCATACTGAAGAGGAGGAGCAAATGCCTTCCTCTCTCAATGACAACTTACAATCCAATCTTCCATTTCAGCTCACTGACTTTGTCGATATCTCAGAGTCAGACACAGAAGAGGATATTCCTAGTAGTGATATTCCTCAAGACATTGATGAATTACCGGCCGATACCTATACTACTAGACGAGGCAGAATAATCCGCAAACCACACCGATATCGTTAGTCATGCATTTTATTTCATATGTGATTCTCATGACATTACCAGGACCAATATTATCCTTTTCTTCAAACCTCTGTCACCACAATGTTATTATCAATGAGTATTTTATGAAGAAACCTTCCCACACCCCATACTGTACTTATCCCGATATACAAATGTTACCTTGTCAGCAGCACGGTTAAGACTGTCTTTTACTTCTTTGGCGCGAAAACCCATCATGCGCAAACGCGTTTAGATCCTGCGCCCAGTCCCGCTGCATATGCAGAATGGGCAAGACCAACACACGCAGCTGGCTGCGGACCACTAGCGACGACCGATGGCATTACTTGGACGACTTCTATCAGAATCGTTATAACGTACAAATGGCCTACAGAATCTTCCAATATTGTATACAACGTCATTCTTATTACATCCTTAGCTATTTATGATCATGCGAGAGGTAAAATGAGCAGTCCAGTCGGATCGATGTCCTCTTGCAAATCGCTCAAAGCTCCTGTGTTTCGGGCACAAGTTGCTACATATGGGACTACATAAGTAGCAAAATAAATTGCCGATACAAACGCATAGGGCAAGACAATGAGACACTTTTAATGCATTTCAATAAGCGCAATGAACTTTTTCGTCTTGAAATTAAGTCACTAGGTGTGTCCATCCACAAACGGGTGACATGTCCTCTACCGGTAAGGATATGCCTCCATGACACAGCAAAATGCACACCTGGTGGTCTTACACTTGTCCCTTTTCAATTGCAATCGCATCAACACATTGCAAGTTGCTTTGGCTTCTTTAACAATTGCAATTCCTTTACATAGTTTTTCTATGTACGCTGCAAAAGCTTATTTGTTGGATGCAGCAACAGATCTCACTAAAGAAACAATTCATCACCTGACGAGTGATATCCATGACTTAGAATGCCAGATCCAGTCATTTCTGGCTGACATTTTCTACGTCATAGGCCCTTTGTTCCCTAGTGAAGTCCTCAGCCATCTACTTGGACGTCCAGCATGCGCAATTTGAATTTGTACACAAAGATGTGCGTTTTGTTGAAAATTATATTCCTGGAAAAACAGTTCCTTTTGTTATTAATGGAAATTTCTATGTATACGATAATTACACTCTGACCAGACGTCATAATGACCCTCATTCCATTACTTCGTCCTTGGTGAATGTAGAAGCTCCAATGTTCACCCTTAATTTCTCTTCACTCATTAACTTGTTTCCTGGCAACATTGGTGGACATGATGATCTCGGTGGCATCCTGGAAGCAGTCAGTCAACCTCGCCTCATACGGGTTAAGTTTTACACTTTTCTTGGCGGCACACCCCAGGCCCAAGCTAATACCCAAGCTGATTTATCCTATGTTCAGAATCCTGTCTCTAATACCTTTAAACACACCTTTTTACAAATGATTTTTAGTATATACTCCCCAGTCATCAGTGGCATTTTATCAATCTTGCTTATTTTATCACTTGTTTGAACCATTCTTTGGACTGTTTGGCTTTTCCAAATTGTCAATCCATTTTTTTGGTGAAATTGTCATGCACTACGTTTTCTCGTTTTAAACGAACTCTGAACTTGTCTGACAATTAAATGTGATGTACATACTTTGCTTATGCTTGTATATTGCTGTGATCTCGGCTCACGTTACTCCACAAATATGTATCGTGTCGTGTCTTATTACTTTAATCATATTCCACTTATGTATTATACCTGTAATTATCTGCTTGTGTTTGTGATATTATTAATCGATATGCTTTTGAGTTTCAGACATTGTATCCTAAATGTTCATCTACATCGTGAAGGAACCCTGATTCCAGAGCGATATTTCTTCTCTTGCGCCATTCATTGTTTATTTCGACCTTTTGCTTCGGTCGCCTGCTCCCTCTGCAAAAACGTTCCTACGTCACGTTCCGGTCTCGGGTGGAGAGTTATGTGACAACCAAACCACGTGACTCTGTGTCACGTCATAGCATACGTGCAGAAAAACATCTGCATCAGAAATGATAATATGATGACCTTGATTGAACTGGTTGGAAATTGAAAAACAAATACGTCAGAGGTCAAACTTGGCCAGGCTGATGCAACGTTTGAAGAGAACAACGAACGAAAAAGGATTTATGCTAAAAAAAAGCGGATGGTTTGGTTGCGAATCTGGGAGAGTGGAGGGAGAGACAGTAAAAAAAAACGAGTGCATAAAAAAAAAAAACGTGATTACCAAAATTTGAGTTGTTGGGCGACTGAAGAAAAATAAAAAAAGTGTATTCTGTTGCTGCCGGAGTATTCTATTTGAATAAGGCGATTTATCAATAGTTAGAAGTGACGAAACGTCATAAGTTAAACGTCATAATATAAACTAATGTAAGGTCTTATTTACCTCTCAAGCGAGAAATTTGTGCCAGACAACTCAACATTTGGGCAAAACTAAATAGCTGCTTCACATGGCTTCAGTTTTTGTTAACCTACGTTACTCACTATATCATACGTGTCAAACTCCCGGCCCGCGGGCCACATCTGGCCCGCTTTACAATAAATTTTGCCCGCAATGTTATTTTATACATTGAACTATTTCCGGCCCGCGAGATCATTGTTCAGTATAATTTACTTTTTTCAAGCAAGAAACAAGATTATAACAAATCGCACTATACAGCAGCACAGCAGTTGCCCCACCATACGATAGAATAAATAGATTTATTCTAACGCTTTGTATCTGGGCTGCTTTTTTCTTTATTGTTTGTTAATTCTTTAACAGTTTTGTAAGGAGATGAACGAAACATACTGACATAAGAGAAAAATAATCAAAAATAGCCTAGCCAAAAATCGTCAAAAACATGAAGAATTTGGTGTTGTTTTGCTGCCTGTTTCAATTCATGTAAGTTACTCGTGTCACGAAACGTTAAATCAAGTTTTATCTTTACGGCCCACGGCGTTAAATAAGTTTTGAGTTTTGGCCCCTGGTGTGATTGAGTTTGACACCCCTGCACTATAGCATACATTTGTAACTTTTCATGGCGTATTTAGGAAAAAGCAACATCTCAAAAACTTGAGCCAATTCAGCAAAAGTAATGGAATTTTCGGACTAAGCGCCCCTGATATACCCCTAAATCGATCTAACACAGGGGTGGGCAAACTTTTTGTACTGAGGGCCACATTTGAAAAACTGTTGCAGCCGGGGGGGCCGCACACTCTCATTACAAAGTAGGAAAACTTACCCGGTGTGTAAATAAACGCATATTCATATTAAACACAATTTTTGTATTTCACATTACTATATTCATATTAAACACATTCACATTACGTTTAAAGCTATGCAATCATCATCACAAAAGTTAATGAGACTTGTGCAACTGTTCACTGTTTAATTAACCTTTTTAATTAAAACAATAAGTGATGAGTAGGAGTTTCTGCAAGTGCCGGCGGGCCGCGGGCCGTAGTTTGCCCACCCCTGATCTAACATATCATGCCTTTTGAAAAAAAATTTTTTTGTTGGCCTGTGATAATAATTAGTAACGTTTCAAATTGCCATTCTTGGTTGAGTCTTCAACCTGGTTAAACAATCGTTTTAATGTAAACAATGCCTCAGCGAGATAAAATTTCCTCATACACAATGCTTCAAGACATTACTTTGTCATATTGCTAAAAAATTCAAGGGAAAAGACAAACAAAATGCAACGCATAATGGTAATGGGAGTCTTGGGAAAACACATACTTGTGATCTGACACTAATGGTAGTGATGTTTCTTCGGTGGGAAATTGCATTGTTCATGGTTTCAGTTTCCTTTGTTTCAACGGAAATGACTTTTGAAAAAAAATAACAAACATTGTCAAGGTCATTTTCCAGTGTGAATAGTTTTGTGGCTTGGCGATGTGGATTGTTTTAGGTTGGCCTAAAGCCAAACGCCAAAGTCTTTCTTTATTGACTCCTTGACTATTTTATCTTGGACTCCGTTGGTATCTTTGATTGTCACTTTAAACCAGCACAACGTCCATATAGTCTAAATTATTATATTGTCCGAATTATTGGTTAGTTACATCAGAAACATTTTCATCATCCTTTTACATTCAAAAATAAAGCTATTAGTATAACTTCAATTCAGTAATGAACAGTCCAGAAGCTTAAAACTGATAAAAACCGAAATGTAGAGAAGAGATAGGTTTAAACCCAGCAAAGTTTTTATATCACACACATCCACCAATCAGAAAACGAGATGTTATTTTTTTGCATTGCTACGTATAACATATCATATCTAACCTATTCTATTTGTCACCGAAGCTCTTACCAAAATACCATCAAACGTTACGACGTACAATACGATGCTACTTGACATACTTCAACTATCGGTTTGGAACTATCGTTAAATAACGAATTAAACTACAAAAAATACACTTGAATTGAATCTAACTGGAGAGCACCAAAGCTTATGCAAAATGCCAAATATATAAATTATTTATTACAATTTAATATCACGACCGCCACAGTTTCATGACTCCGCAAATTTCTTCTTTGGGAAAAAACTTTTGACATAGGTGGCATTGATAAGGTCGCTGTCCAGTGTGAGTTCTCATATGATCTTTTAAATTGTAAGTTTGTAACGTTTGGTAATGACTTGTGACACACCTGGCATTGAGAAGTTAGCTCTCTAGTGTGGATTCTCATATGAGCTTTTAAATTGTTGCTATCTAAATATGACTTGTGGCACACATCGCATTGAAAAGGTCACTCTTCAGTGTGAATTCTCATATGAGACTTCAAATTGCTGTTAAAGGAAAATGACTTGAGGCACACATCGCATTAATTATTACGCTCTCCAGAGTGGATTCTTAAATGATCCTTTAAATGGTTGCTTTGGGTAAATGACTTTTGACACACCTGGCATTGATAAGGTCGTTCACCAGTGTGGAATTTCATATGAGCTTTTAAACTACTGCTATCTGAAAATGACTTGTGGCATTCATCGCATTGACAAGGTCAATCTCCATTGTGAGTTCTCATATGAACTTTCAAAGTACTGCTAACGGAAAAGGATTTGTTGCACACATCGCATTGATAAGGTCGCTCTCCATTGTGATTTCTCATATGAACTTTCAAAGCACTGCTAACGGAAAAGGATTTGTTGCACACATCGCATTGATAAGGTCGCTCTCCAGTGTGAGTTCTCATATGAGTTTTCAAAGTGCTGCTAACGGAAAAGGATTTGTTGCACACATCGCATTGATAAGGTCGTTCACCAGTGTGAGTTCTTAGATGTTTTTGCAAAGTGTTGCTAACGGAAAATGACTTGTGGCATACATCGCATTGATAAGGTCGCTCTCCAGTGTGGATTCTCATGTGTCTTTTCAAATGGAAGCTTTGGATAAACAACTTTTCACACACCTGGCATTGATAAGGTCGCTCACCTGTGTGAGTTCTTAAATGAACTTTCAAGTTTATTTTGCATTTGAATGATCTATCACAATAATTGCAAGAAAAATGCTTTTCTTTGTTTTTTCCAACAAACAACTGAGTATCTACTTTGCAAGCATTGATTCTTTCAATTGCAGTAAATTTATTGAGATTCATCTCCACAGAATCGCTGAATTCTTCATCTGAGTTTCTTGCAACACAGCTTTGTGGTTTAACAATTTTGACTGTGGCATTCACTCCAATATCTGATTGAGAATGAATTTTATTTAACATGGATATATTTGGTTCATCAATCTCAGGCTGTGAAACCTCATATTCTTCTAACAGCAAAGGTTCTTCTTTGATAGTTTCAACAAGAGGAAAGACTGATGCATTCTCAGAATAAACTTCCTCAATATTAAGGCTGATGTTTGATTCTACATGTAATGGTTGTGATATTTCTTCAATTGGAATCGCATTGTTCATGGTTTCAGTTTTCTTTGTTTCTGCAAGAATCTTTAAAACCATATCTTCAATGTTTACTTGCAATTGTGCAAATTCCATTTTCATTTCTTGTCGCAATGATTTTAATTCTTGTGAAATAAGATCATTGATTGCTTTCAATAAAACATCAAGTTGAATTATGCCTGGATGACACTCCATGGTCTGATTTCTATGAGAAACTTAAAAAGTATTTGCTGAAAAAAACTAAAAAAGCTAAAACATTTTAACAAAAAACTAACATTATAATACGTAATCTACAATATGAGTAATAATATAAAAATTTACATTCGAAAAGTTTAAAACAAAATTGTAACAACAGTTTTTGCTGTGACAATTAGTGGCATTTATGTGTTTGATGTAAATGGTTGAAGTTGCGAGATTACATATGGAAAATATCAATTGTACGCAACCTAACATTGGTTGAGTTTAAAGAAGTTCCATAAAGAAATTACAGCATGTGCTAGCAGTATACTAAGATTATGCATTTAATATGTCAATGAACCAATATTTTAACAAGCAAGCTCTTATATACCAGTGATCACACGAGTTATTCTAATTTCTTAAAACTGAACACGTTCACATTTTTTTACTCTTGCACTTGCTTACTTTGCACAGAAAAATGCTGCAATTATAGCAGCAAGAGGCTATACACCACAAGTATAGGCTAGATCAGGAGTGTCCAACCTTTTTCCTTAATGAGCCAAACAGATGATAGATTCTCAGACAGATTTTATACATAGCAAACAGTATAAGTATAAGCTAAATTATAAAGAATGTTGTCGCTGCTCAAGACAAAACAGATGTAAGCCAGCTTTGTAGGCTTGTGATGATATTATAAAATTGCTTGCAAATCGAATGCCGCATAGAATACTTGTTTACGGAAATCGTCAAAGCAAAGCATTGCGTTAGGTGTCGCCTATGCATGACTTCCTGTGTATCGTTATAAATCGTGACGTGAGTTATTCTTTCATTTATAGCTATTCATTGCGTCACAGTCTACTAAGTTAACCCTGGAAAGTGGTCGACTTTATTATGTAGCTGTCCCAATGTCTTATTTAATGCAATCGTTTAAACAAGAAACAATATAATCAGTTTATACAGTTGTCATGGTGTACAATTAATTCTAAGATTAAGAAAAGCGAAACAACGACCTGAGACTCATTCACTTCGAGGACATTAAACAATTCAACAGACAAACTTTGTAATTGAAGTGGTCGCCCTTACAGGCTAAGGAACGATAAACAATCATTTCATTACAGGCTTATGATGAAGAAAAAATAATAAAATTAAACAATTTTAAAACATATACGTCCGATATTATTTGTATAAACGTTATGTGTTAATATTATGAGCAAAATAAATAGCTGATGTTCATGTTAGCATGGTAAAACAACAACAACACAACATTGATGCCTTATAAACTGGCATCAATGGCTTTATTCTCCAATACGGTGAATTTATACTCTGAAAGAAGACCAGTGCATGGAACAGTGTGTGCATGCTTTTGCATTTAACGACTGGGACATAACTTCCTAAAAAAACTAAAATTTTAGGTCATAAAAAGATTGAATCAATCAATTTCTGTGTAATTTAATATCAAAATGCCCATAATTGCGCACTTCTAATGACTGTAAGTAAGGTGGCCACAAACCATGAAAGGTTGAGAACCACTGCCTTATAGGGCATTTCTGTTCCACACTGGACGTGTTTGGAAATTGCAACAAGATGAATCAATAGCCTTTGTATGCGCAATAAATTTTAACTCCACACGCACTTAGCACCCCTGACTCTGCAGTCTCAATCTGCAATGCCAATTCGACTCCATTTAAAAAGTGAATTTGAGGGTTCATCAAACCATTTTTTCAAAAATCAAAAAAAAAATGGAAACAAAACTTTGCTATGAAATAACAAGGGTTTCTACTTTCTAGTGCCAGCAGCCAGACCTATCGATCATTGCGATTGGGGCTTGTGTTATACCTGGCTTCTTCTTTACCTGGGCGTCCTATGTTTAGCAGTCTTGAATAGAATGGTAATTACTCTTTTGCGCGACCAAAGTTTACAATGAATAAGATTGATGTTTAGATATCTTATTTATAAAACCTAGATATCCAACTCCAGCTGAAAAGTGAAGCAAATCTGTGATGACACTTGCTCCCTAAAGCATTGGGTAGAGCAAGACAAAGCCTAATTCTAGGTGTAGCCCTAATTCTATTGAAGTTTTTCGAAAGGCCGAGGTGTTTGTACCGCACTATCACTGACTGTTTTTGTAAATATTTGTATCTTTGTGGTATCGATGAATAAGCTTTCCTAAGGTAATTGCCTATCGGTACCGTATAGCAAAATGCAATGGGATAACCCTTCATTAGAGTAAGAAGTGTTTTTATATATAAGATGTCTATGTGACAACCCCATAGCTTTTAGATTATTATATTACACCATATAGACACAAATTACACGTTTCTTTCACTTTTCAATAACTCGTTTATACGTTTAATGTACGGAGATAATCTAAAGTTAGCCGCTTAGACTGTAAGTTAACCTTTATTTTTATTGCTTTTTTGCTATTGAATACTGGGTGGTAACACATACAGATAAAGAAAATGACGGCATTTGAGACGTTGTGGTATTTATTACCATTTTTAGATTCCGACGCGTTTAAACTTGTTTTTGTCTGTCACCTTTGACATCCAATCGCCAAATTGACCTTCAGTATACTCTTTCACCAGACGAGATGCACCCAAGCATTGATACTCAAAAAAGTCATAACCCACATTGAAAAGTTAGCTGATATGAG
Organism: Clavelina lepadiformis; assembly: GCF_947623445.1. Taxonomy (NCBI): domain Eukaryota; kingdom Metazoa; phylum Chordata; class Ascidiacea; order Aplousobranchia; family Clavelinidae; genus Clavelina; species Clavelina lepadiformis. The sequence continues at coordinate 3,793,030 of NC_135246.1, forward strand.
CAAGTAATTTTTATCTACGAAGCCTGCTCACTTAGCAAACTTTCCAAGAAGTGCAAATTTTTGAAAAGGTATTTGAACATAAGTCCACCCTTAAATATCATCTTTTGTTGTTGTTGTTGTTGCCGTTTTACCATGTTAACATAGACATCAGCTATTTATGTTGCTCATAATATTAAGACAATGTTTATACAGATGATATCTAATGTCCATGTTATGAAATTATTTAATTTTATTATTTTTCATAGCATTTTGCATTTATTATATTGCAACATCATAAGTCTACAAAGCTGGCTTAAATCTCTTTTATCTTGGGTTTTTGTTGTTATTACTAGTGAACAATTGAAAAGGAAACGTTTATTTTGGGTTTAGCTGACACTATTTCATTACTATTTCTGACACTATTTAAGATGTGATTAAAGATCACAACAATAAAAACGAAATTAAAGTACCTGAACACCCAATTTTGTCAAAATAGACACATTTTACATCACAGACTGTGGACTCAAAGTAAGCGTCGCTCTCAAGTCTCAACAGGAGTTATCAGCGAAGCGTACAAAGTTTTTATTCGGTTTTGCTCAGGCAAACGCAAAGAATTGTTAAAGGAACACAACTTATTGAAAATTAACCGGTGACCGCTAAATTTATGTTGTATTTGCAGAAATGTAAATTCTGAAACTTTTAAAGAATTTTAACTTTGTTTCCACAAACATCTTAACAAAATGAGGCGTGTCTGTCGATAAATATGGGTGTACAAGTGAAAAAGTGGTAAGTTAGCTGTCAAGGTTAGGAAAACCTTAAAAATCGTATATTACATGATGCAGGGTGCAAAAAATACCACATCTCTTTGGTGCAAAAATACCGCGTTGGTTTGTGAAAAGTCAAAAACATAGGCCAATGTCGACGTTGACAGGCATCGGTAAATCTCTACTTTCAATGCATCGTCAACTTGCATGGCATCTCGATGACTTTCCACACTAAACAATAAATACTGTACTTGCTAGGAAAACAAAATAGAAAAGATGGGAAATTGCAGCATAACAGAATTATGAGTAAGAGCACACTCTGTATGATAAACGTAAAACAAAACTAAAGAGCATCAAATTTCCTAAAAAAAAGTTTGCAAATTATTTGGGACTCATGTGAAAATTTGCAAACATAAGCGAAGCCGACATATCTTTCATCATACAAAACGTACACTTGATTTACTTTGTTGACATATTACTTCAGAAAATCCTGTTTGTAGCAGTAAAATAACGGGCACATAATCACGAAAAACTTGAAAGTGCGTTATGAAAGATATACTTAAACAGAAGTATATTGCAGTTTTAAGTTGAATACAGTATATTGAAATATTGCCATCTTGATACTTAATAAATAACTTAAAGTTAGTAAAATAGCTAAAACAAATACACGCAACCCAAGGAGATAATGTTTATGTAAAAATATGGACACCTCTATCACATTAAAGAATAAAATGAAATGCAGACAAAATCACAGAAATTAAAAAGCGAAACTGCTATAATTGAATATCAGTTTAATGCAGCAACCACTTATATTCTATATACTTATTACATAAAAGCTCAAAGTTATTGAATTAGAAAATGGAAATTTTTGCTATACTTGCGACTCTAAATATTTTTTTAAACTATTAAACTAATGCTGTCTTCGCAAACCAACCCGAAGCTATAAAGTTGAATATGACATTGAACTTTGGATGTCCGACATATTATTTAAAAACTGAGAAGAACTCTGTATTGTACATCACCAAAACAGAAACAGAATTAAGAAACTGGAAAGTATAATTACCAAATGCTATTTACCAACCACAACAATGCAAAGCTGTATTTTACTTTAATGGAAAATACGATGTTGAAAAAGGTAAAAATGGAAATCCAAAACAATATTTACACGGATACAGAATCAGGGTGAGAAGCTCCTAAACATTTTCTATGAGCGCCACTTAGTAAAGGCTTTCTCACAATACTCGCATAATTATGTGATCGTGACCAAGGTTTTCAGGAAAGTAAGCCTAATCTAAATGATTTTTCAGAAAATGGAGCTTTATGCTCATATTGCATTTCATCTCTTGCATGCTGGACAACATTTCTTTTACGAGGTCTCGATAGTTCTGTGGGGATTATGTAGAAATTGCAAATAATAATTATATATATTGGCATTGCAGTAGTTTTGATTTTTCTCCAGTCTAGATAATGTAATATTTGCAAAGCTTTGTAGCGTGCTGACATAGATTGAAGTGTTTCAAGTACCTTGTTTTCGTGGTGTAATATGTGACACGTGGTTTTATGGTAGCAGGTATTGTTCTAGTATCTTTAATCACAATCGTAGTTTCAAACCAATATGTGATATAGTAAGTGTGTCAAGTGGTTTTCTGTACTGGTGTAAAGCGGTTTGAATTCTTTGTGAGAAAAAGGCTTAAATTGGAACTGACACGTGATTAGGGGCTGATTGGCTAAAAGCTGATTGGTCAATACTTTAGTATAAAAAGAAATGTTTTGTTTAAATCGCTCTCTTCGCTTCTCTTACTCGTGGAAATTCTCTCTTCTCTGAGTCATTTCGGTTCCGCTGAATGGAAGTTATGGCAGAACTGGAATCAGATTAGGATCGAGAGACAAAACTGCATTCAACCGTCTGTTAGCGAGAAAATTGCGGCAGACATTTCAAAAATTCTCGAAGTAGCCAGTTGAAAGAAATCTCGCTAACGAACAATGACTATCATGCTACTGGCCTTATGGATTACGCTGATGACGACGCTAGCCAACACTAGCCAAAGCCAGCAACCAACACCGACCAGCGTCAAACATCGCTCAAAAGAAAAATGGAAGAAAAATCATCAAGAAGAACGAAGTTATCAATCTGTTGTGGACATTTCTACATTTGATTCTGCACCCGATTAATTCTTAGCCGGTAAAGTACATTACTCATTTCTGAATAAATCGTAGCATGTTATTGGTGTTATTAGATATTAGCTAGCGCACATATATCATGATTATTAATAACAAAAATATTAAATACGTTTATTACTCTGATTTTACCTCATAATTTTATGTCCCCAAGGACAACGCGCATATAAATTCATACTGTAGTTATATCTTATTTGTTCTGCGTAAACCGCGCATCATAATCATAAACGAGAACTTAAATTTGAACTATAAGTTAATGTATTCCTTATCCCCCTATCGACTTTTATCTATACTTATTTTTCCATATCATGTTTTGTGGTAGATGATTTTTTATTTTATTTTATTTGCATGGACACAGGCTAACTAAGCCAAATACTTATCAACGGTCACTTTCACCCCATTGTCTACCTACAAAGCATTCTCTTAAGCTTTTCTTACGCTAAGCACTTTTAGCTACGTTTTATATTAACCCACCTTTATTTCTTCATAAATGACTTACATTAAGTACTAGCGTTAACAAGAACGCCGTACGATTATTTTGCCTTGTTTGTCATAATATACTAGGTTGCAAACTGCTATCCTGTATAAGTCAGAATCTGTTGATTTGTGACTATATCCCGTAATAACCTCGATTCACAAATGGGTACCGCATAAACTTGCATCAACAAATGCAAGCAGAAAACGAATTGAGGCGAATCGCGATATAAAGCTTATTACTCAGACTGATCGAACTTTTATTTTCTTCTCCTGCATTATGCAAACCCTCTTAACCCTTACCCACCCTTGTACTTACATTATCTTGCTATAACAATTCGGCAAACCAAACGCGTTGTCCGATATCATTTGTGTGAAAATATTGAAATGCATTTAGTTATAATGGCAATCATTTCATTCAAACTGTTTGTGTTAGGTTTTGTGTGCAATTACATTACCATACTTTTATGTTACTTTGGTTGTGGTAAAAGCTATATAAAAAAAATAATATCAAAATATTTAAAAAACCCTTCTATACAACATAGTATTAGTGAAGAATGTTTACTGCTATTTTTTCTATTGCATGTATCAATTCGTGTGACCTGTGATGACTGCACAAATCTGACTGGAGAAAACAAACAAATGCTCTATTCTCAAGGATTGCAAGATGCCAAAACCAACATTCCTACCTCAAAGCTTTTCTGAGTGGGGGGAATTATATTGTGGGGATTATGTAGAAATTGCAAATAATAATTATATATATTGGCATTGCAATAGTTTTGATTTTTCTCCAGTCTAGATAATGTAATATTTGCAAAGCTTTGTAGCGTGCTGACATAGATTGAAGTGTTTCAAGTACCTTGTTTTCGTGGTGTAATATGTGACACGTGGTTTTATGGTAGCAGGTATTGTTCTAGTATCTTTAATCACAATCGTAGTTTCAAACCAATATGTGATATAGTAAGTGTGTCAAGTGGTTTTCTGTACTGGTGTAAAGCGGTTTGAATTCTTTGTGAGAAAAAGGCTTAAATTGGAACTGACACGTGATTAGGGGCTGATTGGCTAAAAGCTGATTGGTCAATACTTTAGTATAAAAAGAAATGTTTTGTTTAAATCGCTCTCTTCGCTTCTCTTACTCGTGGAAATTCTCTCTTCTCTGAGTTATTTCCCTTGTTCTGTAAAATTGAAGTTATTACTGAATTATTAAGAAAGTGGGATCACCATAGTTCTCTGCCTTTCTGTTGCCAAAGAAGTTACTAACAACTAAAGAAAAAGCATTCCATGCCCTTGCTTCTAATGTGTTCATTGATGCAGCAAAATTTGGATCTCTGAGCAACTGCCTTATTTGTGGGCCGTTAAAAACTCCAGCCTTTTTTTTTCTTCACTAAGACTTGGGAAGGCTTGGCATATATACTTAAAGCAATCTCCATTGTGATCAAGGGCTTTAACATACTGTTTCATTGCGCCAAGTTTGATGTGAAGTGGCGGCAGGATGATCTTCTTGGTATCCACTAACGGGTTATGAATGATACTTTTTTCTCCAGGTGTTATACTGCTCCTTTCTGGCCACTTATCTTTTATCCAATGCTCATCTTTGGCTCTGCTATCCCAGTATCAAAGAAAACAAGGGTATTTGGTGTAACCACCTTGCTGTCCTAACAGAAAGTTCATCATTTTTATGTCTACACATAATCTCCAGCCATGATCACTGTACTTCAGTGTTTCCAGCACATTCTCAATGTTTTCATACGTCTCTTTGAGTGTCACAGAATGTCCTCCTGGAATCGATGCATATTTATTTTCATTGTGAAGTAACACACACTTCAGGCTTCGTTTTGAGCTGTCAGTAAACAGTCTCCACTCCTCTGGTTGATATTTGGCTATTCCTTATTGCAATAGAAGACCTTCAATATCATGGCAATAAACCAAAGATCTTTGAGAGGAAAAATAGTTCAGAAATAGCTTTTCTCGATTCCGGTAAAACGTGACAGAACATCCAAGCTGGAGAAGGTTTTTTTCCTGGAGCCGTGAAGCTAGCAGTTCTGAGGCTGCGCTGAAGAGTTGCTCAGAAAAGGAGCTCAAGGGTTGAAAATCTAAATCTGAAACTTCTTTATCAGTTTGTGAAGAATCAGAGGATAACCTAAGCTCTTCTTCACTACTTTCGGGCAGATGAGTAAAGGTAGGCACAGGTATTTCGTCACTGTGTGCAATAGGACGCAAAGCAAAGGCAAGATTTGGATATTGCAGCTTGTGCTTGTTCCTCTTGTTGTAACCTTTCACACTGACACGACAAAAGTAGCAATCATCGAGATGATTTTTTTGTTCTCGCCAGATCATTGGTATACCAAACTTCAGATGTTTGTCCTTGCCCTGAGACCAAGATCTCAAACTCTCCAAGCAACTTCTGCATACTTTATGAGGGGCCCAACTTTTATCTTGGTCCCCTAACTTCACCTTAAAGTAAGCGAAATAAGACCTTTTCACAAAATCGGTAATTTCATGTCGTTGAGAAGAGACAGTGAAGCAACCATAAATGTAGCAAAAAATATTGGGGTCATTGGCGCATGTACGCTTTTTGACAGCTAGATGACATAGTATTTAATACAATCCAAAATTACAGCTCAATAACACAAACTGACTCCATAAAGTCAATGAAAGTATACTGCGAAAATTACACCCTGTCTTTCGTTTGGTTTCAAGTTAGCAGAGTAAGCAGAATTAGCACGATATGCACATTAAGCATGATAAGCAGATTAAGCATGATAAGCACGATAAGCAATTTGGTTCTTTGGATAAGCAGACATCCTGTGTCTTTTAATGTTTCAAAACAAGCTTATATGATCACACATTTAGGTTATTTGCCAAAGCGCATAATTTTATGTTGTACCTTCTGTACTACCTTGTAAGAACAATGTTATGTTTATTGTTTACAATGTTCATGTTTTACTAAAGAGCAAGGTGCTGTCATAAAAAGCATTTATAAAGCCGATTAAGTCTGCATGGCAGATGTATAAAGATAAAGATGGTAACTAAGTAATGAACTACCAAAGAAAAATGAATGCGTCCGCATATATTTTCGAAATACGAAAAGAGGTCCGTGATTGAAAAAGATTGAGAACCATTGGATTAAAGTTAATCGAAATCTCTGTCATTCAGTACTACAACAAAACTTTCAGCCGAGGTTTCATTATAGGTGATTTCAATAACGATATTTGATCTGTTGCTGTTATACGCTCACCGTACCGTCGCTAATGAAAGTCAAAATTTGATCAATTTATGAAATTGGGGAAAATGCGCTGCGAAAAAACCTGACGTGATAGAGCAATTCTGAGCTCAGAATTGGGTTCAACAACCAAAACTTATCCTAAATCAATCATCAAAGTTCATGCAACTAAAAATTGTTTTGTTTTTGTAGACCAGTGCAATCAATGAGCGAGTAAATGCGGCAAAGCCCTGAGGGCTTGTAGTGGCTTGGGAGCCACATCCGATACCAATATATCATTCGTGGGAAAGTATTCGCAAGTTGTTTATTGAAATGTTGTTTGTTGATGAAACTGCAATTGTCGCTTAATATTTGGAAACTTTCCCTAAACAACTTTATGTGAAAGCGCCGTTTAGTACGTTACCAGGTGATTTCACAGCATCCGAGTTTTAACTGTTTATAATCCCCATTGCCCAACGCTTAGTTTATCGTTTGCGATTTCTGACCTATTTGTGTATATTTTGTTGAATACTTCCGCTCACATCGCTCCGCTTTATAAACTCGTGCTGATACGCGAGTACGCGCGCAGACAGAGAGATATCGAATCGTACGAACGTATTACGTCAGTCGTGTTAAAATGTAATTCGTTAGACTTGCTTTAATTGGTGAATGCTAAGTTTGTGCTTGTGTCATAATAATCGGAACCTGTACAGTTCCTACAATAAAGGATTGTTTTCTGATAAACTGTATCTGTTAATCGTAATAGCTTTCGGCTAGTAGCAGTAGTAACACGTTAAGGTTAGAGATTTCTAACCGCACGCAACCACGGAGTCAGATCATTAATTCGGCAGTTAACCTAAGTCCGAATAGTATAAGATAAGCAGTGACCTCCGCATTTTGGTGACAACCGACGTTGACCCGACGTGTTTCAATGAAGCTGACACTGTTAACTTTATTCTTGTAAACAAGCTGATTAACAACAACTACAGCAATGGCTCCAGATCAAAGTAGTTCAGTTTCTGACGGAGATGACGAAGACGACGATGATGACGACGCTACAACCTCTTCTGCCACATTCAGGACTTCTTGGACTGGTTGGAAAATCCTTCCACCGAAACGTTTCTCTGATTACAAACACAACATGTTCATTTGTTTGCTGCTTACATGTTTCGCTTACATTTCCGAAGTTCTCACTACGTTCAATGAAGAGAACAAGTTCCTACATTGTCAACTCACGAAGCTGATTGGCACACTCTACAAAGCAGTTGGGAAGATTTTCCCCACTGAGATACTGTCTTCTACTCTTGGACAACAAGCCTTGGGTTCCAGCCTTGGAGATTTTATGTCCAGAGCAACATGTCACTCTATCAACGGTACCGTCTTACCGTCACTTGCGTACCGCAACGCGTTCAGTCAACGCCCTCTCATCCTCTATCGCGATCAAAACGGCCACAGTCAATACGGCCAACTCATCTCAGACAACATTGTCTTACCGGGAGTTCATCTGCTGGAATCGTATCGACTAGCTAGAAGTTTTGTCTTCCGAGTTCATGGGGACACTGTCCTTTATCACAACTACACCTTATCGCACGAACATGTGCAGGTGCACCAACTCAACTTACCTTTGTCGACTATACACCTCAGCTACAACGCTCCTGACTACGAGAAGATTCTCAACGAGCTACCTGACTCCGACTCGTTCACTGACTTTCAATCGCTGCTCAGCTCTATGTCTGAAGCTGTGACGATTACGTCACGAATCACGAGTTGTTTTCCAAGATGTTTGAAATTTAATTTAGAATCCTATAATTCAGTTGTTGACCAAATTTGCGTTTTCCTTAATGACGTCAGATAATTTCCTCGCTTGAACTAGCTTGCCACATATAAATACTGATGTAATGTTTTCAATCTTTCCTTTTCGTGTGATCGATTTCACTGGTTACTACAGCGCTATGTAACAATCCGTAAGCTTTGCCCGAAGGTGAAAACCTTTGTGTTATAATAAATAAAATGGGAACTTTATAAGTTAGTAATTTGTATAGACAGAATCAAGCAACTAACAGCATAGTCACGCAAATTTGAGAAATGAGAACTCATCAATCGAAGCAGAAGTAAAACAAGTCACCAACCATCAATCGTCCTCGCTCATATACAAACAATTACCGCCAGCATATGCGGTCTTTATGACAGATATGTTCGTTGTGTAATACTTCACACGAGTAGTGCACAAGCGAATTATTTCTTTGTCATAAAGCCAACCTGCTTAAGGAGAAAATGCGAAATGTCATAACAAGTCTTACTGCTTACTCCGCAGCATTTGCGGTATGCCAGATCCCTTGTATCCCGTATTCGCGCTGGACGCAGCCATCGAGATGCACCTCCACAACAAACTCATCCGTCGCCCTTGCTTCGACGTTCTCGTGACCAACCGTCTTCTTCTGGATCTTCTGATGACGCGCCGCCCGCTTCGTCGTCTCGTGATGAGTTCGCGGACACACACAAACTTTGAGTTTCTTTAATTGTATAAACGTGTTTTTCGGGGCCCCTAATGTCTTATGCTTGAAACCTTTTGCCATTTCCCTTTGTAATTATCGGCGCCGACATTTTTAGTATATCTCTCGTTTAGTACATGCGTAATAATACTAATAACTAATAACCTTCTCTTTGCTGCGTCGTTTTGTCTTGTGCTTATATCGTTACCGATTTTCCGTCGTATTGCATGCTCATTGTTGTAATCAGAATGTTACTTTTTAATTGTCAATTTTTTTTGCCTTCCGTAGCGGGGGAGGAATGTAGTGGCTTGGGAGCCACATCCGATACCAATATATCATTCGTGGGAAAGTATTCGCAAGTTGTTTATTGAAATGTTGTTTGTTGATGAAACTGCAATTGTCGCTTAATATTTGGAAACTTTCCCTAAACAACTTTATGTGAAAGCGCCGTTTAGTACGTTACCAGGTGATTTCACAGCATCCGAGTTTTAACTGTTTATAATCCCCATTGCCCAACGCTTAGTTTATCGTTTGCGATTTCTGACCTATTTGTGTATATTTTGTTGAATACTTCCGCTCACATCGCTCCGCTTTATAAACTCGTGCTGATACGCGAGTACGCGCGCAGACAGAGAGATATCGAATCGTACGAACGTATTACGTCAGTCGTGTTAAAATGTAATTCGTTAGACTTGCTTTAATTGGTGAATGCTAAGTTTGTGCTTGTGTCATAATAATCGGAACCTGTACAGTTCCTACAATAAAGGATTGTTTTCTGATAAACTGTATCTGTTAATCGTAATAGCTTTCGGCTAGTAGCAGTAGTAACACGTTAAGGTTAGAGATTTCTAACCGCACGCAACCACGGAGTCAGATCATTAATTCGGCAGTTAACCTAAGTCCGAATAGTATAAGATAAGCAGTGCCTCTGCAGGCTTATGAAATGCAAAATGTTTATTAGAGTGGTGCTACAAGGACGGAAGGTGAGCAAGGCAACCAAAATCAAAATGATATTATGTTAAAATATACCAAAACTAAATCAAAACCAAAAAACACATTTCTGTCTGTAAAACTGTTGAGATACGATGAAAGAAACGAGAGTTTGTTTTCAACGGCAGGCAGCATCTGATTTCGGTTATCGGATGTCTATGAACATGTAAACGGGTACCCACGTAGCTAGGATTGTTTTATTGTTTGATTCGTTGTTGTTCTGGAGGTCTGAAGTATTTACCGTACGTTTGGTATAGATCTGTAGATTCAAGCTGATGATAGTTGATGCATACAGTAGATACGTTAACGTGTGCTATCGTAGTTTACGTTAAGCCAGCAATGTCGCTCTTTACGTCGTAACACCAGATTTGATGTGTGAAATGGATCTAGTGCTGAAGTATGGAACCGCAGACATAGCCTATAGACAGGATGCATTTTGAATTTACAGTACTGTACCCCAGTTGCTCAATTCATTACGTCATTTGGTTGTGCACTTGTGCGTTAGACCCAAATAACTTTTTACTTTTGATGTGGGAAAGTTGATAGTGGCCACTCCCAGTGCTTTCGAGCAATTTTGCACACCCGCGCTTGTCAGTTTTGGCACACGCAGGATCTTGCTGAAATTTATACTCTGCATTTCGAGCTACCAGTAGGCTTTTCATCTACCATTCCCAAAGCAAATTGTGTCGCTGTTGAGAATAGTGTGGTGCAACTTGCTCATCAACGTTCATGCCATATTATAATAGATAAACCAAGCAAATTTGTTTGCTTGAATGCCGATATAAAAGGAATAAAAAAGAATTAAGGCTTCAGTGCACACCGTCATCCCGAAAATTGTGTCTTTTCACAATTGTATGCACGATTTGTTAATGAAAACTACAACACTTGGGCCTTTGCGTGGTTAAAGTTTTTAGGACCATGCAACTTGTTATCAGCAAGTTAATACCATTAATATTATGTTGCATGTTTTAAGCGTTTCTGGTTTTGTAACTATTTTCTCGAGCAATAGCACATGCTAATAGCAACTAGCTTTGTGTTTGGTCCCCACCGTGGTAATGACAAAAACTAAAAATGACGATGAATTTTAGCATCATGTCCGGGAATTGTATGGATGTTATTAACCATGGTCTATGCGACAAATTTATTTTTTATGGATGATGCTACATAACTGGGTGGTTTTCAATAGTAGTTGGTGCGATGCTTTCACAATTATCTGATCTGGTTTAGACAATGTTTGTAGAAATTTAAGCGTATAAGAAAAAAATTGGATAATTAAAATGTTATATAGTCTATTAAAGAGATAAAACAATTCTGGGTCTAGTGCAAAAGTGCTTAACCAAATGATGTCACAATTTGTGTAGCTGGGGTCTAGTATACAAAGGCATTCTGTGGTTGTGCACTTCTGCACTAGACCCACCATTCAAAGGATGCCAGTCTGGTTGCACCCTGTTTACCTGTTAGAGATAGAGAAAAAAGCATGCCACCACGGCATTGTGCTAACCGCTCTGTCATAGTTACTAACACTTTACGATCGTACAAAGTTTTGGATATTTTAACAACAACAAAGCAATTACATTAAACACAAGTTTTTTCTTTGAACTAATGTTTATTTAGTTTGGTACGACCATACTGATACAACCAGCTGGCATCCTTTTTCGACATGAAGCCATCTCAAAATTTTAAGATGCAGTATAAATTTTAGTTTTTAACAATGAACTGCAAACTGAAACCGAACTGAACAAACTGAAATTCGAGTGGATAAGCAAATATGCTGGATAATTGAATTCTTATGTGTATTTAAGAGATAAAGCAAGTTTTTAGCATTTCAATTTGCTGTTAGAGTATGAAGTCATGTCGAGTTTTTTAGATACAGTATAGGATTTAGTTTTTAACAATGAACTGCAAGTACAATGACATTAAAGGGAATTGGCTATATCAGACACACCGTGTAGTCATAGCTGCTGGAAGGTTCACAGTTTTCTTTGGTTTATACTGTATTGTTGCATTAAAAAGCTGCTTCATCAGGTGACTGGATAATTGAATGCCGGGTAAATGAGGTACAGATAATCGAGGAAGCACTGTAGTAGGATGAAGTTACATATCCTGGATCTTTTTTTTAGGGTTATGCAATGCTTTCGTGTTATTAAGATCACTCCATATTGTGTTACTTTTCGTTAATAAAATTTAATCCCACTGTGTAATTGTAGTGTGTATAAGTGACGCCATAAATTACAGTTTGACGTCACAGCTAAGTAATCTTTAATTACTCAGGTCTGACGAGACCAAGCAAATTTGTTTCATCCCTATTGGTAATCCCATAAAGGCCTTCTTTTCAAACTTGTATCTTTTCAAGCTTAACTGACATTTAATGCTTAGCAGAAATGTGGCTGTTCTGTTCTTCGGAAGAGAACAATTCCGCTAAAAGATATCATAAATGAGCAGTTTTTGTTTGTATCAATCAATCTTGTCTTGTTAAAACAAAAATACCATTTGCTACACTTTTTATTTCTTTCTCTTGTATCACAAGCAAAGCTGCAAATGATGTATGGTGAAATTTTTTACACATCTTGGATAGAATGTGTTTGGAGCATTATAGAAAGAGAAACAAATAAGTTTTAGTGTGTTTGTGAAGCCATGTGCTAAACCAGAGGTAACGAACACGCGGCTCGCTTACTCAGCTGTAACTGAGAAAGTGGCCTGCAACAGCGAATAGGTTCGTTACCCCTGTACTAAACAGTGGAAAAAGCATTTGCAAGGGAACATTTCACAACCAGCCAAAATATTAAACTTTCTGCAGTCATTTCAGTGTTAAGAATCAATGAAAGTCAGACTTGCGTACCTATTTTTAATGGTTTGTTATTTGATCTTTTTCCCACATAGCACTATGCATTCAGTCATGTTTACACCCACTTCCGCTTATGGTTTTCATCTCTTCATTATTTGTTTAATAAAGATTTATCCTTTCGTATGTATTGACTTTGCTTGTTTTGTGCTTGCCGAGAAGAATATGCAACTCTCATGTAGCAATCACATACTTCTAACACTAGTTGACATCTGTTAGCTTCTCAAACTGTGGGCCGCAGCCCTGTTTGAAGTTTGCAAAATGTAATTTTGGGTTGTGAAACAAATTAAATTGTAATAGGTTGCATTATTTTTTTGTTGATTCTTTATTCACTTTGCTGTTTCCATTATGTGGTTCTTTTATTACTGTAGGTTACAGCTTCTGTACTTTGTTGGATTGTGTAAATTTGTATGATTTTGCCAGAGATAAAAATACCACTTGAGGTTTGTAATTAGACGTTTATTGTTTTATTATCTCATACAACGTTTAGGCTACTCATCAAGGGGTCGCGTAGCTTTTTGTTTCTAAAATGGGATCGCAGAACTAAAAAGTTTTAGAAGCCCTGTGTGAATCATTTGTCCAATACCTCATGTGATGCTGGTGTCAAAAATCTACTTGTAGACATTCACCACTGCAGACATAGCCACATGGTTAATCTTCATGGACTCATACAGACTCATTATTAAAAGAATATGATACCTATTATGTATTTGTGGTACTGTATAATATTCCATTACGATACAACTTGTGAATCCCCTCATCCACTGCATGCTTTAAGTTTTTCGATACAGTAAAGTTTGAATGTGAAGTAATCTTGGATCAGGTTTTTAGACTGCAACTAAGTTACTGCAATACGATACTGATTATATTATTATTTGAAAGTTTCTTGAACTGTTTACCATTTATAGGTATTTTGAACATTGTTCGATTTAGACACAATGTGTATTTTTGGAGCACATGCACGTTTGGAAAAATGCTGTGCTTGTGACAGGCCTATATATACCAAAATGAGTTGGGTTTGTTTTGCTTTCGCACTCAAACAAAAAACATAGTTTGAAAGCTCTTGTCATCATAGGGATAGTCATAGGATTGTCATAATGTCAACATAATTACGCTTACATCTTCTGACAATACTGTAAGCAGCCTACTTTGAAGCCATAAACAATATGGTTTTAAATAGTGTATTGCAAGAGTAAAAGTGACCACTAAAGCACAGGCTTTTCCTTTCCTTTTCCTTTCTGAAGGCGGAAAAGGGCCAAGATGCCGTCCATTTGTAGAAATTTGATAAAAATATTTTATATTCATAGTGAATAAGTGACTCTTTTTGGGATACTTTTGTATTGAGTTGTTTTGCTTAAAAGTCCACTTACGTTTTTTACTGTGGAATGGAATAACAGTTTGCCCAATATTGTGCGAACATAACATTCTAACTTAAGGCTTTGTGTACACAAATACTTAGCACAACAGTATGACATCATTACTTTATTTTTGCAGTGAATTATGTTAATGATCAATGTTGAAATGCCTTGTCATAAAAACTTATTTTTAAATTAAGTGATGCTGTTCTTTGTTTGAATGTGTATGTGTAACACCCATCATCGTTTATTCTCCAAATACCGTCATGGTGTATGTTGGTTTTAAAATAGAGAGTTAAACTTATCTTCCTTCAGCCAAGTTTACTGAACTGTGAAACCACTTACTTTTAACTTACCATCATTTTCTTTCAAGTATGCAAATTGAAGTATACCTAAATGTTTGGTAGTCCATTAAAATTCAGTGTTTATATTTTATCATACTGAAAATAATGTTTGGAATACTACAAACACCCACTTTTAAGGTAGGCTGTTGTTTTAACCATATGCTTGTTTAATTTGCTTGTCTTTGTAAGAACTTGTTTGACAGGTCGTTAGGTTGAACTTATTTTTGTTCTTCCTTATGTCATAAAACAAGTTGTCTAGCGCACTGCAAATTCTCAGATATTTAATGCTAAGCTTATTGAATCATGCTATTTGGTAACTTTTGGTTATTCCATATTATGCCACAGTCTTTTTAACATGCCAGTTATTGAAACTAAGAGTTGTAGCAATTTCACATCATTATTTGTGCACCTTGGTTTTTATATGTTTTTAAAGATGTTTCACTAGTCAAAAAGCGTTCAATTCACAAGTTACTTACAATTATGCAATTCAAATTCGACACTCAGCAGTGCTTTATTATCTTTGTAACTCGTTTGTGCAAGGTATCAACGACACCTGACCTTGTTTTAATGGTTCAACAGGGTCAAATATGGCCAAGATCAAACAAAAACGAAAAAATCAATCAGAATTTGCATTTTTTGTCTCCATTGGAAAACTGGAAATATGTTTGAAAAATCTCATTTTCCTTTACAGTTAAGATACCCAAGTTAACCAGAACTTCAGTATCTTGCACATGAAATGAAATATATTAGTATATGTAGTGGGCATTTAATGTGAACATTTTAAAATTGAGACTTGGAAGTTGGAATGCTCCGTCTTTTCGAAACATAATTACATTTTGTAAAAAATAGTTATATTTTAAGCTGAAGGAACCCATTAACTTACTTTCAGTTAACAAAGTTTGAAATTGCTATTTAGCAATTTTGCTTGGGCGGCTTGACCTGTTTACAGCTGCTTTGAGTTATCTATTTTTAATTAAGCAGAGTTGAGTTAGCGACCTTCTACTCAATCTGCTGCTTATACTAAAGGTAACCAAGAATAGGCTACTAAATTAAACGAGAAACTAAAAAGTTAGAGCCTTGTCATTCAGCACGGATAAAAACACATGTTAAGCGGACAGAAATGTCGCATAAATTCACTAAATTGATTGCCATCAAAATGATAGTTTATAGGATATGTTTTTAAAAAACTTTTCAGTACAACTTTGTAATAGGGGTAATTCAGTTGAGATTAAACCATGAGTAATCTGTTCAAAACTTCTGTATTGTGTGATGTATGACAGTATCATATAATTATGTCAACAGAATTTGGAAAGGTTTCCTGAATAATGTGTGTGTTGATATTGAGCACACGTGCAAGTGACATAAACGTTTTACATTAACTTTAACACTCATGCCTTAGTCATGCTGAAAAGTTCTATTTTGCCTAAAGGCCTAAATATCTACAGGTATGCTTGCAGATTGAGACTGCAATATCAAAATGCCACGTATATGTTGCATGCCTGAATGCAACAACTGTCTACCTCAGCAAAATTTGTTTAGTGCACCAAACAAAAAATTTTGTATCAAAAAAAAGAAGCATGGGCAGAAGTATTAGAAAGCAAAATTTTGTCATACCGAGAGGACAAGTTCATGCATATGCACGCTTGCAAAACCAGTACTAAAATTAGCCAGAAATTTTTACAATTACTCGACGTACGATGGGTCAATTTTGACAACTAAAACATTTCTGACACGGCAGAACATTCCTCTTAGGAACCGTGTAATCGCTTTTCTTTTAAATGCAACGATAAGAAAATAAATTGAATGTTTACACGTCTAGCTCCTGCCATCAAAACTAGATTGCAAGCATTATTACATCATCTAGCATTGAAGTCAAACAAAGCCTTGGTTACATCATAAACATTTTGTTGTATTTGAATTCACACCTAGGGTGGACTCACCACCTTTATTTAAAGACGAAACGTGTACAAATGTGTAACATACAAATTAAAACTGCGTTTCAGTTTACGCAGAATATATCCTCCAACATATTCGAGAATACTAATTTCATCAGGAGTGAGGTTACTTGATGGCAATTCTGTTGTATTTTCTGCGTGTATTTTCCTAGAGTAAACAATCCAACTTATTGCAATTGATTTCAGAAAGTTGGAACATACAGTATTACCACACCATTCAATATCAGTATAATACAACATTAATATCTTATCACATTAAATGTTGAGCGGAATAATAAAAATATATACCTGAGAAAAAGATCAAACATTTTTCTTGAGGCTTCAAGTAATTTGCATCGATCTGCATTCGGGCCAAAACTATGAAGAATTCTACAAATTACATACACGCAAATTTATCTTGCTAAACATGTAAACTTATAAAAATATACAAAACCTTAAGGCAGCAGGACTTACCTAAATAACCACGATGCTTGACCTTTTGATGAACTTCAAAACCTCGCTGACTTTTAAATTTTTCATCGCAGTATTATATCGTTGATTTGACGGAGTCGCGATAAATTTGTCACATGACTTAGCATAAGTGTTCTGATCGAAAACCTTGGATTCCTGGTGACGTCGTACACGTTGCTTTTTTGTTTATAAGTTACGTTGATAAACTTGTAAGTTGTTTAGGAACAAGAGTTCTTACTAATATTTTTTAAATGAAAGGTAACAAAAAACATTATTTTTAACAAAAAACCTCAAGGTGCCAACGGGGTATGGTAGCACAGATATATCGCAAAGCATCAAAAGTGGCTATACAGCTGTTCTGCTGTCGGCTGTTTAACTTTAATTTTTCAGCACTAGCAAAGAATTCGGTATGTCTGAAACGTGGCATATTTGGCCTAACACCACTTCCGCTGGTTAACAGTTTCAAATTCGGGCAATACGATATAAAAATTAAAAAAACGCATAAAAATTCTATGAGCATATCGGAACTTGCATACAGACAAGCTCGGTAAACTGGCGAAAACGTTTGGATATCACATTATAAGTTATCGTAACGTTTTTTTCGCCACTGACTGTGGAGAATGAAAAGTATCGTGCTAACCTCGTTGCAGACTGGTCAAACAAGAAATACGCTTTCAAACAACACTGGTCAACACGATTTTTGTTGCAGATTGTGTTTGGGTCTTTTTTACCTAATTTGGGGGCGCTGAATCCGAATCTGGCGTTATTTTGTTTCTATCACATCACGTTTTTGAGATAATATAAGTTACAATTTATATATGTTCATTATAAAATAATACTGCAAATCAGAGACCGCCTTGAAATGTAGAGGTTGTTTTAATCAGAACTGCTGGAATGTTTAATCATGCAAAACACGAACACAAAGCCTCGTGTTCAGTTAAAAAACATCACTAGAAATTGACCGTTGAACATTCAATGTAATGCCACAATCTTTAAGAACTCGGAAAATTTTCGTTTTAATGGCTTTCGTTTGTGGGTAGTAGTGTAAATTTCTCTCTTCCAGTTCCAGCAGTAATCTGCCATCATGTGGCAATCCCATCGGCCCTGGTAGTGCTCTTCCATAACTCTAATATCTTGGTGGAAGCGCTCACTTTGTTCTTCACTGACGTCCCCATTGTTGTGTTCAATTTGAAGAAGTTCAGTGTCAAGTGTCGGCAGCCTAATACTGACCCGAAGCATGTGCCCTCATTAGGGCAGGTAGATTGAACTGCCGAACAGGAAAGTGTCACACTGTTACAGCTGAATGTTGAAGGTCTCACAAAAGCCAAAATCAACATCTTGAAACACCTTGCGAGTACCCACAAAGTCACCGCCATCCTTCTACAAGAAACCCATGTAATTTACATCACCATCAGTCATTTGCGGTGCAGATTCACAAACAGAAGAACGCATCATCTTCGACTGTCGTGTCCTACACCCACTCATAGGCCAAGAGGACCTGAAGACCTCTGACGAAGAAGGGAAGAAAAGGCTGCAATTGGTATCTGAATATGCTTGAGCCGACCTCATACGAAGTTAGACAACTTGGTTGTCGTCATCGTAAGACAATATTCCCTTAAGGTTAACAAATAAGTACGAGGGTGAGAAAAGCAGACAACGACCTTATGAGACTCATATGTCATCACCCGTAATAAACATTTCAACAAGCAAAGATTGTAGTGAAGTCGGTCAAGCTGTCAAATTCAGCTACCATATATACCCATTCCATTACAAGTTTTTTTAGAACTCCTTGACTATTTTATCTTTGACTCCGTTAGTCCATTAAGGAAAAAGGTTGGACGGTCCTGACCTAGCCTATACTTGTGGTGTATAGCCTCTTGCTGTTACAGTTGCAGCGTTTTTCTGTGCAAAGTAAGCAAGTGCAAGTGTAAAAAAATGTGAACGTGTTCAGTTTTAAGAAATGAGCATAACTCGTGTGATCACTTGCATAAAAAAGCTTGCTTGTTAAAATATTGGTTCATTGACATATTAAATGCTTAATGTTGGTATACTGCTAGCACATGCTGTAAAACTGCTTTATGGAACTTCTTTAAATTAAACCAATGTTAGGTAGCATACCATTGATATTTTCAATTCAACATTTCAATCACATCAATGGTGATTGATTAGTGATTTTCAACAACACATCAAACAGACTTAAACAATTAATTCTGATATAACTTTCCTAAATGTGTTACTCTTAGACATTTAAGTGATTGGAGCGGGATCACGACATATGGCCGTGAACAAACTCACCGGCGACAACTGACCGACAACAAATTGGCCGGCGATCAAATTAACCGTGACGTAAATTGGCCGGCAATGAAATTAACCGTCGATAAATTGGCCGGCGATCAAATTAACCGTCGACAAATTGGCCGTCAAAAGGTCAAAATTCTAATTCACTATCTAGTCGCGCATCAGCTTTAATCTCAGCCAATTAAGTATGTGTATTGCAGTCAAGGTTGACTGATTTGTCAAATAGCAGTTTGTGTAAATTTTAGTGCCCTTATTATGTAGTGTCATATGTGTTTTGCAGTGAACTTCTTTTAATGTTGTTACTCGTATTTCTCGTATTTCCGGAAATATTTCTGTTTATTTCAATAAATGTTTCAATGTGTATTGAAATAAAAAAAAATTTTTGGTAAAAACAAAGGAAATAGTTACAAACAAATATTTACTTTACATATCATTTACTACCATCAACTTAAACACAATAATTCAGCACTTGCACGGTCAATTTACCTCCCGGTCAATTTTCATTCCGGTAAGTCTGTTCCCGGTTAGTTTGTTCGCGGTCAATTTACGTCACGTTCAGTTGTCCCCGGTGAGTTTGTTCGCGGTCATTTTCCCGCGGCCATATGTCGTGGAAACGATTGGAGCACTGTCTGTGGTGTGCCAATTTTGGGTTAGTTTAGGTCAAACTGGTGTTTAATGTCATTTAAAATGATTTCTTGTGTTTTTTTTGAAACTACGCAGAAGTCTTCATAATCATTCTTTCAAAACCACAGGGAATCTTTTTGATTTTCGTTTTTGTATGTGACAATCACTGCTGTTCTGTACTATCTAGTAAATGTTGAAAAAATTGATTTAGATTTATTATTTTTATTTCAACAGTTTCGTTACATTTGATCAATTTTCCGCTATCAAGAAAATCTTCAAATATTTTAAGTTCTTTTCAGCAAATACATTATAAAGTTGTATGATAATCAAGCAATGGAGTGTCATCCAGTTGGTATGCAAAATGACGTTTTGTTAAAAGCAATCAGTGCAACCTAATTATCAATGCCAGGAGTGTCAAAAGTCATTTACACTAAAGTGTAATTTGCAACGTCACATGGCTATCCACAGTGAAAGGCAACATTATACTGAATAAAAATAATAATAACATTTATATAGCACTATTTCTGATAAGAGGAATTGCTCTTAAGCGCTTAACACTCACATATGAAATACAGTAATAATATAATCAAGAAAAGCAACAACAGCGATGAATGTAGCATATTATTACGGCTTGAATTGAGGTGGCATAAACTCGGCATGACATGGAGGCATTAGACGAAAAAGAACACAGTGTCTCATTTTTTAAATATTGTATTGATTGCTAGTTGATTGAATCCTAATATTGATGCTCATAGCTTTAACCCACATTGGAAAGTTAGCCGATATGAGCAATTGATTTTTATCTACGAAGCCTGCTCACTGAGCAAACTTTCCAAGATGTGCAATTTTTTGAAAAGGTATTTGAACATAAGTCCAACTTTACATATCATCTTTTGTTGTTGTTTTACCACGTTGACATAGACATCAGCTATTTATGGCATCCAGGCCGGATAGCGACTGTCAAAACAGCGACTGTCATAATGGCGACTTCATAATAGCGACGTAATCAAGTGAGCGACATTCCAAACAGCGATTGTATAAATGCCGACCGCATTAAAACAGCGACTGTTATGATAGCAACTTAACTAAGCTTACCATATTTTTTTGATTGAAAAGCGAGACGCTTCAGAACAACAAGCCCTATCAGATAAATGTGGTTTACATTTTACTAGAAGTATGAGACTATTTTGGATTCCTATCGTCAGGGACAACTGAAGTAGTAAGACACCAAGAAAAACTAAAATAATGGATTTTACTAGGAAACAAAACAATGTTCAAGCATTTGTAAATTTACATAATCGTCCAATCATACTTTTCTGTAGACAATACTTTCTTCCAGAAGTCTATATTCAACTTTATTTTCTCATAAAAACCACAGCAGGAAAAGTCAGTTTTAATTTTGCAGGTGATAAGGGCTTTCACATTCAAATGGTTTTTGCTGAAGAAAATGCAAACAAGTACCGGAACCGTACGAAATAAGTTCTTTCAATAACCTAACTGCAAAAAGATCATCTCCTCCTAGCCTACTAGTGTATTACTGAACAGTGAACAAGCAAATACGCTAACAATCAGCTCACCACTGGACCAATTACCGGGTTGAATCGTCCGTGGGTTGAAAGGTCCGTGGGTTGAATCGTCCGGGGTTGAATCGTCCGTGGGTTGAATCGTCCGTGGATTGAATCGTCCGCGGGTTGAATAGTCCGGGGTTGAATCGTCCGTGGGTTGAATCGTCCGTGGGTTGAATCGTCCGGGGTTGAATCGTCCTGGGTTGAATCGTCCGTGGGTTGAAACGTCCGGGGTTGAATCGTCCTGGGTTGAATCGTCCGTGGGTTGAATCGTCCGTGGGTTGAATCGTTCGCGGGTTGAATCGTCCGTGGGTTGAATCGTCCGCGGGTTGAATGGTCCGCGGGTTGAATCGTCCGCGGGTTGAATCGTCCGTGGGTTGAATCGTCCGGGGTTGAATCGTCCTGGGTTGAATCGTCCGTGGGTTGAATTGTCCTGGGTTGAATCGTCCGTGGGTTGAATCGTCCGACCACCATTACTTTCACATTTAACACAACGAAACAAGAACACGCATCGGGTATTGCTTTTCAGCAAATTGGTTAAACAAACCAATCACATCATGCTAATATTCGTGTATTGTGGGGCAATGCTGGCTCAGTAAATGCCAAAGCGGGACTTTTAGTTGACTGATCGGGACGCCGGGACAAAGCCTTCAAAAGCGGGACTGTCCCGGCTAAAACGGGACGTATGGTAAGCCTAGACTTAACTCGTATTCACTGAGTTGAATTCACTGAGTCGAATGAGGCATTTATAAATGGAAGGCAACACTATGACGTGTCACATTAATTTTAAGGTCGTTTGAAAAAATTCATTAATTTTAAGGTCGTTTGAAAAATTTGCCCCAATGGATTTTATAATTTCAAGAAAAGGAAGTGACATGATAAGTTATGAAGGCTTTTTGTACAGGAAAGACAAAACAAAGTTAAATACAATCAATTGGAGATGTGCTAAAACAGGTTGTAAAGGTCGCCTAACGACAAGCCTTCAGTATCGAGAGCAACAACAACCCCCAGTGAGCAGTGGCGTCCACACGCATCCACCAAACCCTACAGAAGTGGCAGCCAGGAGAGTTGAAAACAGTGTAAAAACAGCTGCAGTAAGAACACGGGATCCACCACGAAGAATCGTGCAGGATGCATTGACCGAAGTTAATGACCGGGTGAAAGAGTGCGTGTGCGCGTAAGCCTTGGATTTAATAAAAGAAGTGAGGTCGCTGTCGTGTAGTCGCTCTATTGACAGTAGCTGTTTTAAATGAATCGCTGTCGTGTGGTCGCTCTATTGACAGTCGCTGTTCTGACAGTCGCTATTTGGAACCCGAGCCGCTATTTATGTTGCTCCTAATATTCACTCATAATGTTTATACAGAAAATATCTGTGATAATATTGTAATAATAACCAAAGGTAATATACAGATTGTGTAAGATATACAATTCTCGTACTTATGTGTCGTTTTAGCAAAGCGTAACACGAGCCACAATCACTTCCTGTACCATTGTTGTGACGTAATATCTGTGCCTTTCTCGCATGCGTTCAGTTTGCCAAAAGTAAGTGTGTTAGCGTATGCTAGTAACAAGTTTGGTAATAACCAACAACCAGCAATTTAATACAGTTGAATATAGTTAAGCCAAAATGCTAAAACTTTAACTGTTGAATGAAATGCTGTTGATGTGCCAATGTTCTATCAATTTGTAATCGTATAAAGAAGAAACAATACAATCAGTTTATACAATCAACATTCTTGTGCAATCTACTGATGAGTACAAACTAAAGTGGCTCAGTGTAAAGTTGGACAATTTTAGTTGTTGGTAACACAAGACAATCAGCTTTTGGCTGAACAGTCGAGTCTAGGGTTGATAAAGCAAGACAACGACCTTGAGACTCATTTACTTCGAGGACAATAAACATTCAGACAATCAAAGATTGTATTGGATTGACTGGTACAGTCAAGTTCAATAACCAATCATTCCATTACATATCTAATGTCTATGTTTTGAAATTATTTAATTTCTCTATTTTTCATAGCCTCAACAAATACAAATCAACAAATAAAGCAGGGATACTTGGTGAAGCCAAATCAACAAATAAAGCAGGGAAAAGTAGCACACATTTCAAGCCTTTTTTGGAGCTGTCAATGAATGACCTCTATTCTTCTGGTTTATACTCAAGTACACCCATAGATGAAAGAAGTCCTTCGATGTTTTTACAGTACACAAAATTATCTTCTTGAGAGAAAAATTGCATTAACATTTCTTCTCTGTCCCGGTAAAACGTTATTTTTGTTGCCGAATCAAGAATGTTATGCTATGTGTTGATGTTAAGGCTTATGTTAGTGCTTGATGGGAGATGATATAAACTAATGTAAGGTCTTATTTACCTCTCAAGCGAGAAATTTGTGCCAGACAACTCAACATTTGGGCAAAACTAAATAGCTGCTTCACATGGCTTCAGTTTTTGTTAACCTACGTTACTCACTATATCATACGTGTCAAACTCCCGGCCCGCGGGCCACATCTGGCCCGCTTTACAATAAATTTTGCCCGCAATGTTATTTTATACATTGAACTATTTCCGGCCCGCGAGATCATTCATCAGTATAATTTACTTTTTTCAAGCAAGAAACAAGATTATAACAAATCGCACTATACAGCAGCACAGCAGTTGCCCCACCATACGATAGAATAAATAGATTTATTCTAACGCTTTGTATCTGGGCTGCTTTTTTCTTTATTGTTTGTTAATTCTTTAACAGTTTTGTAAGGAGATGAACGAAACATACTGACATAAGAGAAAAATAATCAAAAATAGCCTAGCCAAAAATCGTCAAAAACATGAAGAATTTGGTGTTGTTTTGCTGCCTGTTTCAATTCATGTAAGTTACTCGTGTCACGAAACGTTAAATCAAGTTTTATCTTTACGGCCCACGGCGTTAAATAAGTTTTGAGTTTTGGCCCCTGGTGTGATTGAGTTTGACACCCCTGCACTATAGCATACATTTGTAACTTTTCATGGCGTATTTAGGAAAAAGCAACATCTCAAAAACTTGAGCCAATTCAGCAAAAGTAATGGAATTTTCGGACTAAGCGCCCCTGATATACCCCTAAATCGATCTAACACAGGGGTGGGCAAACTTTTTGTACTGAGGGCCACATTTGAAAAACTGTTGCAGCCGGGGGGGCCGCACACTCTCATTACAAAGTAGGAAAACTTACCCGGTGTGTAAATAAACGCATATTCATATTAAACACAATTTTTGTATTTCACATTACTATATTCATATTAAACACATTCACATTACGTTTAAAGCTATGCAATCATCATCACAAAAGTTAATGAGACTTGTGCAACTGTTCACTGTTTAATTAACCTTTTTAATTAAAACAATAAGTGATGAGTAGGAGTTTCTGCAAGTGCCGGCGGGCCGCGGGCCGTAGTTTGCCCACCCCTGATCTAACATATCATGCCTTTTGAAAAAAAATTTTTTTGTTGGCCTGTGATAATAATTAGTAACGTTTCAAATTGCCATTCTTGGTTGAGTCTTCAACCTGGTTAAACAATCGTTTTAATGTAAACAATGCCTCAGCGAGATAAAATTTCCTCATACACAATGCTTCAAGACATTACTTTGTCATATTGCTAAAAAATTCAAGGGAAAAGACAAACAAAATGCAACGCATAATGGTAATGGGAGTCTTGGGAAAACACATACTTGTGATCTGACACTAATGGTAGTGATGTTTCTTCGGTGGGAAATTGCATTGTTCATGGTTTCAGTTTCCTTTGTTTCAACGGAAATGACTTTTGAAAAAAAATAACAAACATTGTCAAGGTCATTTTCCAGTGTGAATAGTTTTGTGGCTTGGCGATGTGGATTGTTTTAGGTTGGCCTAAAGCCAAACGCCAAAGTCTTTCTTTATTGACTCCTTGACTATTTTATCTTGGACTCCGTTGGTATCTTTGATTGTCACTTTAAACCAGCACAACGTCCATATAGTCTAAATTATTATATTGTCCGAATTATTGGTTAGTTACATCAGAAACATTTTCATCATCCTTTTACATTCAAAAATAAAGCTATTAGTATAACTTCAATTCAGTAATGAACAGTCCAGAAGCTTAAAACTGATAAAAACCGAAATGTAGAGAAGAGATAGGTTTAAACCCAGCAAAGTTTTTATATCACACACATCCACCAATCAGAAAACGAGATGTTATTTTTTTGCATTGCTACGTATAACATATCATATCTAGCCTATTCTATTTGTCACCGAAGCTCTTACCAAAATACCATCAAACGTTACGACGTACAATACGATGCTACTTGACGTACTTCAACTATCGTTAAATAACGAATTAAACTACAAAAAATACACTTGAATTGAATCTAACTGGAGAGCACCAAGGCTTATGCAAAATGCCAAATATATAAATTATTTATTACAATTTAATATCACGACCGCCACAGTTTCATGACTCCGCAAATTGCTTCTTTGGGCAAAAAAAACTTTTGACATAGGTGGCATTGATAAGGTCGCTGTCCAGTTTGAGTTCTCATATGATCTTTTAAATTGTAAGTTTGTAACGTTTGGTAATGACTTGTGACACACCTGGCATTGAGAAGTTAGCTCTCTAGTGTGGATTCTCATATGAGCTTTTAAATTGTTGCTATCTAAATATGACTTGTGGCACACATCGCATTGAAAAGGTCACTCTTCAGTGTGAATTCTCATATGAGATTTCAAATTGCTGTTAAAGGAAAATGACTTGAGGCACACATCGCATAAATAATTACGCTCTCCAGAGTGGATTCTTAAATGATCTTTTAAATGGTTGCTTTGGGTAAATGACTTGTGACACACCTGGCATTGATAAGGTCGCTCTCCAGTGTGGAATTTCATATGAGCTTTTAAACTACTGCTATCTGAAAATGACTTGTGGCACACATCGCATTGACAAGGTCAATCTCCATTGTGAGTTCTCATATGAACTTTCAAAGCACTGCTAACGGAAAAGGATTTGTGGCACACATCGCATTGATAAGGTCGTTCACCAGTGTGAGTTCTTATATGAGTTTGCAAAATGCTGCTAACGGAAAAGGATTTGTTGCACACATCGCATTGATAAGGTCGCTCTCCAGTGTGGATTCTCATGTGATATTTTAAACTGTTGCTAACGGAATATGACTTGTAGCACACATCGCATTGATAAGGTCGTTCACCAGTGTGAGTTCTCATATGAATTTTCAAAGTGCTGCTAACGGAAAAGGATTTGTTGCACACATCGCATTGATAAGGTCGCTCTCCAGTGTGAGTACTCATATGAATTTTCAAGCTGCCATTTTGGGTAAATGACTTGTGGCACACATCGCATTGATAAGGTCGTTCACCAGTGTGAGTTCTTAGATGTTTTTGCAAAGTGCTGCTAATGGAAAATGACTTGTGGCATACATCGCATTGATAAGGTCGCTCTCCAGTGTGGATTCTCATGTGTCTTTTCAAATGGAAGCTTTGGATAAACAACTTTTCACACACCTGGCATTGATAAGGTCGCTCACCTGTGTGAGTTCTTAAATGAACTTTCAAGTTTATTTTGCATTTGAATGATCTATCACAATAATTGCAAGAAAAATGCTTTTCTTTGTTTTTTCCAACAAACAACTGAGTATCTACTTTGCAAGCATTGATTCTTTCAATTGCAGTAAATTTATTGAGATTCATCTCCACAGAGTCGCTGAATTCTTCATCTGAGTTTTTTGCAACACAGCTTTGTGGTTTAACAATTTTGACTGTGGCATTCACTCCAATATCTGATTGAGAAGGAATTTTATCTAACATGGATATATTTGGGTCATCAATCTCAGGCTGTGAAACCTCATATTCTTCTAACAGCAAAGGTTCTTCTTTGATAGTTTCAACAAGAGGAAAGACTGATGCATTCTCAGAATAAACTTCCTCAATATTAAGGCTGATGTTTGATTCTACATGTAATGGTTGTGATACTTCTTCAATTGGAATCGCATTGTTCATGGTTTCAGTTTTCTTTGTTTCTGCAAGAATCTTTAAAACCATATCTTCAATGTTTACTTGCAATTGTGCAAATTCCATTTTCATTTCTTGTCGCAATGATTTTAATTCTTGTGAAATAAGATCATTGATTGCTTTCAATAAAACATCAAGTTGAATTATGCCTGGATGACACTCCATGGTCTGATTTCTATGAGAAACTTAAGAAGTATTTGCTGAAAAAACTAAAAAAAGCTAAAACATTTTAACAAAAAACTAACATTATAATACGTAATCTACAATATGAGTAATAATATAAAAATTTACATTCGAAAAGTTTAAAACAAAATTGTAACAACAGTTTTTGCTGTGACAATTAGTGGCATTTATGTGTTTGATGTAAATGGTTGAAGTTGCGAGATTACATATGGAAAATATCAATTGTACGCAACCTAACATTGGTTGAGTTTAAAGAAGTTCCATAAAGAAATTACAGCATGTGCTAGCAGTATACTAAGATTATGCATTTAATATGTCAATGAACCAATATTTTAACAAGCAAGCTCTTATATACCAGTGATCACACGAGTTATTCTAATTTCTTAAAACTGAACACGTTCACATTTTTTTACTCTTGCACTTGCTTACTTTGCACAGAAAAACGCTGCAATTATAGCAGCAAGAGGCTATACACCACAAGTATAGGCTAGATCAGGAGTGTCCAACCTTTTTCCTTAATGAGCCAAACAGATGATAGATTCTCAGACAGATTTTATACATAGCAAACAGTATAAGTATAAGCTAAATTGTAAAGAATGTTGTCGCTGCTCAAGACAAAACAGATGTAAGCCAGCTTTGTAGGCTTGTGATGATATTATAAAATTGCTTGCAAATCGAATGCCGCATAGAATACTTGTTTACGGAAATCGGCAAAGCAAAGCATTGCGTTAGGTGTCGCCTATGCATGACTTCCTGTGTATCGTTATAAATCGTGACGTGAGTTATTCTTTCATTTATAGCTATTCATTGCGTCACAGTCTACTAAGTTAACCCTGGAAAGTGGTCGACTTTATTATGTAGCTGTCCCAATGTCTTATTTAATGCAATCGTTTAAACAAGAAACAATATAATCAGTTTATACAGTTGTCATGGTGTACAATTAATTCTAAGATTAAGAAAAGCGAAATAACGACCTGAGACTCATTCACTTCGAGAACATTAAACAATTCAACAAACAAACTTTGTAATTGAAGTGGTCGCCCTTACAGGCTAAGGAACGATAAACAATCATTTCATTACAGGCTTATGATGAAGAAAAAATAATAAAATTAAACAATTTTAAAACATATACGTCAGATATTATTTGTATAAACGTTATGTGTTAATATTATGAGCAAAATAAATAGCTGATGTTCATGTTAGCATGGTAAAACAACAATAACACAACATTGATGCCTTATAAACTGGCATCAATGGCTTTATTCTCCAATACGGTGAATTTATACTCTGAAAGAAGACCAGTGCATGGAACAGTGTGTGCATGCTTTTGCATTTAACGACTGGGACATAACTTCCTAAAAAAACTAAAATTTTAGGTCATAAAAAGATTGAATCAATCAATTTCTGTGTAATTTAATATCAAAATGCCCTTAATTGCGCACTTCTAATGACTGTAAGTAAGGTGGCCACAAACCATGAAAGGTTGAGAACCACTGCCTTATAGGGCATTTCTGTTCCACACTGGACGTGTTTGGAAATTGCAACAAGAAGAATCAATAGCCTTTGTATGCGCAATAAATTTTAACTCCACACGCACTTAGCACCCCTGACTCTGCAGTCTCAATCTGCAATGCCAATTCGACTCCATTTAAAAAGTGAATTTGAGGGTTCATCAAACCATTTTTTCAAAAAAAAAAAAAAAAATGGAAACAAAACTTTGCTATGAAATAACAAGGGTTGCTACTTTCTAGTGCCAGCAGCCAGACCTATCGATCATTGCGATTGGGGCTTGTGTTATACCTGGCTTCTTCTTTACCTGTGCGTCCTTTGTTTAGCAGTCTTGAATAGAATGGTAATTACTCTTTTGCGCGACCAAAGTTTACAATGAATAAGATTGATGTTTAGATATCTTATTTATAAAACCTAGATATCCAACTCCAGCTGAAAAGTGAAGCAAATCTGTGATGACACTTGCTCCCTAAAGCATTGGGTAAAGCAAGACAAAGGCTTTAAGCCCATTGTAAATTGGATTAGTTCTGTGTAGCCCTAATTCTATTGAATTTTTTCGAAAGGCCGAGGTGTTTGTACCGCACTATCACTGACTGTTTTTGTAAATATTTGTTTCTTTGTGGTATCGATGAATAAGCTTGCCTAAGGTAATTGCCTATCGGTACCGTACAGCAAAATGCAATGGGATAACCCTTCATTAGAGTAAGAAGTGTTTTTATATATAAGATGTCTATGTGACAACCCCATAGCTTTTAGATTATTATATTACACCATATAGACACAAATTACACGTTTTTTTCACTTTTCAATAACTCGTTTATACGTTTAATGTATGGAGATAATCTAAAATTAGTTAGATAATCTAAAGCCGCTTAGACTGTAAGTTAACCTTTATTTTTATTGCTTTTTTGCTATTGAATACTGGGTGGTAACACATACAGATAAAGAAAATGACGGCATTTGAGACGTTGTGGTATTTATTACCATTTTTAGATTCCGACGCGTTTAAACTTGTTTTTGTCTGTCACCTTTGACATCCAATCGCCAAATGGACCTTCAGTATACTCTTTCACTAGACGAGATGCACCCAAGCATTGATACTCACAAAAGTCATAACCCACATTGAAAAGTTAGCTGATATGAGCAAGTAATTTTTATCTACGAAGCCTGCTCACTTAGCAAACTTTCCAAGAAGTGCAATTTTTTGAAAAGGTATTTGAACATAAGTCCACCCTTAAATATCATCTTTTGTTGTTGTTGTTGTTGCCGTTTTACCATGTTAACATAGACATCAGCTATTTATGTTGCTCATAATATTAAGACAATGTTTATACAGATGATATCTAATGTCTATGTTATGAAATTATTTAATTTTATTATTTTTCATAGCATTTTGCATTTATTATATTGCAACATCATAAGTCTACAAAGCTGGCTTAAATCTCTTTTATCTTGGGTTTTTGTTGTTATTACTAGTGAACAATTGAAAAGGAAACGTTTATTTTGGGTTTAGCTGACACTATTTCATTACTATTTCTGACAGTATTTAAGATGTGATTAAAGATCACAACAATAAAAACGAAATTAAAGTACCTGAACACCCAATTTTGTCAAAATAGACACATTTTACATCACAGACTGTGGACTCAAAGTAAGCGTCACTCTCAAGTCTCAACAGGAGTTATCAGCGAAGCGTACAAAGTTTTTATTCGGTTTTGCTCAGGCAAACGCAAAGAATTGTTAAAGGAACACAACTTATTGAAAATTAACCGGTGACCGCTAAATTTATGTTGTATTTGCAGAAATGTAAATTCTGAAACTTTTAAAGAATTTTAACTTTGTTTCCACAAACATCTTAACAAAATGAGGCGTGTCTGTCGATAAATATGGGTGTACAAGTGAAAAAGTGGTAAGTTAGCTGTCAAGGTTAGGAAAACCTTAAAAATCGTATATTACATGATGCAGGGTGCAAAAAATACCACATCTCTTTGGTGCAAAAATACCGCGTTGGTTTGTGAAAAGTCAAAAACATAGGCCAATGTCGACGTTGACAGGCATCAGTAAATCTCTACTTTCAATGCATCGTCAACTTGCATGGCATCTCGATGACTTTCCACACTAAACAATAAATACTGTACTTGCTAGGAAAACAAAATATAAAAGATGGGAAATTGCAGCATAACAGAATTATGAGTAAGAGCACACTCTGTATGATAAACGTAAAACAAAACTAAAGAGCATCAAATTTCCTAAAAAAAAGTTTGCAAATTATTTGGGACTTATGTGAAAATTTGCAAACATAAGCGAAGCCGAGATATCTTTCATCATACAAAACGTACACTTGATTTACTTTGTTGACATATTACTTCAGAAAATCCTGTTTGTAGCAGTAAAATAACGGGCACATAATCACGAAAAACTTGAAAGTGCGTTATGAAAGATATACTTAAACATAAGTATATTGCAGTTTTAAGTTGAATACAGTATATTGAAATATTGCCATCTTGATACTTAATAAATAACTTAAAGTTAGTAAAATAGCTAAAACAAATACACGCAACCCAAGGAGATAATGTTTATGTAAAAATATGGACACCTCTATCACATTAAAGAATAAAATGAAATGCAGACAAAATCACAGAAATTAAAAAGCGAAACTGGTATAATTAAATATCAGTTTAATGCAGCAACCACTTATATTCTATATACTTATTACATAAAAGCTCAAAGTTATTGAATTAGAAAATGGAAATTTTTGCTATACTTGCGACTCTAAATATTTTTTTAAACTATTAAACTAATGCTGTCTTCGCAAACCAACCCGAAGCTATAAAGTTGAATATGACATTGAACTTTGGATGTCCGACATATTATTTAAAAACTGAGAAGAACTCTGTATTGTACATCACCAAAACAGAAACAGAATTAAGAAACTGGAAAGTATAATTACCAAATGCTATTTACCAACCACAACAATGCAAAGCTGTATTTTACTTTAATGGAAAATACGATGTTGAAAAAGGTAAAAATGGAAATCCAAAACAATATTTACACGGATACAGAATCAGGGTGAGAAGCTCCTAAACATTTTCTATGAGCGCCACTTAGTAAAGGCTTTCTCACAATACTCGCATAATTATGTGATCGTGACCAAGGTTTTCAGGAAAGTAAGCCTAATCTAAATGATTTTTCAGAAAATGGAGCTTTATGCTCATATTGCATTTCATCTCTTGCATGCTGGACAACATTTCTTTTACGAGGTCTCGATAGTTCTCTGCCTTTCTGTTGCCAAAGAAGTTACTAACAACTAAAGAAAAAGCATTCCATGCCCTTGCTTCTAATGTGTTCATTGATGCAGCAAAATTTGGATCTCTGAGCAACTGCCTTATTTGTGGGCCGTTAAAAACTCCAGCCTTTTTTTTTCTTCACTAAGACTTGGGAAGGCTTGGCATATGTACTTAAAGCAATCTCCATTGTGATCAAGGGCTTTAACATACTGTTTCATTGCGCCAAGTTTGATGTGAAGTGGCGGCAGGATGATCTTCTTGGTATCCACTAACGGGTTATGAATGATACTTTTTTCTCCAGGTGTTATACTGCTCCTTTCTGGCCACTTATCTTTTATCCAATGCTCATCTTTGGCTCTGCTATCCCAGTATCAAAGAAAACAAGGGTATTTGGTGTAACCACCTTGCTGTCCTAACAGAAAGTTCATCATTTTTATGTCTACACATAATCTCCAGCCATGATCACTGTACTTCAGTGTTTCCAGCACATTCTCAATGTTTTCATACGTCTCTTTGAGTGTCACATAATGTCCTCCTGGAATCGATGCATAATTATTTTCATTGTGAAGTAACACACACTTCAGGCTTCGTTTTGAGCTGTCAATAAACAGTCTCCACTCCTCTGGTTGATATTTGGCTATTCCTTATTGCAATAGAAGACCTTCAATATCATGGCAATAAACCAAAGATCTTTTAGAGGAAAAATAGTTCAGAAATAGCTTTTCTCGATTCCGGTAAAACGTGACAGAACATCCAAGCTGGAGAAGGTTTTTTTCCTGGAGCCGTGAAGCTAGCAGTTCTGAGGCTTGTTTGGAAAGATTTAAATCACGGATTAAATCGTTCAGTTCCGACTGATTGAACAATAAGAGTTGCTCAGAAAAGGAGCTCAAGGGTTGAAAATCTAAATCTGAAACTTCTTTATCAGTTTGTGAAGAATCAGAGGATAACCTAAGCTCTTCTTCACTACTTTCGGGCAGATGAGTAAAGGTAGGCACAGGTATTTCGTCACTGTGTGCAATAGGACGCAAAGCAAAGGCAAGATTTGGATATTGCAGCTTGTGCTTGTTCCTCTTGTTGTAACCTTTCACACTGACACGACAAAAGTAGCAATCATCGAGATGATTTTTTTGTTCTCGCCAGATCATTGGTATACCAAACTTCAGATGTTTGTCCTTGCCCTGAGACCAAGATCTCAAACTCTCCAAGCAACTTCTGCATACTTTATGAGGGGCCCAACTTTTATCTTGGTCCCCTAACTTCACCTTAAAGTAAGCGAAATAAGACCTTTTCACAAAATCGGTAATTTCATGTCGTTGAGAAGAGACAGTGAAGCAACCATAAATGTAGCAAAAAATATTGGGGTCATTGGCGCATGTACGCTTTTTGACAGCTAGATGACATAGTATTTAATACAATCCAAAATTACAGCTCAATAACACAAACTGACTCCATAAAGTCAATGAAAGTATACTGCGAAAATTACACCCTGTCTTTCGTTTGGTTTCAAGTTAGCAGGGTAAGCAGAATTAGCACGATATGCACATTAAGCATAAGCAGATTAAGCATGATAAGCACGATAAGCAATTTGGTTCTTTGGATAAGCAGACATCCTGTGTCTTTTAATGTTTCAAAACAAGCTTATATGATCACACATTTAGGTTATTTGCCAAAGCGCATAATTTTATGTTGTACCTTCTGTACTACCTTGTAAGAACAATGTTATGTTTATTGTTTACAATGTTCATGTTTTACTAAAGAGCAAGGTGCTGTCATAAAAAGCATTTATAAAGCCGATTAAGTCTGCATGGCAGATGTATAAAGATAAAGATGGTAACTAAGTAATGAACTACCAAAGAAAAATGAATGCGTCCGCATATATTTTCGAAATACGAAAAGAGGTCCGTGATTGAAAAAGATTGAGAACCATTGGATTAAAGTTAATCGAAATCTCTGTCATTCAGTACTGCAACAAAACTTTCAGCCGAGGTTTCATTATAGGTGATTTCAATAACAATATTTGATCTGTTGCTGTTATACGCTCACCGTACCGTCGCTAATGAAAGTCAAAATTTGATCAATTTATGAAATTGGGGAAAATGCGCTGCGAAAAAACCTGACGTGATAGAGCAATTCTGAGCTCAGAATTGGATTCAACAACCAAAACTTATCCTAAATCAATCATCAAAGTTCATGCAACTAAAAATTGTTTTGTTTTTGTAGACCAGTGCAATCAATGAGCGAGTAAATGCGGCAAAGCCCTGAGGGCTTATGAAATGCAAAATGTTTATTAGAGTGGTGCTACAAGGATGGAAGGTGAGCAAGGCAACCAAAATCAAAATGATATTATGTTAAAATATACCAAAACTAAATCAAAACCAAAAAACACATTTCTGTCTGTAAAACTGTTGAGATACGATGAAAGAAACGAGAGTTTGTTTTCAACGGCAGGCAGCATCTGATTTCGGTTATCGGATGTCTATGAACATGTAAACGGGTACCCACGTAGCTAGGATTGTTTTATTGTTTGATTCGTTGTTGTTCTGGAGGTCTGAAGTATTTACCGTACGTTTGGTATAGATCTGTGGATTCAAGCTGATGATAGTTGATGCATACAGTAGATACGTTAACGTGTGCTATCGTAGTTTACGTTAAGCCAGCAATGTCGCTCTTTACGTCGTAACACCAGATTTGATGTGTGAAATGGATCTAGTGCTGAAGTATGGAACCGCAGACATAGCCTATAGACAGGATGCATTTTGAATTTACAGTACTGTACCCCAGTTGCTCAATTCATTACGTCATTTGGTTGTGCACTTGTGCGCTAGACCCAAATAACTTTTTACTTTTGATGTGGGAAAGTTGATAGTGGCCACTCCCAGTGCTTTCGAGCAATTTTGCACACCCGCGCTTGTCAGTTTTGGCACACGCAGGATCTTGCTGAAATTTATACTCTGCATTTCGAGCTACCAGTAGGCTTTTCATCTACCATTCCCAAAGCAAATTGTGTCGCTGTTGAGAATAGTGTGGTGCAACTTGCTCATCAACGTTCATGCCATATTATAATAGATAAACCAAGCAAATTTGTTTGCTTGAATGCCGATATAAAAGGAATAAAAAAGAATTAAGGCTTCAGTGCACACCGTCATCCCGAAAATTGTGTCTTTTCACAATTGTATGCACGATTTGTTAATGAAAACTACAACACTTGGGCCTTTGCGTGGTTAAAGTTTTTAGGGCCATGCAACTTGTTATCAGCAAGTTAATACCATTAATATTATGTTGCATGTTTTAAGCGTTTCTGGTTTTGTAACTATTTTCTCGAGCAATAGCACATGCTAATAGCAACTAGCTTTGTGTTTGGTCCCCACCGTGGTAATGACAAAAACTAAAAATGACGATGAATTTTAGCATCATGTCCGGGAATTGTATGGATGTTATTAACCATGGTCTATGCAACAAATTTATTTTTTATGCATGATGCTACATAACTGGGTGGTTTTCAATAGTAGTTGGTGCGATGCTTTCACAATTATCTGATCTGGTTTAGACAATGTTTGTAGAAATTTAAGCGTATAAGAAAAAAATTGGATAATTAAAATGTTATATAGTCTATTAAAGAGATAAAACAATTCTGGGTCTAGTGCAAAAGTGCTTAACCAAATGATGTCACAATTTGTGTAGCTGGGGTCTAGTATACAAAGGCATTCTGTGGTTGTGCACTTCTGCACTAGACCCACCATTCAAAGGATGCCAGTCTGGTTGCACCCTGTTTACCTGTTAGAGATAGAGAAAAAAGCATGCCACCACGGCATTGTGCTAACCGCTCTGTCATAGTTACTAACACTTTACGATCGTACAAAGTTTTGGATATTTTAACAACAACAAAGCAATTACATTAAACACAAGTTTTTTCTTTGAACTAATGTTTATTTAGTTTGGTACGACCATACTGATACAACCAGCTGGCATCCTTTTTCGACATGAAGCCATCTCAAAATTTTAAGATGCAGTATAAATTTTAGTTTTTAACAATGAACTGCAAACTGAAACCGAACTGAACAAACTGAAATTCGAGTGGATAAGCAAATATGCTGGATAATTGAATTCTTATGTGTATTTAAGAGATAAAGCAAGTTTTTAGCATTTCAATTTGCTGTTAGAGTATGAAGTCATGTCGAGTTTTTTAGATACAGTATAGGATTTAGTTTTTAACAATGAACTGCAAGTACAATGACATTAAAGGGAATTGGCTATATCAGACACACCGTGTAGTCATAGCTGCTGGAAGGTTCACAGTTTTCTTTGGTTTATACTGTATTGTTGCATTAAAAAGCTGCTTCATCAGGTGACTGGATAATTGAATGCCGGGTAAATGAGGTACAGATAATCGAGGAAGCACTGTAGTAGGATGAAGTTACATATCCTGGATCTTTTTTTTAGGGTTATGCAATGCTTTCGTGTTATTAAGATCACTCCATATTGTGTTACTTTTCGTTAATAAAATTTAATCCCACTGTGTAATTGTAGTGTGTATAAGTGACGCCATAAATTACAGTTTGACGTCACAGCTAAGTGATCTTTAATTACTCAGGTCTGACGAGACCAAGCAAATTTGTTTCATCCCTATTGGTAATCCCATAAAGGCCTTCTTTTCAAACTTGTATCTTTTCAAGCTTAACTGACATTTAATGCTTAGCAGAAATGTGGCTGTTCTGTTCTTCGGAAGAGAACAATTCCGCTAAAAGATATCATAAATGAGCAGTTTTTGTTTGTATCAATCAATCTTGTCTTGTTAAAACAAAAATACCATTTGCTACACTTTTTATTTCTTTCTCTTGTATCACAAGCAAAGCTGCAAATGATGTATGGTGAAATTTTTTACACATCTTGGATAGAATGTGTTTGGAGCATTATAGAAAGAGAAACAAATAAGTTTTAGTGTGTTTGTGAAGCCATGTGCTAAACCAGAGGTAACGAACACGCGGCTCGCTTACTCAGCTGTAACTGAGAAAGTGACCTGCAACAGCGAATAGGTTCGTTACCCCTGTACTAAACATTGGAAAAAGCATTTGCAAGGGAACATTTCACAACCAGCCAAAATATTAAACTTTCTGCAGTCATTTCAGTGTTAAGAATCAATGAAAGTCAGACTTGCGTACCTATTTTTAATGGTTTGTTATTTGATCTTTTTCCCACATAGCACTATGCATTCAGTCATGTTTACACCCACTTCCGCTTATGGTTTTCATCTCTTCATTATTTGTTTAATAAAGATTTATCCTTTCGTATGTATTGACTTTGCTTGTTTTGTGCTTGCCGAGAAGAATATGCAACTCTCATGTAGCAATCACATACTTCTAACACTAGTTGACATCTGTTAGTCCATCTGTTAGCTTCTCAAACTGTGGGCCGCAGCCCTGTTTGAAGTTTGCAAAATGTAATTTTGGGTTGTGAAACAAATTAAATTGTAATAGGTTGCATTATTTTTTTGTTGATTCTTTATTCACTTTGCTGTTTCCATTATGTGGTTCTTTTATTACTGTAGGTTACAGCTTCTGTACTTTGTTGGATTGTGTAAATTTGTATGATTTTGCCAGAGATAAAAATACCACTTGAGGTTTGTAATTAGACGTTTATTGTTTTATTATCTCATACAACGTTTAGGCTACTCATCAAGGGGTCGCGTAGCTTTTTGTTTCTAAAATGGGATCGCAGAACTAAAAAGTTTTAGAAGCCCTGTGTGAATCATTTGTCCAATACCTCATGTGATGCTGGTGTCAAAAATCTACTTGTAGACATTCACCACTGCAGACATAGCCACATGGTTAATCTTCATGGACTCATACAGACTCATTATTAAAAGAATATGATACCTATTATGTATTTGTGGTACTGTATAATATTCCATTACGATACAACTTGTGAATCCCCTCATCCACTGCATGCTTTAAGTTTTTCGATACAGTAAAGTTTGAATGTGAAGTAATCTTGGATCAGGTTTTTAGACTGCAACTAAGTTACTGCAACACGATACTGATTATATTATTATTTGAAAGTTTCTTGAACTGTTTACCATTTATAGGTATTTTAAACATTGTTCGATTTAGACACAATGTGTATTTTTGGAGCACATGCACGTTTGGAAAAATGCTGTGCTTGTGACAGGCCTATATATACCAAAATGAGTTAGGTTTGTTTTGCTTTCG
This sequence comes from Clavelina lepadiformis, assembly GCF_947623445.1. Lineage (NCBI taxonomy): Eukaryota > Metazoa > Chordata > Ascidiacea > Aplousobranchia > Clavelinidae > Clavelina > Clavelina lepadiformis. The sequence continues at coordinate 3,831,760 of NC_135246.1, forward strand.
CACTCAAACAAAAAACATAGTTTGAAAGCTCTTGTCATCATAGGGATAGTCATAGGATTGTCATAATGTCAACATAATTACGCTTACATCTTCTGGCAATACTCTAGCACTGTAAGCAGCCTACTTTGAAGCCATAAACAATATGGTTTTAAATAGTGTATTGCAAGAGTAAAAGTGACCACTAAAGCACAGGCTTTTCCTTTTTCCTTTTCCTTTTACTTTCTGAAGGCGGAAAAGGGCCAAGATGCCGTCCATTTGTAGAAATTTGATAAAAATATTTTATATTCATAGTGAATAAGTGGCTCTTTTTGGGATACTTTTGTATTGTGTTGTTTTGCTTAAAAGTCCACTTACGTTTTTTACTGTGGAATGGAATAATAGTTTGCCCAATATTGTGCGAACATAACATTCTAACTTAAGGCTTTGTGTACACAAATACTTAGCACAACAGTATGACATCATTACTTTATTTTTGCAGTGAATTATGTTAATGATCAATGTTGAAATGCCTTGTCATAAAAACTTATTTTTAAATTAAGTGATGCTGTTCTTTGTTTGAATGTGTATGTGTAACACCCATCATCGTTTATTCTCCAAATACCGTCATGGTGTATGTTGGTTTTAAAATAGAGAGTTAAACTTATCTTCCTTCAGCCAAGTTTACTGAACTGTGAAACCACTTACTTTTAACTTACCATCATTTTCTTTCAAGTATGCAAATTGAAGTATACCTAAATGTTTGGTAGTCCATTAAAATTCAGTGTTTATATTTTATCATACTGAAAATAATGTTTGGAATACTACAAACACCCACTTTTAAGGTAGGCTGTTGTTTTAACCATATGCTTGTTTAATTTGCTTGTCTTTGTAAGAACTTGTTTGACAGGTCGTTAGGTTGAACTTATTTTTGTTCTTCCTTATGTCATAAAACAAGTTGTCTAGCGCACTGCAAATTCTCAGATATTTAATGCTAAGCTTATTGAATCATGCTATTTGGTAACTTTTGGTTATTCCATATTATGCCACAGTCTTTTTAACATGCCAGTTATTGAAACTAAGAGTTGTAGCAATTTCACATCATTATTTGTGCACCTTGGTTTTTATATGTTTTTAAAGATGTTTCACTAGTCAAAAAGCGTTCAATTCACAAGTTACTTACAATTATGCAATTCAAATTCGACACTCAGCAGTGCTTTATTATCTTTGTAACTCGTTTGTGCAAGGTATCAACGACACCTGACCTTGTTTTAATGGTTCAACAGGGTCAAATATGGCCAAGATCAAACAAAAACGAAAAAATCAATCAGAATTTGCATTTTTTGTCTCCATTGGAAAACTGGAAATATGTTTGAAAAATCTCATTTTCCTTTACAGTTAAGATACCCAAGTTAACCAGAACTTCAGTATCTTGCACATGAAATGAAATATATTAGTATATGTAGTGGGCATTTAATGTGAACATTTTAAAATTGAGACTTGGAAGTTGGAATGCTCCGTCTTTTCGAAACATAATTACATTTTGTAAAAAATAGTTATATTTTAAGCTGAAGGAACCCATTAACTTACTTTCAGTTAACAAAGTTTGAAATTGCTATTTAGCAATTTTGCTTGGGCGGCTTGACCTGTTTACAGCTGCTTTGAGTTATCTATTTTTAATTAAGCAGAGTTGAGTTAGCGACCTTCTACTCAATCTGCTGCTTATACTAAAGGTAACCAAGAATAGGCTACTAAATTAAACGAGAAACTAAAAAGTTAGAGCCTTGTCATTCAGCACGGATAAAAACACATGTTAAGCGGACAGAAATGTCGCATAAATTCACTAAATTGATTGCCATCAAAATGATAGTTTATAGGATATGTTTTTAAAAAACTTTTCAGTACAACTTTGTAATAGGGGTAATTCAGTTGAGATTAAACCATGAGTAATCTGTTCAAAACTTCTGTATTGTGTGATGTATGACAGTATCATATAATTATGTCAACAGAATTTGGAAAGGTTTCCTGAATAATGTGTGTGTTGATATTGAGCACACGTGCAAGTGACATAAACGTTTTACATTAACTTTAACACTCATGCCTTAGTCATGCTGAAAAGTTCTATTTTGCCTAAAGGCCTAAATATCTACAGGTATGCTTGCAGATTGAGACTGCAATATCAAAATGCCACGTATATGTTGCATGCCTGAATGCAACAACTGTCTACCTCAGCAAAATTTGTTTAGTGCACCAAACAAAAAATTTTGTATCAAAAAAAAGAAGCATGGGCAGAAGTATTAGAAAGCAAAATTTTGTCATACCGAGAGGACAAGTTCATGCATATGCACGCTTGCAAAACCAGTACTAAAATTAGCCAGAAATTTTTACAATTACTCGACGTACGATGGGTCAATTTTGACAACTAAAACATTTCTGACACGGCAGAACATTCCTCTTAGGAACCGTGTAATCGCTTTTCTTTTAAATGCAACGATAAGAAAATAAATTGAATGTTTACACGTCTAGCTCCTGCCATCAAAACTAGATTGCAAGCATTATTACATCATCTAGCATTGAAGTCAAACAAAGCCTTGGTTACATCATAAACATTTTGTTGTATTTGAATTCACACCTAGGGTGGACTCACCACCTTTATTTAAAGACGAAACGTGTACAAATGTGTAACATACAAATTAAAACTGCGTTTCAGTTTACGCAGAATATATCCTCCAACATATTCGAGAATACTAATTTCATCAGGAGTGAGGTTACTTGATGGCAATTCTGTTGTATTTTCTGCGTGTATTTTCCTAGAGTAAACAATCCAACTTATTGCAATTGATTTCAGAAAGTTGGAACATACAGTATTACCACACCATTCAATATCAGTATAATACAACATTAATATCTTATCACATTAAATGTTGAGCGGAATAATAAAAATATATACCTGAGAAAAAGATCAAACATTTTTCTTGAGGCTTCAAGTAATTTGCATCGATCTGCATTCGGGCCAAAACTATGAAGAATTCTACAAATTACATACACGCAAATTTATCTTGCTAAACATGTAAACTTATAAAAATATACAAAACCTTAAGGCAGCAGGACTTACCTAAATAACCACGATGCTTGACCTTTTGATGAACTTCAAAACCTCGCTGACTTTTAAATTTTTCATCGCAGTATTATATCGTTGATTTGACGGAGTCGCGATAAATTTGTCACATGACTTAGCATAAGTGTTCTGATCGAAAACCTTGGATTCCTGGTGACGTCGTACACGTTGCTTTTTTGTTTATAAGTTACGTTGATAAACTTGTAAGTTGTTTAGGAACAAGAGTTCTTACTAATATTTTTTAAATGAAAGGTAACAAAAAACATTATTTTTAACAAAAAACCTCAAGGTGCCAACGGGGTATGGTAGCACAGATATATCGCAAAGCATCAAAAGTGGCTATACAGCTGTTCTGCTGTCGGCTGTTTAACTTTAATTTTTCAGCACTAGCAAAGAATTCGGTATGTCTGAAACGTGGCATATTTGGCCTAACACCACTTCCGCTGGTTAACAGTTTCAAATTCGGGCAATACGATATAAAAATTAAAAAAACGCATAAAAATTCTATGAGCATATCGGAACTTGCATACAGACAAGCTCGGTAAACTGGCGAAAACGTTTGGATATCACATTATAAGTTATCGTAACGTTTTTTTCGCCACTGACTGTGGAGAATGAAAAGTATCGTGCTAACCTCGTTGCAGACTGGTCAAACAAGAAATACGCTTTCAAACAACACTGGTCAACACGATTTTTGTTGCAGATTGTGTTTGGGTCTTTTTTACCTAATTTGGGGGCGCTGAATCCGAATCTGGCGTTATTTTGTTTCTATCACATCACGTTTTTGAGATAATATAAGTTACAATTTATATATGTTCATTATAAAATAATACTGCAAATCAGAGACCGCCTTGAAATGTAGAGGTTGTTTTAATCAGAACTGCTGGAATGTTTAATCATGCAAAACACGAACACAAAGCCTCGTGTTCAGTTAAAAAACATCACTAGAAATTGACCGTTGAACATTCAATGTAATGCCACAATCTTTAAGAACTCGGAAAATTTTCGTTTTAATGGCTTTCGTTTGTGGGTAGTAGTGTAAATTTCTCTCTTCCAGTTCCAGCAGTAATCTGCCATCATGTGGCAATCCCATCGGCCCTGGTAGTGCTCTTCCATAACTCTAATATCTTGGTGGAAGCGCTCACTTTGTTCTTCACTGACGTCCCCATTGTTGTGTTCAATTTGAAGAAGTTCAGTGTCAAGTGTCGGCAGCCTAATACTGACCCGAAGCATGTGCCCTCATTAGGGCAGGTAGATTGAACTGCCGAACAGGAAAGTGTCACACTGTTACAGCTGAATGTTGAAGGTCTCACAAAAGCCAAAATCAACATCTTGAAACACCTTGCGAGTACCCACAAAGTCACCGCCATCCTTCTACAAGAAACCCATGTAATTTACATCACCATCAGTCATTTGCGGTGCAGATTCACAAACAGAAGAACGCATCATCTTCGACTGTCGTGTCCTACACCCACTCATAGGCCAAGAGGACCTGAAGACCTCTGACGAAGAAGGGAAGAAAAGGCTGCAATTGGTATCTGAATATGCTTGAGCCGACCTCATACGAAGTTAGACAACTTGGTTGTCGTCATCGTAAGACAATATTCCCTTAAGGTTAACAAATAAGTACGAGGGTGAGAAAAGCAGACAACGACCTTATGAGACTCATATGTCATCACCCGTAATAAACATTTCAACAAGCAAAGATTGTAGTGAAGTCGGTCAAGCTGTCAAATTCAGCTACCATATATACCCATTCCATTACAAGTTTTTTTAGAACTCCTTGACTATTTTATCTTTGACTCCGTTAGTCCATTAAGGAAAAAGGTTGGACGGTCCTGACCTAGCCTATACTTGTGGTGTATAGCCTCTTGCTGTTACAGTTGCAGCGTTTTTCTGTGCAAAGTAAGCAAGTGCAAGTGTAAAAAAATGTGAACGTGTTCAGTTTTAAGAAATGAGCATAACTCGTGTGATCACTTGCATAAAAAAGCTTGCTTGTTAAAATATTGGTTCATTGACATATTAAATGCTTAATGTTGGTATACTGCTAGCACATGCTGTAAAACTGCTTTATGGAACTTCTTTAAATTAAACCAATGTTAGGTAGCATACCATTGATATTTTCAATTCAACATTTCAATCACATCAATGGTGATTGATTAGTGATTTTCAACAACACATCAAACAGACTTAAACAATTAATTCTGATATAACTTTCCTAAATGTGTTACTCTTAGACATTTAAGTGATTGGAGCGGGATCACGACATATGGCCGTGAACAAACTCACCGGCGACAACTGACCGACAACAAATTGGCCGGCGATCAAATTAACCGTGACGTAAATTGGCCGGCAATGAAATTAACCGTCGATAAATTGGCCGGCGATCAAATTAACCGTCGACAAATTGGCCGTCAAAAGGTCAAAATTCTAATTCACTATCTAGTCGCGCATCAGCTTTAATCTCAGCCAATTAAGTATGTGTATTGCAGTCAAGGTTGACTGATTTGTCAAATAGCAGTTTGTGTAAATTTTAGTGCCCTTATTATGTAGTGTCATATGTGTTTTGCAGTGAACTTCTTTTAATGTTGTTACTCGTATTTCTCGTATTTCCGGAAATATTTCTGTTTATTTCAATAAATGTTTCAATGTGTATTGAAATAAAAAAAAATTTTTGGTAAAAACAAAGGAAATAGTTACAAACAAATATTTACTTTACATATCATATACTACCATCAACTTAAACACAATAATTCAGCACTTGCACGGTCAATTTACCTCCCGGTCAATTTTCATTCCGGTAAGTCTGTTCCCGGTTAGTTTGTTCGCGGTCAATTTACGTCACGTTCAGTTGTCCCCGGTGAGTTTGTTCGCGGTCATTTTCCCGCGGCCATATGTCGTGGAAACGATTGGAGCACTGTCTGTGGTGTGCCAATTTTGGGTTAGTTTAGGTCAAACTGGTGTTTAATGTCATTTAAAATGATTTCTTGTGTTTTTTTTGAAACTACGCAGAAGTCTTCATAATCATTCTTTCAAAACCACAGGGAATCTTTTTGATTTTCGTTTTTGTATGTGACAATCACTGCTGTTCTGTACTATCTAGTAAATGTTGAAAAAATTGATTTAGATTTATTATTTTTATTTCAACAGTTTCGTTACATTTGATCAATTTTCCGCTATCAAGAAAATCTTCAAATATTTTAAGTTCTTTTCAGCAAATACATTATAAAGTTGTATGATAATCAAGCAATGGAGTGTCATCCAGTTGGTATGCAAAATGACGTTTTGTTAAAAGCAATCAGTGCAACCTAATTATCAATGCCAGGAGTGTCAAAAGTCATTTACACTAAAGTGTAATTTGCAACGTCACATGGCTATCCACAGTGAAAGGCAACATTATACTGAATAAAAATAATAATAACATTTATATAGCACTATTTCTGATAAGAGGAATTGCTCTTAAGCGCTTAACACTCACATATGAAATACAGTAATAATATAATCAAGAAAAGCAACAACAGCGATGAATGTAGCATATTATTACGGCTTGAATTGAGGTGGCATAAACTCGGCATGACATGGAGGCATTAGACGAAAAAGAACACAGTGTCTCATTTTTTAAATATTGTATTGATTGCTAGTTGATTGAATCCTAATATTGATGCTCATAGCTTTAACCCACATTGGAAAGTTAGCCGATATGAGCAATTGATTTTTATCTACGAAGCCTGCTCACTGAGCAAACTTTCCAAGATGTGCAATTTTTTGAAAAGGTATTTGAACATAAGTCCAACTTTACATATCATCTTTTGTTGTTGTTTTACCACGTTGACATAGACATCAGCTATTTATGGCATCCAGGCCGGATAGCGACTGTCAAAACAGCGACTGTCATAATGGCGACTTCATAATAGCGACGTAATCAAGTGAGCGACATTCCAAACAGCGATTGTATAAATGCCGACCGCATTAAAACAGCGACTGTTATGATAGCAACTTAACTAAGCTTACCATATTTTTTTGATTGAAAAGCGAGACGCTTCAGAACAACAAGCCCTATCAGATAAATGTGGTTTACATTTTACTAGAAGTATGAGACTATTTTGGATTCCTATCGTCAGGGACAACTGAAGTAGTAAGACACCAAGAAAAACTAAAATAATGGATTTTACTAGGAAACAAAACAATGTTCAAGCATTTGTAAATTTACATAATCGTCCAATCATACTTTTCTGTAGACAATACTTTCTTCCAGAAGTCTATATTCAACTTTATTTTCTCATAAAAACCACAGCAGGAAAAGTCAGTTTTAATTTTGCAGGTGATAAGGGCTTTCACATTCAAATGGTTTTTGCTGAAGAAAATGCAAACAAGTACCGGAACCGTACGAAATAAGTTCTTTCAATAACCTAACTGCAAAAAGATCATCTCCTCCTAGCCTACTAGTGTATTACTGAACAGTGAACAAGCAAATACGCTAACAATCAGCTCACCACTGGACCAATTACCCGCTACAATGATGTATCAATTACTTTCGGTTCCAGGTCGATTCAACCCACGGACGATTCAACCCCGGACGATTCAACCCACGGACGATTCAACCCAGGACGATTCAACCCCGGACGATTCAACCCACGGACGATTCAACCCGCGGACGATTCAACCCGCGGACGATTCAACCCCGGACGATTCAACCCACGGACGATTCAACCCAGGACGATTCAACCCCGGACGATTCAACCCACGGACGATTCAACCCACGGACGATTCAACCCCGGACTATTCAACCCGCGGACGATTCAATCCACGGACGATTCAACCCACGGACGATTCAACCCCGGACGATTCAACCCACGGACCTTTCAACCCACGGACGATTCAACCCAGGACGATTCAACCCCGGACTATTCAACCCGCGGACGATTCAACCCACGGACGATTCAACCCCGGTCGATTCAACCCATGACGTCACCAGACGCGCTGAAAGGCCTTCCCTCTCTTGGTGGCTTTGGTTCTAAGTAGGCCTCTAATTTGGGGCACTGGAATTATTTGCGGTACAAGAAAAGAGAAAAACGGAAGAATAATATTACAAAATTACAAGTTTAATAGATTTTGACCTAAAAGACACAATTGACCGTATCTTGACCTAACGAAACAATTGACTTTATATTAGCCTAATAACTTCTGTACTACACGTCGCACAAGACTGAAATTTGTTTTGTGATAGCATTCTGAGCAGGTTAAAAAAAATTGACCATATTGATTGACCAAATTGACTGCGTAGACGTTTTTATAAACGGGTTGAATCGTCCGTGGGTTGAATCGTCCGGGGTTGAATAGTCCGGGGTTGAATCGTCCGTGGGTTGAATCGTCCGTGGGTTGAAAGGTCCGTGGGTTGAAACGTCCGGGGTTGAATCGTCCTGGGTTGAATCGTCCGTGGGTTGAATCGTCCGTGGGTTGAATCGTTCGCGGGTTGAATCGTCCGTGGGTTGAATCGTCCGCGGGTTGAATGGTCCGCGGGTTGAATCGTCCGCGGGTTGAATCGTCCGTGGGTTGAATCGTCCGGGGTTGAATCGTCCTGGGTTGAATCGTCCGTGGGTTGAATTGTCCTGGGTTGAATCGTCCGTGGGTTGAATCGTCCGACCACCATTACTTTCACATTTAACACAACGAAACAAGAACACGCATCGGGTATTGCTTTTCAGCAAATTGGTTAAACAAACCAATCACATCATGCTAATATTCGTGTATTGTGGGGCAATGCTGGCTCAGTAAATGCCAAAGCGGGACTTTTAGTTGACTGATCGGGACGCCGGGACAAAGCCTTCAAAAGCGGGACTGTCCCGGCTAAAACGGGACGTATGGTAAGCCTAGACTTAACTCGTATTCACTGAGTTGAATTCACTGAGTCGAATGAGGCATTTATAAATGGAAGGCAACACTATGACGTGTCACATTAATTTTAAGGTCGTTTGAAAAAATTCATTAATTTTAAGGTCGTTTGAAAAATTTGCCCCAATGGATTTTATAATTTCAAGAAAAGGAAGTGACATGATAAGTTATGAAGGCTTTTTGTACAGGAAAGACAAAACAAAGTTAAATACAATCAATTGGAGATGTGCTAAAACAGGTTGTAAAGGTCGCCTAACGACAAGCCTTCAGTATCGAGAGCAACAACAACCCCCAGTGAGCAGTGGCGTCCACACGCATCCACCAAACCCTACAGAAGTGGCAGCCAGGAGAGTTGAAAACAGTGTAAAAACAGCTGCAGTAAGAACACGGGATCCACCACGAAGAATCGTGCAGGATGCATTGACCGAAGTTAATGACCGGGTGAAAGAGTGCGTGTGCGCGTAAGCCTTGGATTTAATAAAAGAAGTGAGGTCGCTGTCGTGTAGTCGCTCTATTGACAGTAGCTGTTTTAAATGAATCGCTGTCGTGTGGTCGCTCTATTGACAGTCGCTGTTCTGACAGTCGCTATTTGGAACCCGAGCCGCTATTTATGTTGCTCCTAATATTCACTCATAATGTTTATACAGAAAATATCTGTGATAATATTGTAATAATAACCAAAGGTAATATACAGATTGTGTAAGATATACAATTCTCGTACTTATGTGTCGTTTTAGCAAAGCGTAACACGAGCCACAATCACTTCCTGTACCATTGTTGTGACGTAATATCTGTGCCTTTCTCGCATGCGTTCAGTTTGCCAAAAGTAAGTGTGTTAGCGTATGCTAGTAACAAGTTTGGTAATAACCAACAACCAGCAATTTAATACAGTTGAATATAGTTAAGCCAAAATGCTAAAACTTTAACTGTTGAATGAAATGCTGTTGATGTGCCAATGTTCTATCAATTTGTAATCGTATAAAGAAGAAACAATACAATCAGTTTATACAATCAACATTCTTGTGCAATCTACTGATGAGTACAAACTAAAGTGGCTCAGTGTAAAGTTGGACAATTTTAGTTGTTGGTAACACAAGACAATCAGCTTTTGGCTGAACAGTCGAGTCTAGGGTTGATAAAGCAAGACAACGACCTTGAGACTCATTTACTTCGAGGACAATAAACATTCAGACAATCAAAGATTGTATTGGATTGACTGGTACAGTCAAGTTCAATAACCAATCATTCCATTACATATCTAATGTCTATGTTTTGAAATTATTTAATTTCTCTATTTTTCATAGCCTCAACAAATACAAATCAACAAATAAAGCAGGGATACTTGGTGAAGCCAAATCAACAAATAAAGCAGGGAAAAGTAGCACACATTTCAAGCCTTTTTTGGAGCTGTCAATGAATGACCTCTATTCTTCTGGTTTATACTCAAGTACACCCATAGATGAAAGAAGTCCTTCGATGTTTTTACAGTACACAAAATTATCTTCTTGAGAGAAAAATTGCATTAACATTTCTTCTCTGTCCCGGTAAAACGTTATTTTTGTTGCCGAATCAAGAATGTTATGCTATGTGTTGATGTTAAGGCTTATGTTAGTGCTTGATGGGAGATGATATAAACTAATGTAAGGTCTTATTTACCTCTCAAGCGAGAAATTTGTGCCAGACAACTCAACATTTGGGCAAAACTAAATAGCTGCTTCACATGGCTTCAGTTTTTGTTAACCTACGTTACTCACTATATCATACGTGTCAAACTCCCGGCCCGCGGGCCACATCTGGCCCGCTTTACAATAAATTTTGCCCGCAATGTTATTTTATACATTGAACTATTTCCGGCCCGCGAGATCATTCATCAGTATAATTTACTTTTTTCAAGCAAGAAACAAGATTATAACAAATCGCACTATACAGCAGCACAGCAGTTGCCCCACCATACGATAGAATAAATAGATTTATTCTAACGCTTTGTATCTGGGCTGCTTTTTTCTTTATTGTTTGTTAATTCTTTAACAGTTTTGTAAGGAGATGAACGAAACATACTGACATAAGAGAAAAATAATCAAAAATAGCCTAGCCAAAAATCGTCAAAAACATGAAGAATTTGGTGTTGTTTTGCTGCCTGTTTCAATTCATGTAAGTTACTCGTGTCACGAAACGTTAAATCAAGTTTTATCTTTACGGCCCACGGCGTTAAATAAGTTTTGAGTTTTGGCCCCTGGTGTGATTGAGTTTGACACCCCTGCACTATAGCATACATTTGTAACTTTTCATGGCGTATTTAGGAAAAAGCAACATCTCAAAAACTTGAGCCAATTCAGCAAAAGTAATGGAATTTTCGGACTAAGCGCCCCTGATATACCCCTAAATCGATCTAACACAGGGGTGGGCAAACTTTTTGTACTGAGGGCCACATTTGAAAAACTGTTGCAGCCGGGGGGGCCGCACACTCTCATTACAAAGTAGGAAAACTTACCCGGTGTGTAAATAAACGCATATTCATATTAAACACAATTTTTGTATTTCACATTACTATATTCATATTAAACACATTCACATTACGTTTAAAGCTATGCAATCATCATCACAAAAGTTAATGAGACTTGTGCAACTGTTCACTGTTTAATTAACCTTTTTAATTAAAACAATAAGTGATGAGTAGGAGTTTCTGCAAGTGCCGGCGGGCCGCGGGCCGTAGTTTGCCCACCCCTGATCTAACATATCATGCCTTTTGAAAAAAAATTTTTTTGTTGGCCTGTGATAATAATTAGTAACGTTTCAAATTGCCATTCTTGGTTGAGTCTTCAACCTGGTTAAACAATCGTTTTAATGTAAACAATGCCTCAGCGAGATAAAATTTCCTCATACACAATGCTTCAAGACATTACTTTGTCATATTGCTAAAAAATTCAAGGGAAAAGACAAACAAAATGCAACGCATAATGGTAATGGGAGTCTTGGGAAAACACATACTTGTGATCTGACACTAATGGTAGTGATGTTTCTTCGGTGGGAAATTGCATTGTTCATGGTTTCAGTTTCCTTTGTTTCAACGGAAATGACTTTTGAAAAAAAATAACAAACATTGTCAAGGTCATTTTCCAGTGTGAATAGTTTTGTGGCTTGGCGATGTGGATTGTTTTAGGTTGGCCTAAAGCCAAACGCCAAAGTCTTTCTTTATTGACTCCTTGACTATTTTATCTTGGACTCCGTTGGTATCTTTGATTGTCACTTTAAACCAGCACAACGTCCATATAGTCTAAATTATTATATTGTCCGAATTATTGGTTAGTTACATCAGAAACATTTTCATCATCCTTTTACATTCAAAAATAAAGCTATTAGTATAACTTCAATTCAGTAATGAACAGTCCAGAAGCTTAAAACTGATAAAAACCGAAATGTAGAGAAGAGATAGGTTTAAACCCAGCAAAGTTTTTATATCACACACATCCACCAATCAGAAAACGAGATGTTATTTTTTTGCATTGCTACGTATAACATATCATATCTAGCCTATTCTATTTGTCACCGAAGCTCTTACCAAAATACCATCAAACGTTACGACGTACAATACGATGCTACTTGACGTACTTCAACTATCGTTAAATAACGAATTAAACTACAAAAAATACACTTGAATTGAATCTAACTGGAGAGCACCAAGGCTTATGCAAAATGCCAAATATATAAATTATTTATTACAATTTAATATCACGACCGCCACAGTTTCATGACTCCGCAAATTGCTTCTTTGGGCAAAAAAAACTTTTGACATAGGTGGCATTGATAAGGTCGCTGTCCAGTTTGAGTTCTCATATGATCTTTTAAATTGTAAGTTTGTAACGTTTGGTAATGACTTGTGACACACCTGGCATTGAGAAGTTAGCTCTCTAGTGTGGATTCTCATATGAGCTTTTAAATTGTTGCTATCTAAATATGACTTGTGGCACACATCGCATTGAAAAGGTCACTCTTCAGTGTGAATTCTCATATGAGATTTCAAATTGCTGTTAAAGGAAAATGACTTGAGGCACACATCGCATAAATAATTACGCTCTCCAGAGTGGATTCTTAAATGATCTTTTAAATGGTTGCTTTGGGTAAATGACTTGTGACACACCTGGCATTGATAAGGTCGCTCTCCAGTGTGGAATTTCATATGAGCTTTTAAACTACTGCTATCTGAAAATGACTTGTGGCACACATCGCATTGACAAGGTCAATCTCCATTGTGAGTTCTCATATGAACTTTCAAAGCACTGCTAACGGAAAAGGATTTGTGGCACACATCGCATTGATAAGGTCGTTCACCAGTGTGAGTTCTTATATGAGTTTGCAAAATGCTGCTAACGGAAAAGGATTTGTTGCACACATCGCATTGATAAGGTCGCTCTCCAGTGTGGATTCTCATGTGATATTTTAAACTGTTGCTAACGGAATATGACTTGTAGCACACATCGCATTGATAAGGTCGTTCACCAGTGTGAGTTCTCATATGAATTTTCAAAGTGCTGCTAACGGAAAAGGATTTGTTGCACACATCGCATTGATAAGGTCGCTCTCCAGTGTGAGTACTCATATGAATTTTCAAGCTGCCATTTTGGGTAAATGACTTGTGGCACACATCGCATTGATAAGGTCGTTCACCAGTGTGAGTTCTTAGATGTTTTTGCAAAGTGCTGCTAATGGAAAATGACTTGTGGCATACATCGCATTGATAAGGTCGCTCTCCAGTGTGGATTCTCATGTGTCTTTTCAAATGGAAGCTTTGGATAAACAACTTTTCACACACCTGGCATTGATAAGGTCGCTCACCTGTGTGAGTTCTTAAATGAACTTTCAAGTTTATTTTGCATTTGAATGATCTATCACAATAATTGCAAGAAAAATGCTTTTCTTTGTTTTTTCCAACAAACAACTGAGTATCTACTTTGCAAGCATTGATTCTTTCAATTGCAGTAAATTTATTGAGATTCATCTCCACAGAGTCGCTGAATTCTTCATCTGAGTTTTTTGCAACACAGCTTTGTGGTTTAACAATTTTGACTGTGGCATTCACTCCAATATCTGATTGAGAAGGAATTTTATCTAACATGGATATATTTGGGTCATCAATCTCAGGCTGTGAAACCTCATATTCTTCTAACAGCAAAGGTTCTTCTTTGATAGTTTCAACAAGAGGAAAGACTGATGCATTCTCAGAATAAACTTCCTCAATATTAAGGCTGATGTTTGATTCTACATGTAATGGTTGTGATACTTCTTCAATTGGAATCGCATTGTTCATGGTTTCAGTTTTCTTTGTTTCTGCAAGAATCTTTAAAACCATATCTTCAATGTTTACTTGCAATTGTGCAAATTCCATTTTCATTTCTTGTCGCAATGATTTTAATTCTTGTGAAATAAGATCATTGATTGCTTTCAATAAAACATCAAGTTGAATTATGCCTGGATGACACTCCATGGTCTGATTTCTATGAGAAACTTAAGAAGTATTTGCTGAAAAAACTAAAAAAAGCTAAAACATTTTAACAAAAAACTAACATTATAATACGTAATCTACAATATGAGTAATAATATAAAAATTTACATTCGAAAAGTTTAAAACAAAATTGTAACAACAGTTTTTGCTGTGACAATTAGTGGCATTTATGTGTTTGATGTAAATGGTTGAAGTTGCGAGATTACATATGGAAAATATCAATTGTACGCAACCTAACATTGGTTGAGTTTAAAGAAGTTCCATAAAGAAATTACAGCATGTGCTAGCAGTATACTAAGATTATGCATTTAATATGTCAATGAACCAATATTTTAACAAGCAAGCTCTTATATACCAGTGATCACACGAGTTATTCTAATTTCTTAAAACTGAACACGTTCACATTTTTTTACTCTTGCACTTGCTTACTTTGCACAGAAAAACGCTGCAATTATAGCAGCAAGAGGCTATACACCACAAGTATAGGCTAGATCAGGAGTGTCCAACCTTTTTCCTTAATGAGCCAAACAGATGATAGATTCTCAGACAGATTTTATACATAGCAAACAGTATAAGTATAAGCTAAATTGTAAAGAATGTTGTCGCTGCTCAAGACAAAACAGATGTAAGCCAGCTTTGTAGGCTTGTGATGATATTATAAAATTGCTTGCAAATCGAATGCCGCATAGAATACTTGTTTACGGAAATCGGCAAAGCAAAGCATTGCGTTAGGTGTCGCCTATGCATGACTTCCTGTGTATCGTTATAAATCGTGACGTGAGTTATTCTTTCATTTATAGCTATTCATTGCGTCACAGTCTACTAAGTTAACCCTGGAAAGTGGTCGACTTTATTATGTAGCTGTCCCAATGTCTTATTTAATGCAATCGTTTAAACAAGAAACAATATAATCAGTTTATACAGTTGTCATGGTGTACAATTAATTCTAAGATTAAGAAAAGCGAAATAACGACCTGAGACTCATTCACTTCGAGAACATTAAACAATTCAACAAACAAACTTTGTAATTGAAGTGGTCGCCCTTACAGGCTAAGGAACGATAAACAATCATTTCATTACAGGCTTATGATGAAGAAAAAATAATAAAATTAAACAATTTTAAAACATATACGTCAGATATTATTTGTATAAACGTTATGTGTTAATATTATGAGCAAAATAAATAGCTGATGTTCATGTTAGCATGGTAAAACAACAATAACACAACATTGATGCCTTATAAACTGGCATCAATGGCTTTATTCTCCAATACGGTGAATTTATACTCTGAAAGAAGACCAGTGCATGGAACAGTGTGTGCATGCTTTTGCATTTAACGACTGGGACATAACTTCCTAAAAAAACTAAAATTTTAGGTCATAAAAAGATTGAATCAATCAATTTCTGTGTAATTTAATATCAAAATGCCCTTAATTGCGCACTTCTAATGACTGTAAGTAAGGTGGCCACAAACCATGAAAGGTTGAGAACCACTGCCTTATAGGGCATTTCTGTTCCACACTGGACGTGTTTGGAAATTGCAACAAGAAGAATCAATAGCCTTTGTATGCGCAATAAATTTTAACTCCACACGCACTTAGCACCCCTGACTCTGCAGTCTCAATCTGCAATGCCAATTCGACTCCATTTAAAAAGTGAATTTGAGGGTTCATCAAACCATTTTTTCAAAAAAAAAAAAAAAAATGGAAACAAAACTTTGCTATGAAATAACAAGGGTTGCTACTTTCTAGTGCCAGCAGCCAGACCTATCGATCATTGCGATTGGGGCTTGTGTTATACCTGGCTTCTTCTTTACCTGTGCGTCCTTTGTTTAGCAGTCTTGAATAGAATGGTAATTACTCTTTTGCGCGACCAAAGTTTACAATGAATAAGATTGATGTTTAGATATCTTATTTATAAAACCTAGATATCCAACTCCAGCTGAAAAGTGAAGCAAATCTGTGATGACACTTGCTCCCTAAAGCATTGGGTAAAGCAAGACAAAGGCTTTAAGCCCATTGTAAATTGGATTAGTTCTGTGTAGCCCTAATTCTATTGAATTTTTTCGAAAGGCCGAGGTGTTTGTACCGCACTATCACTGACTGTTTTTGTAAATATTTGTTTCTTTGTGGTATCGATGAATAAGCTTGCCTAAGGTAATTGCCTATCGGTACCGTACAGCAAAATGCAATGGGATAACCCTTCATTAGAGTAAGAAGTGTTTTTATATATAAGATGTCTATGTGACAACCCCATAGCTTTTAGATTATTATATTACACCATATAGACACAAATTACACGTTTTTTTCACTTTTCAATAACTCGTTTATACGTTTAATGTATGGAGATAATCTAAAATTAGTTAGATAATCTAAAGCCGCTTAGACTGTAAGTTAACCTTTATTTTTATTGCTTTTTTGCTATTGAATACTGGGTGGTAACACATACAGATAAAGAAAATGACGGCATTTGAGACGTTGTGGTATTTATTACCATTTTTAGATTCCGACGCGTTTAAACTTGTTTTTGTCTGTCACCTTTGACATCCAATCGCCAAATGGACCTTCAGTATACTCTTTCACTAGACGAGATGCACCCAAGCATTGATACTCACAAAAGTCATAACCCACATTGAAAAGTTAGCTGATATGAGCAAGTAATTTTTATCTACGAAGCCTGCTCACTTAGCAAACTTTCCAAGAAGTGCAAATTTTTGAAAAGGTATTTGAACATAAGTCCACCCTTAAATATCATCTTTTGTTGTTGTTGTTGTTGCCGTTTTACCATGTTAACATAGACATCAGCTATTTATGTTGCTCATAATATTAAGACAATGTTTATACAGATGATATCTAATGTCTATGTTATGAAATTATTTAATTTTATTATTTTTCATAGCATTTTGCATTTATTATATTGCAACATCATAAGTCTACAAAGCTGGCTTAAATCTCTTTTATCTTGGGTTTTTGTTGTTATTACTAGTGAACAATTGAAAAGGAAACGTTTATTTTGGGTTTAGCTGACACTATTTCATTACTATTTCTGACAGTATTTAAGATGTGATTAAAGATCACAACAATAAAAACGAAATTAAAGTACCTGAACACCCAATTTTGTCAAAATAGACACATTTTACATCACAGACTGTGGACTCAAAGTAAGCGTCACTCTCAAGTCTCAACAGGAGTTATCAGCGAAGCGTACAAAGTTTTTATTCGGTTTTGCTCAGGCAAACGCAAAGAATTGTTAAAGGAACACAACTTATTGAAAATTAACCGGTGACCGCTAAATTTATGTTGTATTTGCAGAAATGTAAATTCTGAAACTTTTAAAGAATTTTAACTTTGTTTCCACAAACATCTTAACAAAATGAGGCGTGTCTGTCGATAAATATGGGTGTACAAGTGAAAAAGTGGTAAGTTAGCTGTCAAGGTTAGGAAAACCTTAAAAATCGTATATTACATGATGCAGGGTGCAAAAAATACCACATCTCTTTGGTGCAAAAATACCGCGTTGGTTTGTGAAAAGTCAAAAACATAGGCCAATGTCGACGTTGACAGGCATCAGTAAATCTCTACTTTCAATGCATCGTCAACTTGCATGGCATCTCGATGACTTTCCACACTAAACAATAAATACTGTACTTGCTAGGAAAACAAAATATAAAAGATGGGAAATTGCAGCATAACAGAATTATGAGTAAGAGCACACTCTGTATGATAAACGTAAAACAAAACTAAAGAGCATCAAATTTCCTAAAAAAAAGTTTGCAAATTATTTGGGACTTATGTGAAAATTTGCAAACATAAGCGAAGCCGAGATATCTTTCATCATACAAAACGTACACTTGATTTACTTTGTTGACATATTACTTCAGAAAATCCTGTTTGTAGCAGTAAAATAACGGGCACATAATCACGAAAAACTTGAAAGTGCGTTATGAAAGATATACTTAAACATAAGTATATTGCAGTTTTAAGTTGAATACAGTATATTGAAATATTGCCATCTTGATACTTAATAAATAACTTAAAGTTAGTAAAATAGCTAAAACAAATACACGCAACCCAAGGAGATAATGTTTATGTAAAAATATGGACACCTCTATCACATTAAAGAATAAAATGAAATGCAGACAAAATCACAGAAATTAAAAAGCGAAACTGGTATAATTAAATATCAGTTTAATGCAGCAACCACTTATATTCTATATACTTATTACATAAAAGCTCAAAGTTATTGAATTAGAAAATGGAAATTTTTGCTATACTTGCGACTCTAAATATTTTTTTAAACTATTAAACTAATGCTGTCTTCGCAAACCAACCCGAAGCTATAAAGTTGAATATGACATTGAACTTTGGATGTCCGACATATTATTTAAAAACTGAGAAGAACTCTGTATTGTACATCACCAAAACAGAAACAGAATTAAGAAACTGGAAAGTATAATTACCAAATGCTATTTACCAACCACAACAATGCAAAGCTGTATTTTACTTTAATGGAAAATACGATGTTGAAAAAGGTAAAAATGGAAATCCAAAACAATATTTACACGGATACAGAATCAGGGTGAGAAGCTCCTAAACATTTTCTATGAGCGCCACTTAGTAAAGGCTTTCTCACAATACTCGCATAATTATGTGATCGTGACCAAGGTTTTCAGGAAAGTAAGCCTAATCTAAATGATTTTTCAGAAAATGGAGCTTTATGCTCATATTGCATTTCATCTCTTGCATGCTGGACAACATTTCTTTTACGAGGTCTCGATAGTTCTCTGCCTTTCTGTTGCCAAAGAAGTTACTAACAACTAAAGAAAAAGCATTCCATGCCCTTGCTTCTAATGTGTTCATTGATGCAGCAAAATTTGGATCTCTGAGCAACTGCCTTATTTGTGGGCCGTTAAAAACTCCAGCCTTTTTTTTTCTTCACTAAGACTTGGGAAGGCTTGGCATATGTACTTAAAGCAATCTCCATTGTGATCAAGGGCTTTAACATACTGTTTCATTGCGCCAAGTTTGATGTGAAGTGGCGGCAGGATGATCTTCTTGGTATCCACTAACGGGTTATGAATGATACTTTTTTCTCCAGGTGTTATACTGCTCCTTTCTGGCCACTTATCTTTTATCCAATGCTCATCTTTGGCTCTGCTATCCCAGTATCAAAGAAAACAAGGGTATTTGGTGTAACCACCTTGCTGTCCTAACAGAAAGTTCATCATTTTTATGTCTACACATAATCTCCAGCCATGATCACTGTACTTCAGTGTTTCCAGCACATTCTCAATGTTTTCATACGTCTCTTTGAGTGTCACATAATGTCCTCCTGGAATCGATGCATAATTATTTTCATTGTGAAGTAACACACACTTCAGGCTTCGTTTTGAGCTGTCAATAAACAGTCTCCACTCCTCTGGTTGATATTTGGCTATTCCTTATTGCAATAGAAGACCTTCAATATCATGGCAATAAACCAAAGATCTTTTAGAGGAAAAATAGTTCAGAAATAGCTTTTCTCGATTCCGGTAAAACGTGACAGAACATCCAAGCTGGAGAAGGTTTTTTTCCTGGAGCCGTGAAGCTAGCAGTTCTGAGGCTTGTTTGGAAAGATTTAAATCACGGATTAAATCGTTCAGTTCCGACTGATTGAACAATAAGAGTTGCTCAGAAAAGGAGCTCAAGGGTTGAAAATCTAAATCTGAAACTTCTTTATCAGTTTGTGAAGAATCAGAGGATAACCTAAGCTCTTCTTCACTACTTTCGGGCAGATGAGTAAAGGTAGGCACAGGTATTTCGTCACTGTGTGCAATAGGACGCAAAGCAAAGGCAAGATTTGGATATTGCAGCTTGTGCTTGTTCCTCTTGTTGTAACCTTTCACACTGACACGACAAAAGTAGCAATCATCGAGATGATTTTTTTGTTCTCGCCAGACCATTGGTATACCAAACTTCAGATGTTTGTCCTTGCCCTGAGACCAAGATCTCAAACTCTCCAAGCAACTTCTGCATACTTTATGAGGGGCCCAACTTTTATCTTGGTCCCCTAACTTCACCTTAAAGTAAGCGAAATAAGACCTTTTCACAAAATCGGTAATTTCATGTCGTTGAGAAGAGACAGTGAAGCAACCATAAATGTAGCAAAAAATATTGGGGTCATTGGCGCATGTACGCTTTTTGACAGCTAGATGACATAGTATTTAATACAATCCAAAATTACAGCTCAATAACACAAACTGACTCCATAAAGTCAATGAAAGTATACTGCGAAAATTACACCCTGTCTTTCGTTTGGTTTCAAGTTAGCAGGGTAAGCAGAATTAGCACGATATGCACATTAAGCATAAGCAGATTAAGCATGATAAGCACGATAAGCAATTTGGTTCTTTGGATAAGCAGACATCCTGTGTCTTTTAATGTTTCAAAACAAGCTTATATGATCACACATTTAGGTTATTTGCCAAAGCGCATAATTTTATGTTGTACCTTCTGTACTACCTTGTAAGAACAATGTTATGTTTATTGTTTACAATGTTCATGTTTTACTAAAGAGCAAGGTGCTGTCATAAAAAGCATTTATAAAGCCGATTAAGTCTGCATGGCAGATGTATAAAGATAAAGATGGTAACTAAGTAATGAACTACCAAAGAAAAATGAATGCGTCCGCATATATTTTCGAAATACGAAAAGAGGTCCGTGATTGAAAAAGATTGAGAACCATTGGATTAAAGTTAATCGAAATCTCTGTCATTCAGTACTGCAACAAAACTTTCAGCCGAGGTTTCATTATAGGTGATTTCAATAACAATATTTGATCTGTTGCTGTTATACGCTCACCGTACCGTCGCTAATGAAAGTCAAAATTTGATCAATTTATGAAATTGGGGAAAATGCGCTGCGAAAAAACCTGACGTGATAGAGCAATTCTGAGCTCAGAATTGGATTCAACAACCAAAACTTATCCTAAATCAATCATCAAAGTTCATGCAACTAAAAATTGTTTTGTTTTTGTAGACCAGTGCAATCAATGAGCGAGTAAATGCGGCAAAGCCCTGAGGGCTTATGAAATGCAAAATGTTTATTAGAGTGGTGCTACAAGGATGGAAGGTGAGCAAGGCAACCAAAATCAAAATGATATTATGTTAAAATATACCAAAACTAAATCAAAACCAAAAAACACATTTCTGTCTGTAAAACTGTTGAGATACGATGAAAGAAACGAGAGTTTGTTTTCAACGGCAGGCAGCATCTGATTTCGGTTATCGGATGTCTATGAACATGTAAACGGGTACCCACGTAGCTAGGATTGTTTTATTGTTTGATTCGTTGTTGTTCTGGAGGTCTGAAGTATTTACCGTACGTTTGGTATAGATCTGTAGATTCAAGCTGATGATAGTTGATGCATACAGTAGATACGTTAACGTGTGCTATCGTAGTTTACGTTAAGCCAGCAATGTCGCTCTTTACGTCGTAACACCAGATTTGATGTGTGAAATGGATCTAGTGCTGAAGTATGGAACCGCAGACATAGCCTATAGACAGGATGCATTTTGAATTTACAGTACTGTACCCCAGTTGCTCAATTCATTACGTCATTTGGTTGTGCACTTGTGCGCTAGACCCAAATAACTTTTTACTTTTGATGTGGGAAAGTTGATAGTGGCCACTCCCAGTGCTTTCGAGCAATTTTGCACACCCGCGCTTGTCAGTTTTGGCACACGCAGGATCTTGCTGAAATTTATACTCTGCATTTCGAGCTACCAGTAGGCTTTTCATCTACCATTCCCAAAGCAAATTGTGTCGCTGTTGAGAATAGTGTGGTGCAACTTGCTCATCAACGTTCATGCCATATTATAATAGATAAACCAAGCAAATTTGTTTGCTTGAATGCCGATATAAAAGGAATAAAAAAGAATTAAGGCTTCAGTGCACACCGTCATCCCGAAAATTGTGTCTTTTCACAATTGTATGCACGATTTGTTAATGAAAACTACAACACTTGGGCCTTTGCGTGGTTAAAGTTTTTAGGGCCATGCAACTTGTTATCAGCAAGTTAATACCATTAATATTATGTTGCATGTTTTAAGCGTTTCTGGTTTTGTAACTATTTTCTCGAGCAATAGCACATGCTAATAGCAACTAGCTTTGTGTTTGGTCCCCACCGTGGTAATGACAAAAACTAAAAATGACGATGAATTTTAGCATCATGTCCGGGAATTGTATGGATGTTATTAACCATGGTCTATGCAACAAATTTATTTTTTATGCATGATGCTACATAACTGGGTGGTTTTCAATAGTAGTTGGTGCGATGCTTTCACAATTATCTGATCTGGTTTAGACAATGTTTGTAGAAATTTAAGCGTATAAGAAAAAAATTGGATAATTAAAATGTTATATAGTCTATTAAAGAGATAAAACAATTCTGGGTCTAGTGCAAAAGTGCTTAACCAAATGATGTCACAATTTGTGTAGCTGGGGTCTAGTATACAAAGGCATTCTGTGGTTGTGCACTTCTGCACTAGACCCACCATTCAAAGGATGCCAGTCTGGTTGCACCCTGTTTACCTGTTAGAGATAGAGAAAAAAGCATGCCACCACGGCATTGTGCTAACCGCTCTGTCATAGTTACTAACACTTTACGATCGTACAAAGTTTTGGATATTTTAACAACAACAAAGCAATTACATTAAACACAAGTTTTTTCTTTGAACTAATGTTTATTTAGTTTGGTACGACCATACTGATACAACCAGCTGGCATCCTTTTTCGACATGAAGCCATCTCAAAATTTTAAGATGCAGTATAAATTTTAGTTTTTAACAATGAACTGCAAACTGAAACCGAACTGAACAAACTGAAATTCGAGTGGATAAGCAAATATGCTGGATAATTGAATTCTTATGTGTATTTAAGAGATAAAGCAAGTTTTTAGCATTTCAATTTGCTGTTAGAGTATGAAGTCATGTCGAGTTTTTTAGATACAGTATAGGATTTAGTTTTTAACAATGAACTGCAAGTACAATGACATTAAAGGGAATTGGCTATATCAGACACACCGTGTAGTCATAGCTGCTGGAAGGTTCACAGTTTTCTTTGGTTTATACTGTATTGTTGCATTAAAAAGCTGCTTCATCAGGTGACTGGATAATTGAATGCCGGGTAAATGAGGTACAGATAATCGAGGAAGCACTGTAGTAGGATGAAGTTACATATCCTGGATCTTTTTTTTAGGGTTATGCAATGCTTTCGTGTTATTAAGATCACTCCATATTGTGTTACTTTTCGTTAATAAAATTTAATCCCACTGTGTAATTGTAGTGTGTATAAGTGACGCCATAAATTACAGTTTGACGTCACAGCTAAGTGATCTTTAATTACTCAGGTCTGACGAGACCAAGCAAATTTGTTTCATCCCTATTGGTAATCCCATAAAGGCCTTCTTTTCAAACTTGTATCTTTTCAAGCTTAACTGACATTTAATGCTTAGCAGAAATGTGGCTGTTCTGTTCTTCGGAAGAGAACAATTCCGCTAAAAGATATCATAAATGAGCAGTTTTTGTTTGTATCAATCAATCTTGTCTTGTTAAAACAAAAATACCATTTGCTACACTTTTTATTTCTTTCTCTTGTATCACAAGCAAAGCTGCAAATGATGTATGGTGAAATTTTTTACACATCTTGGATAGAATGTGTTTGGAGCATTATAGAAAGAGAAACAAATAAGTTTTAGTGTGTTTGTGAAGCCATGTGCTAAACCAGAGGTAACGAACACGCGGCTCGCTTACTCAGCTGTAACTGAGAAAGTGACCTGCAACAGCGAATAGGTTCGTTACCCCTGTACTAAACATTGGAAAAAGCATTTGCAAGGGAACATTTCACAACCAGCCAAAATATTAAACTTTCTGCAGTCATTTCAGTGTTAAGAATCAATGAAAGTCAGACTTGCGTACCTATTTTTAATGGTTTGTTATTTGATCTTTTTCCCACATAGCACTATGCATTCAGTCATGTTTACACCCACTTCCGCTTATGGTTTTCATCTCTTCATTATTTGTTTAATAAAGATTTATCCTTTCGTATGTATTGACTTTGCTTGTTTTGTGCTTGCCGAGAAGAATATGCAACTCTCATGTAGCAATCACATACTTCTAACACTAGTTGACATCTGTTAGTCCATCTGTTAGCTTCTCAAACTGTGGGCCGCAGCCCTGTTTGAAGTTTGCAAAATGTAATTTTGGGTTGTGAAACAAATTAAATTGTAATAGGTTGCATTATTTTTTTGTTGATTCTTTATTCACTTTGCTGTTTCCATTATGTGGTTCTTTTATTACTGTAGGTTACAGCTTCTGTACTTTGTTGGATTGTGTAAATTTGTATGATTTTGCCAGAGATAAAAATACCACTTGAGGTTTGTAATTAGACGTTTATTGTTTTATTATCTCATACAACGTTTAGGCTACTCATCAAGGGGTCGCGTAGCTTTTTGTTTCTAAAATGGGATCGCAGAACTAAAAAGTTTTAGAAGCCCTGTGTGAATCATTTGTCCAATACCTCATGTGATGCTGGTGTCAAAAATCTACTTGTAGACATTCACCACTGCAGACATAGCCACATGGTTAATCTTCATGGACTCATACAGACTCATTATTAAAAGAATATGATACCTATTATGTATTTGTGGTACTGTATAATATTCCATTACGATACAACTTGTGAATCCCCTCATCCACTGCATGCTTTAAGTTTTTCGATACAGTAAAGTTTGAATGTGAAGTAATCTTGGATCAGGTTTTTAGACTGCAACTAAGTTACTGCAACACGATACTGATTATATTATTATTTGAAAGTTTCTTGAACTGTTTACCATTTATAGGTATTTTAAACATTGTTCGATTTAGACACAATGTGTATTTTTGGAGCACATGCACGTTTGGAAAAATGCTGTGCTTGTGACAGGCCTATATATACCAAAATGAGTTAGGTTTGTTTTGCTTTCGCACTCAAACAAAAAACATAGTTTGAAAGCTCTTGTCATCATAGGGATAGTCATAGGATTGTCATAATGTCAACATAATTACGCTTACATCTTCTGGCAATACTCTAGCACTGTAAGCAGCCTACTTTGAAGCCATAAACAATATGGTTTTAAATAGTGTATTGCAAGAGTAAAAGTGACCACTAAAGCACAGGCTTTTCCTTTTTCCTTTTCCTTTTACTTTCTGAAGGCGGAAAAGGGCCAAGATGCCGTCCATTTGTAGAAATTTGATAAAAATATTTTATATTCATAGTGAATAAGTGGCTCTTTTTGGGATACTTTTGTATTGTGTTGTTTTGCTTAAAAGTCCACTTACGTTTTTTACTGTGGAATGGAATAATAGTTTGCCCAATATTGTGCGAACATAACATTCTAACTTAAGGCTTTGTGTACACAAATACTTAGCACAACAGTATGACATCATTACTTTATTTTTGCAGTGAATTATGTTAATGATCAATGTTGAAATGCCTTGTCATAAAAACTTATTTTTGAATTAAGTGATGCTGTTCTTTGTTTGAATGTGTATGTGTAACACCCATCA
Source organism: Clavelina lepadiformis (assembly GCF_947623445.1). Taxonomy (NCBI): domain Eukaryota; kingdom Metazoa; phylum Chordata; class Ascidiacea; order Aplousobranchia; family Clavelinidae; genus Clavelina; species Clavelina lepadiformis. Next base: position 3,857,830 of record NC_135246.1, read on the forward strand.
TCGTTTATTCTCCAAATACCGTCATGGTGTATGTTGGTTTTAAAATAGAGAGTTAAACTTATCTTCCTTCAGCCAAGTTTACTGAACCGTGAAACCACTTACTTTTAACTTACCATCATTTTCTTTCAAGTATGCAAATTGAAGTATACCTAAATGTTTGGTAGTCCATTAAAATTCAGTGTTTATATTTTATCATACTGAAAATAATGTTTGGAATACTACAAACACCCACTTTTAAGGTAGGCTGTTGTTTTAACCATATGCTTGTTTAACTTGCTTGTCTTTGTAAGAACTTGTTTGACAGGTCGTTAGGTTGAACTTGTTTTTGTTCTTTCTTATGTCATAAAACAAGTTGTCTAGCGCACTGCAAATTCTCAGATATTTAATGCTAAGCCTATTGAATCATGCTATTTGGTAACTTTTGGTTATTCCATATTATGCCACAGTCTTTTTAACATGCCAGTTATTGAAACTAAGAGTTGTAGCAATTTCACATCATTATTTGTGCACCTTGGTTTTTATATGTTTTTAAAGATGTTTCACTAGTCAAAAAGCGTTCAATTCACAAGTTACTTACAATTATGCAATTCAAATTCGACACTCAGCAGTGCTTTATTATCTTTGTAACTCGTTTGTGCAAGGTATCAACGACACCTGACCTTGTTTTAATGGTTCAACAGGGTCAAATATGGCCAAGATCAAACAAAAACTAAAAAATCAAACAGAATTTGCATTTTTTGTCTCCATTGGAAAACTGGAAATATGTTTGAAAAATCTCATTTTCCTTTACAGTTAAGATACCCAAGTTAACCAGAACTTCAGTATCTTGCACATGAAATGAAATATATTAGTATATGTAGTGGGCATTTAATGTGAACATTTTAAAATTGAGACTTGGAAGTTGGAATGCTCCGTCTTTTCGAAACATAATTACATTTTGTAAAAATAGTTATATTTTAAGCTGAAGGAACCCATTAACTTACTTTCAGTTAACAAAGTTTGAAATTGCTATTTAGCAATTTTGCTTGGGCGGCTTGACCTGTTTACAGCTGCTTTGAGTTATCTATTTTTAATTAAGCAGAGTTGAGTTAGCGACCTTCTACTCAATCTGCTGCTTATACTAAAGGTAACCAAGAATAGGCTACTAAATTAAACGAGAAACTAAAAAGTTAGAGCCTTGTCATTCAGCACGGATAAAAACACATGTTAAGCGGACAGAAATGTCGCATAAATTCACTAAATTGATTGCCATCAAAATGATAGTTTATAGGATATGTTTTTAAAAAACTTTTCAGTACAACTTTGTAATAGGGGTAATTCAGTTGAGATTAAACCATGAGTAATCTGTTCAAAACTTCTGTATTGTGTGATGTATGACAGTATCATATAATTATGTCAACAGAAATTGGAAAGGTTTCCTGAATAATGTGTGTGTTGATATTGAGCACACGTGCAAGTGAAATAAACGTTTTACATTAACTTTAACACTTCATGCCTGAGTCATGCTGAAAAGTTCTATTTTGCCTCAGGCAATTTTTTCATTTGTAAGAAACCAGTGTGACATGTTTGACTGCTCAATGTTCGCCATTTTTTCTTTTCCTTAAAAAACAAAGCATGACTTATATGATAAAGTACTTGAATATCAATTAGTTTTGAAGTTATCTTCTTTTTATAAAGAAAAATTGCTTGATTTGTGTATGAGTAAAAACTTGTAACAGGGCATGACTGTATTGTATTAATCATTGTCAATATACTTCTGCATATCTAGGTCAAGTATATAATTTTAACACATTTACTGTAACGATTCATGCAATTGCACTTTTGCATATTTTTGTAGGATTTTGTAGTTACTCTATTTAGCAATTAGTAATGTGCAAATGCATTGACTAGCTATCTTGCTCTGAATTGACAAATTACAATACTGCATTTTACTTTGGTGGTTTATCTGAAATCATGTTTATTTTTTGTTAACACCAATACAGAGGTTTAAAAAGTTTTGTCGTTAGCTACATGTAGCTATATTTTACAGTGCAAAGTTGGTATTTGTATTAAAATCAAATATGTTACTATACACCATCCACATGGTTTACTGTTTTGTGTCTATTTTTCTCAGTGAAAGTCGTTGGTAAAGTCTTAAAGTTTACATTGATAAAATTCATGCTCTGTACTGTGGCCCAACTGCTAAACTATATATATCATTGTCAACAGTACCACCTTCTTGGCCTCATCTCAATAATATAATATTACAGATCTTTACCAACGCCAAGTATCATATTTTGTTTTGTAGTTTACCCAGCAGTGCTAATCAATTAACGATCGGATTCATATACAGGTTAGGTTACTGGTAACAAAATTGACTGTGAATATGTCACATCAGATGACTTTTGTTTGCAATAAATCGCTTCAAACTTCATAAAATCAGTTTGTAGTTGCTGATATATCATAAAATGCAGCATGGGATATTTTTGTGCTAGTAATGTACAGTATTAGATGTAACAATAGTTTTCTCATATTGTGCTTTCATCACTCTGTAATGGTAATGGATAATTTTACAGAAGTTATAACGTTCATTTAAGTTTGAAATAAACTTAACGCTTGCGTGTTGGAGTACTTCCAGATCACAAAAAAAACATTTTTTACCCAATTTTTGTTCATACAACACTAAGAGCAGACACATTTTTGCACGCCTGTGCTAACTTATAATCAACAGTAAATAATGGACTAACAGGTCTGAATATTCCCGTGCTTGCCTGACTGATTATTTTCACCAAGATGTGAAAGCAAGTTTACATTACACTCAATCTATGGTTTTCTCTTTTAGGTTGTGTGCTTCTAGGGGTTTAATTTAGTAGAATGTCGTTGTACAGAAATAGCACTTCTGGTTTAACTCAACGCCGAACAGAAGCTACTATTGCTGCTGCATCACACTCTAAAAATAAGAGTGATGTTGAAAACAGCAGTGATGATGATCACCTGTAAGTAGCTTAACTGAAATTCGTATTTTTAGAAGCATGTTCTGTATGTTAGTGTATTATTTAGATATCAAATTGGGTTTAAACCAATTCATTGGTATGTATGAAATGTGCTATGTAAGCCCTATCAACATTGTATATCGACTTGTTATATCTGGTGACTCGTATCGACTGTTTTTCATTCAGAGTTGTTTATACTCCGTTTGATAATCCAATAATTTGATTACTTTTAATTTGTTTTAGTTGCACAATGCACAGTTATGGCGGTCATTAATAATCCTTACACAGTAATTTTTTATTGTTACCATTGAAGAAATTAGGCTTTTTCAAACATTTTTGTTGCAACCACCTTTCAATTGAAATTTCAGTGCAGCTGGCTGAAATTTTATGTGATCTTTCCATCGGGTATAAATAAATAAAAGTGTAATATATTCCATACAAGCAAAAATGTTGCATAACCACTTATTTCAATAAAATTGCAGTGTAATTGATTTGCTTTTTACGCGAATCTTTCAATCTTGATAATGCAAGATAAAGGACATTTGTTATATTCTTAAAAAAAATAGACAACTGGTATTATGGGTTAGTGCAAAAGTTGTTAGATTTTTTTGTTCTTATCCTGATCATAGAAAGATTCAATCAGTAAAAATTTCGTGGTAAATTCTAATGTCAAGTAATTCATACCAAGGGAGCAGTGGGTATTTAACATTTTTTGTTGAGTTATGTACTTGAGCTTTTTATCTGTTATGCATTTAGTTAAAAAAAGTTACTCAAAATGGTTTAATTCTTACACGATAAAGTCAATGGACGAAATGAAAAATTAACAACTGCCTCACGAAGTTAAGGATAAGAAGCTTTTCTGCAGCTCTGAAATTAAGCTTTGGAATTCTATTTTCTTTGAGGTGGGAACCTCTTCTAGAAAAGTAGCAGCACTACTACCATGGCTATACAATGAAAACCTATCAAACTTTTTTGCTACTAGCCCTACTTTCGTCTTACTGGTTTCGGTTGTGGCAAAGCGGATGATGCAAATGTTTGTTTAAAATAATTTAATGCTACTTCATTGGAGTTTGATTGAGTGCAGGTTTTATAAGTTCCTTAAAACTCTTTAAGGCATAAATTATAACTATTCATCTATCTTAGGAACAATAGAATTGCTGAAATTGGAGTTGTATAACTTGTATTAATGGAAGTAATTGCCATTCACACCATCTCGTTATTATGTTGTTAATGATATGTCATAGAAAAGCTTCTGTGCTATATAAGTTGCCCTAATACATTAAATGGTCCCAGTCTCACTCTTACCAGTAGGATATATAACAACTGGCAATTAATTTCTGACTGACACCCACTATTAGGTATTTGCAGTTGCAACTATTATCATCTGGACAGTGAGAGTTATCTTCATTGATGCCCTGTATGTGAAAAAGCTAATTAATATAATTGATAAAAGTAGTTATATGCCATTGTGTCCACAAGTCTTTTTGGTTTGCTTGGACATTTTGTGCAAATTCATGTTACTATGCTGTCCATTGAGTGACCTCAATATGAATACACAAATACACAGTCACATTGTGAGGTATCCCTGATTTCTTAAGCCAACCAAGAAATTTTCATGGCATGCACTTGATATACAAACCGTCCTTTAATCATATCAATATCTGCATAGGATGTATTGTTTTTCAACCATTGCTTGCAATGTCTACCTTTTCTGAATAAAGTTGAAAATAGTAGTATAGTGAAAACCCTATTAGTAGAAATTATACACTATGCAGTAAGAACTCACTTATTTTTGCCTCAAGTAATAGCAATGTTTACGTTTTTCTTTCTGTTGCAGCCAAGCTGACTCGTCGGATAAGGATATGAGACTAACTTTGATGGAGGAAGTTCTTTTGCTTGGGTTAAAAGATCGGGAAGGTTATACTTCGTTTTGGAATGACTGCATTTCTTCAGGTCTGCGAGGCTGCATTCTTGTTGAGTTAACGTTGAGAGGTCGCATTCAATTAGAGAAACAACCGGCTCGCCGCAAATCTCTTCTTCTACGAAAGGTGCATCTTATTTATATAATTCTTTGAGTCTTTGAATTATTTTAGATGCACGTGGGTAAGGCTGATTGCCAACATTTGATATATATATATGTATTTTGCGAATTTACTGCATAATCTGTGATTTTGTGTTTGTTCATGTTACTGAATTCTTAGATTTCTCATTTACTTGTAGTGAGATAAGTCAGCCTTAAACTTATTATTTAGTACAGTAGAAGCTGTTCAACATAATTTCGGATAGTGTGACCACCTGGCTGCCTTTTGTGATCATTTTAATATGGCCCTAATTTCTTCGTTCGACAAGACCTTACTTAGATATATATTAACCACCTTTTCTATTTCTCCCACATTTTCTTCTTAAACAAATTGCATTGTTTAACTTGGGGTTATTGACTTATCATGTACTAACAGATTGAAATACTATTTTTGGAGGTTTTAAAATGTTCCAAACTTGTGGCACATTTGTACTTTTTTGTCTACGTTACCCAGCTGCCAATCACAAAAAGTGATTAAAATATGTTAATTTTGTATTGCATGTTACAGCTTGTCATAGTTTAAACATTTATATGATAGGTTCGCTGTAAGAATGAGGCACCTACTGGAGATGTTTTGCTCGACGAGGCTCTAAATCATATTCGTCGCATTGGTACAGATGAAAGTGTCCAGGTAAAGACATCTTTGGTTTGGTTGTACTGCTGTAGCATCTTAATAACAATATCAGTGAAGGGTCAATCCGCATCAGAGCAACCAAAAATTAAGTTTTAACCCCAAGTTTTATATTTTGCTGAAAATAAGCTTAAAGAAAGAGAATTTGATACTGAACAAATTGAATTTTTTATCACAATCGGAAAAGTGATAGCAGAGTTAGAGCATTTTTACAAGTTTTAACAACTTTTGCTCTATCACTATCAGACAATAATTTTGCAATGATTTGCTGCTGTTTCACTGACTTTGCTTAGGAGAGGAGATCAACCGTAAAACCAAGCTCTATGTTTAGCTTAAGCTGTGACAACAGGACAATGAGCAGAAGCCCAAAGCATTTAAACACATTCAAAGTAGAAGAAACAATATTCATGCTTTTAATGAATCGTTTATTGATTAATCAATTAAAAAAATTCTGTTGAACACTGAACATACGAAAAACAACATGTATTTGAATAATTTTCTTAGTTTCTGTTGTGTCCTTCTTACACGAACAAGCTAATATTACTTATAAAACTAATCTAAATAAATTCTATCTAAAAAAAGCCTTTATAATGATACCTTGCTTGAAAAAAATAAACTACTGTATCTGTATAAACTTAAGTTATTTGAAGTTCTGTTATGCTTGACTGATTGTGAAAAGTTGATGTTGTTTTGCTGCCATATGTAATCTTAGATCCCGGAAAGTAATGGACAAAAGTTTAATTTTAGGTGAAGATTAACCGATATAAGCTCGTCAAAGACCTTGGTTCCAACTTCCAGGTCATATCTGCCTCACCATTAGCAAAGTTGTGCCTGTTTTAATGCAACTTGCGTCAAAACATCACTGCGTGTCATAGTTGAACGAGTACAAACAGTGCTGTTTTGAAAAACACTTTACTCTGTAATTGTTTGTCCGATGTAGACGTAACAACTCAAAAATAGATATTCTTTAAAGCGTAATTTCAAGAAATCTGAGACTCTTAGAGTTAAGAGGCCTTGTTGATTTGACAAAGAATGGCTCAAAACGTTTAGCACAAATCCTTCAGACAGCCTACATTTAAAGATTTAAGCTTGTAACTTGCTAGCATGCTTTTGAGGTTTATGCAGACTGTATATTGGTTTTGCACTAGAATTGAAACACTGTGCTCTGTTATCATTATGTGCTACATGTCACAGTGTAGCTTTTGTCTTGATAATTATGTCTTTAGTTAAATCATGAAATAATACATTCTGCCTGTCTGTGAATTCGCAAACATCAGGCAAGACCCCCTATGACGCTATATTGCTATTTACAACCACTATTTCATCAAATCACAGTAGGGGACGACAGTAGCACTTGTTATTTCCTTCTGCTGCAGCCATTTAGGCCTACCCTTAGCCTCGCCTACGGCCCACAGTAGATTATAAAGTATTGCAACATTTTAAGAACCATACTAACTGCTTTTATCTTGGTTTAGTTGGTTTATTTGTTCACGTTACACTTGTTACACTTACAGGCTTGTGACAGCCTTGGCTTGTTTTTTTTTCAAGTTTTATAAGCAAGAGTTGTTATGAGAGGTAACCATGGCAACAAAGGTTACCTAGTTGCCTATACTTTCACCAGCACAGTGGACTGCATGGTGTGCTGTTACATATTGCACCATACCATTGGGACTCAATTTGATGAGTCGACACTGCTATGCATTTCTTCAAACCTGGAACATGTATTTATTTCTATTTATTGTCAAACCGAGTAGGTTGAGTGCTTGATACAATCAACAGCTTTGTTTTCAAACAATACTGACGATTCTTCCCTGTCATACACAATATAAAGCATTGGTTGTTATCAGCATTGTCGGAAGAGAGGGTTGTAGTTGAATAACTTATTTTCCAGAGAAGTACAATCAAATATAACCTAGAGTGTTCAACTGTTGCAGCACAATGAATAAACATTGTAACAAGTCATCATTAGGGCAACCAGTTTTTTGACCTAAAAAGTTTAAATTTTGACCTTAAAATTTGCAAATTTTGACCTTATTTTGACCTAAAAAGTTTAAATTCTGACCTTATTTTGAAAAACGCTATACTGATAGTCTCTACATTGTCTACGGCAACTTTCTAATCTAAAGCTGCATTTAAAATTGATAAAACGCTTTTCTAGTGTTGACTTTTTTTCGTTTCTGCGTATTAAGATTGACAACTTGCAGTTTCAAATGCAATGCATTCACATCGTGACGTCACCAGACGCGCTGCAAGGCCTTCCCTCTCTTTGTGGCTTTGGTTCTAAGTATAATTTGGGGCACTGGAATTGTTTGCGGTACAAGAAAAGAGAAAAGCGGAAGAATAATATTATAAAATTACAAGTTTAATAGATTTTGACCTAAAAAGAAGACCTAAAGAAACAATTTGACCGTATTTTGACCTAACGTAACATTTTGACTTTATTTGACCTAATAACTTCTATACCACACGTTGTACAAAGCTGAAATTTGTTTTGTGCTTGTTTCATAGCATTCTGAGCAGGTTAAAAAAAATTGACCATATTGACTTTTGGTTGCCCTAGTCATCATATAATTATGACCTGACCTAGAATGTTAAACTGATGAAACGATATTTCGATAAACTGTAGTATTCCTAAAGACTGACAAAAGGTATAGAGCAGGCAGGGCTGCCCAAAGTGCGGCCCTCAACCATTTTCACAACTAGGCTTGATGTAATTGTGTGGAACGGTTCGCGGCTAGTTCCATCAGGCTTCCCGGTTTAAACTGTAAAACAGCAAGGAAATAAGTAATATTACCAATTTGATAAGTCATTAGCTTAAGCCAAGGCTTTTAATAGGAAATTTTAAGATGTAAAATTTGAACAATAATTGTTTGCGGTCCCCCAAGGCATAAGAATAATGTGAGGTGGCAAACACACTTAAAATTTTGGGAACTCCTGGAATCCTGGTATAGGATATAGGAAAACTTTCTTCCTGTCCATGGTCGCAAAATGATGAAAACCGACATTGCAACATTACAAATGCCACAGTTGTACTACAGCACTAATAAGTTTGCGAATTCAATGATCTTCCAAAAAATGACAATTTTCAGTTGTCGATAGTTATATTGATTAATTTTGTTTTCTCTTGTTAGGTTTGGATCGATCTTTTGTCTGGTGAAACTTGGAATCCACTTAAACTTCAGTATCAACTCCGAAATGTTAGAGAGAGAATTGCTAAGAATCTTGTAGAAAAAGGAGTTTTAACTACTGGAAAGCAGAACTTTGTGCTGTTTGACATGACTACTCATCCTTTGTGTGACGAGAATATCAAGTCACGACTGGTAAAGCGTGTTCAAGACGCCGTGCTTTCAAAATGGCCCAATGATGTTACGAAAATGGAACCCCGCACTTTAGCTTTGATATACCTAGCCCACGCTAGCGATGTTTTAGAAAATGCCTTTCAACCACTATCAGATGAAGATTATGACATTGCCATGCGTAGGGTGCGATACCTTCTCGACATAGACGTGGATGAGCAAGTATCACAAACTAACACAATGGAACTGCTTTGGGCAGTGATTTCTGTGTACCTGAAGTAAGATACACATTTTTCAATTGCGAGTCAGTTGTATGTATGTATATTTAACTCTTGTTCCATATGCTACGTTGATACTTACATATATCTAAGCAAGTTGCGTCAACTGTCGTGTGGCCAGATAACTGACCGATATTACACGGATCGGTGATTTTAGATATTATACCTTTGGTCAGTTTTACTTTGCTCAAATGATAGATATTCCCTCCAGCCTTTCTATTCAGCAATGCAATAACAACTACATATAAACCTGTTACAAGCAGCACTGTAGCGGTAAACAGCCTTAGTGCTCAACATTCCCACGTTGAAGTGTGATATGTTCTTATGAAATATCTTGATTGATCTGTGTTGTAAATAGTCACCGTTTCTATTGCTTTACACTTACAGCTGTAGATCTGGCTTACTGCTTCATGTAATGTGCACAACAGTTTGTGAAAGCTTAAGTGTGCACATTTAGAATATACCTGTCTTTCTCTGTAAGATGTTAAAACATTTCAAAGTGCTTGTTTAGTGTCCGGCAGTGGTGTTCTAATCAAGGTTTAAATGATACATATTTTGTGTTTTTTTGGTTTGAAATTGTGTAGTTTACATACATATACTAGATGAGGCAAAGAACAGTTATTTTTAGTACGGACCTTCACATGCTGGTCAGTGCCATTTGGTGTGAGAAAAAAAATATTGTGACCATTTAGGACATCAATCATATGATATAGTAATAGTATCACACTGTTTCGACACATACTTTAACGACATGCTGATTGTTAACATAACAATATGTGACATAATATTCCCTGCAGATTGTTGCTGTATTTTAAGGGTAACAAAAGCAGTGAGAACTGCTGGAATTGAAGCATAATGTAACAGTACTTGCTTTTGATTTGTTTCAATGCTGTGTGATTTGAGAACCTCATGAAGAGCGACCAACGACGTAATGGATCGTAGGGAATGGTTAACTGCATTTTTGGTAGCTATTACATTTTTATGTAGCGCATTTATCATTAAAGTGGAAACAAAATAAACAGTTTGTGTGCAGTGGTCAGCTTGATAATGCTATTGTACGCCACTCCATATTAAGAACTAGCAATGCTGAGAAGTACTAGCAAACAGTTTGCATCTCTCGGTGGCACAGACACGTTTTTCTCAAGATAGCTCTAGTTAGTTGGAATTAAGTGGTGAAACTTTTTTGTCATAGCCAACGATAAAGCAAGTCACCAATGATATTGACGAAGCCATGTTTTTCCTTACAGCTCACTTCAGTTGAATTTTATCTAATCCATTTTGTAATCGGATAATTGCAAATTCGTTTGATCATGAAATCTTGTAACTTGCATCTGTCAAGAACGTGACGATAGTTACTTTACTGCTGCTGCGGTCCTTGCCGTGTTATTCGAAGTTACACCAACAGAGCCTGGATAGCAACAATGCATGTACTTGCTGTTTTATTTAAGTAATTAAAAATTGTTGTTGGTAAGTGGCCCATGGGGACCGGTAGCCTTGAATATATTTTGTCGTGTTGTTTTTCTTTTTTAGTTGCGATGTGTGCAAGTACCCTGCAAATTATTCACATACATTTACAATGCTTTTAACTCAACAACGCAACAAGATCCATCGGAATTTAAACTGAACAATTCAACAATGCAGGTTTTGTAAGCTGTTTCCGTTCTAGTTATATTGTCGATAATAATAGCTTGTGCGGTCTATCGACACCGGCAAATTTACAAAGCATTACGTATGGTTCGTTGAAAATCAGTAACATTGACAACCAAATTTTCTGCTGAAGTGCGTAACATTGCCTGCTTTAAAACGTCGCCTTCTGTAGCAAGGACAATTGCATGTACTGGGCCAACTAGTGTTGAGGTAACAAAATTCACGAAACACTTTTGACCATTCGGTTCAAAGAATAGTTCTTAAAAACCGCCCCGCACGAAAACACCGCCTGCGTCTTCCTATAATAATAAGGGGTTAATACGAAGTAGGGATAAAGAAATTCGAATAGCTTTACTGCGTAAGCGTAACAAAAGGTTTCATTTTTTCTGTGTCAACCGGTTCGTTTGCCTCGTAACACTGCGATGCTGATTTTCATAACCCATTGTTTCATTTCAAAGTTGCATCTGTGTAGTTAAAGTAGCCCGTAGGTCACCGTTTATCTTGGTGTGAGATAATGCATTAATGTACGTAATACGCAAAGCGCATTCCCAAAATGCCAAAATTTTAACGTTTGTGAAGCTACAGCTGCTACACACCCCTGTACAATGCTTCCTTAACACGATTTTACTCCATTTATGATTCGGTTGTTTATCCCCCAATGTGATGAGCCTTGGGCTGTACCACAGAACTGCGCAGTGCAAGTCGATGATGGCCTTTCAAGAGATGTGATGATTGTAGCGTTCACCACCCTGTCCGCTAGGTGGCGACAGGACACCACGGTCATTTGCCCAAAGAATTGTAATTAATCTTTATACTCGGACTGAAGAAAGTCTTTGCACGACTTAAACCCGGTTACCAAGCTAGTATTGGTATTATTATATTGATCGTAATGCTTGAATTTAGAACTGTCTATCCACTCTATCGTAGGCCTACCATATTTTCAACACCCAAAAAGAGGACAATTTTTGACGGCAAGTACAGTAGAATTCGCACGATTTTTAACAAGATCAAGAAAGTAGGGCTGGTAGGGCAATTTGTTGGAAAACCTTTTTTCAAACAGCAATTCAGCATGTTTCATGGCTACAGTAGGCCTAATGTTTTGGAAATAAATACAACGTCTCGCCTAAAAGTCCTGTTGAAAGTATAAGCAACTAACTCGAAATGCGAAAAAAGAGGACATTTGGGCATTTTTGAGCGTCCTCGGAGGACCATTTACTTTTCTTGAGAAAAGAGGACAAATCCTCTTAAAAGAGGACGTATGGTAGGCCTACTCTATCGGATCCACTGAACAGGAACCTTGCCTTGCGCAAGGTCATTTCGACGGTATAGCGTGACTGGGTATCGAACGCAGGCCGCTTTTTTGCAGTTGAACGAATTTGTCAAATATCAGTGAAAAGCTTTCTACTTTCTTGAACTAGTAAAAACCGGATTGATAAAGTAGTCCATCAAGATTTAATAAATAGCGGCAAACACTATGTTTTTTCGAAAGTTTAGTGGAAATTTGTGGCAGGCAACCAATTAAGCAACAGGATCTATTGATCAATATATGCTTAAATCCGCAATCCCTGGAAAACTTAGAATTTAAAGTATAAAATTAAGCCGTCCTTGGAGCAAATTAAAAAAGCGCCTATTTGTCAAATGAAAACCAACTAAAGAATTTTACCAATTCACAAGCTAAAAGATATAAAATCAAATGTGAAGCTATAGAAGCTGTAGAGTGTAGAGTGTAGAAGTTAGGAAAAATAGGAAAACGTTTTAGAAATTTCCATAACAGAATCCTTTTAAACGGCTTTGTATGTTGACAATTGCATTTTTACAGTGGAAACAAAATTAAAAGCCTTGCGAACATTGTTCGACGTAAAGAGCGTTAAAAAATTAAAAACTAAAAAATTTCTTCACTGTTTCTGCTAGGTTGATAATGACAGATGCGTTTTGTCACAAGTCACGCCCTGAAACGTCGATGTGTTTGTTTAATATCACATTCATCAAATATCCTTGTTTTTTCAAAAATTATGTAAATGTTCCTGTTGTTGTCTATTAAGTTTACGTTTATAATATTATTTATTACTGTCTCCATCGTAACTAACTTCTGTTGCACATTTTCCTGGAAAAAAATTTTCAAATTGTTTAAAATTTAAACTGACCAATTACACAGGTCAACACGGTTTTTGCGGCAGATTGTGTTTGGGTCTTTTTTATCTAATTTGAGGGCACTGAATCCGAATCTGGCATTATTTTGTTTCTATCACATCACGTTTTTGAGATAATATATATGTTCATTATAAAATAATACTGCAAATCAGAAACCGCATTGAAATGTAGAGATTGTTTTAATCAGAACTGCTGGAACGTTTAATCATGCAAAACACGAACACAGCTTCGAAATCATTTAAAAATCATCACTAGAAACTAACTGTTCAACGATCAATGTAATCATATCATCATCAAATCATCAAATATATCAAATATCATCAAATCATAGAAACTAACCGTTGAACAATCAATGTAATGATACAGAAATGCCACAATCTTTAAGAACTAAAAAATTTTCGTTTTAATAGCTTTCGTTTGTGGGTAGTGGTGTAACTTTCTTTCTTCAAGTTGCAGCAGTAATCTGCCATCATGTGACAGTCCCATCGGCCCTGGTAGCGCTCTTCCATAACTCTAATGTCTTGGTGAAAGCGCTCACCTTATTTTTCACTGATGTCCCCAAGGTTTTCAGAAAAGTAATCTAAATGATTTTTTAGAAAATGTAGCTTTATGGTCATATTGCATTTCATCTCTTGCATGCTGGGCAACATTTCTTTTACGAGATCTCGATAGTTCTCTGCCTTTCTGTTGCCAAAGAATTTACTGACAACTAAAGAAAAAGTATTCCAATCCCTTGCTTCAACTGTGTTCATTGATGCTGCAAAGTTTGGATCTTTGAGCAGCTTCCTTATTTGTGGGCCACTAAATACTCCAGCCTTTTTCTTTCTTTTCTTCACTGAGACTTGGAAGGCTTAGCAGATGTACTTAAAGCAATCTCCATTGTGATCAATTAAGGGCCTTAACATACCATTTCATTGCCCCAAGTTTGATGGGAAGTAGCAGCAGGATGATCTTCTTGGTATCTACTAACGGGTTATGAATGATATTTTTCTATCCAGGTGCTAAAGTGCTCCTGTCTGGCCACTTATCTTTTATACAATGCTCATCTTTGGCTCTGCTATCCAAGTAGTAGAGAAAACAAGGGTATTTGGTGTAACCACCTTGCTGTCCTAACAGAAAGTTCATTGTTTTTATTTCTACACATAATTCCCAGCCATGATCACTGTAGCCTACTTCAGTGTTGCCAGCACATCCTTAATGTTTTCATACGTTTCTTTGAGTGTCACAGAATGTCCTACTGGAATCGATGCATATTTATTTCCATTGTGAAGTAACACGCACTTCAGTCTTCGTTTTGAGCTGTCAATTTTCTTTTACATTATACGAACAATGTTATGTTCATCGTTGACAATGTTTACGTTTTACTAAAGCGCAGGGTGCTGTCACAAAAAGCATTGGCCTTTTAAGTCTGCAGGGCAGATGTATAAAGATAAAGATGGTAACTAAGTAATGAGCTACCAAATGCGATGTATAAACCAAGTGCGATGTATAAAGATGGTAACTAAGTAATGAGCTACCAAAGAAAAAATAAGTGTGTCCACATATATTTTCGAAATTCGAAAAGAGGTCCGTGATTGAAAAAAGATTGAGAACCACTGGATTAAAGTTAACCGAAAACTCTGTCATTCTGTGCTACAACAAAACTTTCAGCCGAGGTTTCATCATAGGTGATTTCTATAACAGTATTTGATCTGTTGCTGGTATACGCTCACCCTACCGTCACTAACGAAAGTCAAAATTTAAGCAGTTTATGAAATTGGGGAAAATGCACAGCGAAAAAACCTGACGTGATAGAGCAATTCTGAGCTCAGAAGTGGATTGAGCAACCAAAACCCAAGCCTAAATCAATCATCAAAGTTCATGTCGCAAAATGTTTTTTTGTTTTTGTAGACCAGTGTTATTTTTTCTCTTATATTTATACGCTATTTATACGCTATTACGTTTTTATATTATACCGATATATCACATCTTTCTTGGTCTTTACATATGAGGGCTTTATTTTCTGTAGTTTATGGCTGAATTTAACCTTATGGCCTTGTTGTAAAGTCATTCGCCCGTTATGTTTTAGCTGGCATGAATACTTAGTCAGAGTCCATACTTTTTGGAAGGTTTGAAAATTATTCAATTGTATTTTTATGCAGAAGCTGTAGGCAACTAGATTAAAATTATATACAGTTAGGTCTAAACCGAAATTAAGCAAAACAAGCCCACGCTTTACTGCAAGTTTCTATTAGTATTACGTTTATCTCCGATACTAAACAAACGAATTATTAAAAAAGAAAAAAGAAAAAAAGAAGAAAGAAGAAAAGAAAGTAAACCTATAGAGAGGCATTTTGAGAAGTGGTCGACACAGTAACTGTAACTAATAGCGTGTCAATATGCTGCAATGCATGCCCCTGCTATGTCACCTATGCGCTTACTACATCGGAGTGTTCTTTTGGCTTACTTCAAAGGTTTGCTTCAAAATTTAATTGCGATAAAATTTGATTTTTCAAAATATATGCAATCGATTTTAGTTACAAAATGTACGTAGTTTACAAGTACAAGGGAAACACTCACAAAACCCATTTTTGCAGCCATATAAGCGTTTTTACGTCTTTATTTCTTTTCGTTCAATGTATTTTCGTGGTTGCCACCTTTACGAAAGCTCCAAACAGTAAGCTATTGTTATGATTTATCAGGAACATATATCACTGAGCTACGCTTGCAAGTTGTTTGTCGTTCTGATTGTCAAGAATTAAGAGAAAGTTTTCGATGGCTTACTTTCCAGAAAGGAAATTGCGCATTGCAGTCTTTGATACGGAGACATTTAGTTACAAAACTCATTATGACGTGTGTACGGATACTGTCCTTACGGAATACAAACTTTAACAGTTAACCTCAAGACTAATTTTAACAAAAATTGTAGGCTATAAGTTACGTCTTTTCAAAATTTCACTCCATAATAATTTGCCTCCTACTGATCACTGTACGTATAAACATGACAATATATTTCGTTTCAATAGGTTTTGTGGCTAGCGTTGATTCATCGGACGTAGAGCATAATCTTAAATGCGCTTTTGTCGACAACAATTGGTTAAATGTGTTATATTGTGTACTGTGGTCCTGCATCTCCTAGCTACATGATTATGTAATGAGTACTAATGACTCATTGTCTGTAAATTAGTAAGTTGGTTGGTGATATTCAGTCTTTTCGGTGCTTGCCTTATTCCTTTTCTGATCTGCAATTCGATGCGTGTCAACTGTCAATCCTTCAAGGCATATGTGGCCAGTACTACGGTACTATAGTACCGAATTACTGTACCGCGGTACTTTTTCAGTACCAATACTGGTACCATGGGTACTTTTTGAAAAAAAGTATCGAATCTGCGTACCGAGTTACTTTTTTCAAGAAATTTCAGTCAGTCCCGGTACTCGGTACTTTTCGTGTGATTAGTTCAAAATTTCAGCAAGTATGTGTGTGACGATTACGTCACGAATCACGAGTTGTTTTCCAAGATGTTTGAAATTTAATTTAGAATCCTATAATTCAGTTGTTTATCAGACTTGCGTTTTCCTTAATGACGTCAGTAAGGAAAACGCAAGTCTGATAAACAACTGAATTATAGGATTCTAAATTAAATTTCAAACATCTTGGAAAACAACTCGTGATTCGTGACGTAATCGTCACATGTGTTCAAAAACACATGTTAATTAATCCTTAATATCGATTGTAGCATCTGTTGATCTTTTTAAATCTAGGAATGTCAAGTAAAGTTGCGAACGAGTAACGTCTCTTATGTTTTGACCTCGAGTAATCTGTACCGGGGGCACAATAACGGGAAATATTGCATTTGCTACAGCATCTTTTACACAAAAAATACCGGTACCGAGTACCGAACTACTTTCTTAAAACTGTACCGAATACCGGAACCGTCGGTACATTTTGTGCCAAGTACCGGTACCCTTACCGACTGTATTTTCAAAGTACCGACTACCCACCTCTGTCCTCTGCCAAGGTGCTCGTTTCCTTAAGTTCAGGGAACTTTTTCTGAAGTTGCTCCAAGCAAGTCAATATATATAAGATATCTATATACACAACAATTCCCTTTTTGATTTAGGGACTTTCCCACATTGGATTTCCTATTTTATCCGCTGATTTCAATAAAAAGTGTTTGCAATATAGACCAGTAGCTTTACTGTCGTACATGTAAAATCATAACAAGTGATTGTTTGATTTGCGTAGCCGACATCCTTAAATTTTGAAAGCAATAATTAATTAGCTAATAGCCCACCGCTCATTTTGATTAACGTTGCAGCACTGATGGAAACAAGTCTTAATGGTCGTGACCCAACTTAAGTCAAGTCGAGTCAGTTAATTACATTCCCAATTTGAGTCAGTAACGTTAATCAAGTCAAGTCACCTTCACTCACCATTTACGATTTATTTTTCGTTTTACGTCGATAATAAACAGCTTTTTGAATATTCGTAACCTAAATACAAGTATAAAATCTGATTTTATTTGTCTCTGACACTTTTACACATTCAATAAAATGTCAGAATGTATTGTGTAGTGATTTTGGAAAAAATTCTTCCACAGATATAAAAACTGATTTTACAACGATTTGAAAAAATTTGTTTTACAACTCAGTCGTCAAGGACTGAGTCAAATCAATCGAAATTTCCACATTAACACGAGTCAAGTCGAGTTTTTTAAGTACTAAAACACAAGTCAAGTTTTTCAAAATATCTGATTCGAGTCTTTCCATGATAAAACGATGAAAAACCCCAACTCCAGAAAAATACCAAATATTGATCCAACTACTTTGCTGATTATGATACCTGTTTTTGCTACAATCCAAGTCTTATCAAATAGGCAATAACGGTTGAGCATTCTTAGTTATGGAATGTATTGACTGTTTTTTCGAAGCGTGCGTGTAGACGTAACAAAAGTTTAAGTTTACATTGAATGCAATGAAAGCAAACTTTAATACCCCATACACATAGCAAACTTCTCAATCTGGGTCTTAGTTTTCAGCCCTGGACGACCTGCGAACTTTTTGATCAGAAACCAGAAGCTAGCTGATATAATTTGTTCAGGCTTATTGCTTCTTACAATGCAGAAGATTTAAACAATTTTTACAAGAAGATCCACCACTCAGGGAAGACAAATCGTTCAGGAAGACAAACTTCAGAGAAGATAGACCATTTAGAGAAGATAAATTGTTCAGGAAAACAGACTTTAGGGAAGACAGATCATTTAGGCCGAAGACTAATTCCCCTTCCGTAATAGATGACATGATAACTGGTTCGAATTTGCCAAGGTGGGCTGGTACAACAAACTTTAGAAGGTCAACACAAAACATGCTATTCATCTGAAGTCAATAGCCTGACAAAATCACTTCTGAAACTGCGTGCAGTAAGCTTATCTTTATGGTTTTATTAGATGAAAGATAGGGCAAGAAAAGTAAATAATGTTCTTGTTTATTTTTTTATAATGACGGACCATACAGATTTTTACACGCAAATTTGTGTTAAGAAAAAAGACCCCGGCTAACTATGCGGATTGATTTTTCTCATTTCAGCTTAATTATTGGTTGAAGTAAGCAGTTTTTGAAATATTAGACTAAAAATTTGGCTTGCCTTTGTTTAGCTTTAACCTGCAGTATGTCTGAAAGAAATGCATTGTGTTGTATGCCACACTCATCATGCTGTAGAAGAAGACAATCTGACAGCTTAATTCAGCCACTAACTCACTTTCGGCGTCATGCACCATGTGGTAAGGATTATGAGGTAGGTAAATTTTGCAGTTTGTAACAGTTGAGTAACAGAACAAATGTAAAATTTTAGCGTAAAATAGTATTTCTTAACCCTTGTCAGTCGCAACCTAGCCACCTAAAATTAAAAAAAAACATTGACGACCTCACCATACTGATTGTTAAACAATTGCATTTGTAACATTTCAGAAGTATATATGTTACCATACCATACCAACTTTTTATCTTTATCAAATAACTATACAATGTTTACGCCTGAAATGAGACTAGCAAACCTTAGCCCTCCTGACCCTGCATAGCAGTTAGTCTTGTGAATCTTGGGTGAATATGGACTTGAGAAGCACTAGTGTAAAAATGCATTACCATTTGCTACTAAATCACATTCTAAATTCATTTTCGTAAGCACTCTTGATAACGCTAACTCCAAAATAGCTAAAAATAAACTAAAATAGCAGTCATACAATTTTGTTACAACTTTGGTTTGTAACTTTGTCTAACTAACTTTGTTTCTCCAAACTGGGGAATGTTTTTGTTTCAATAGAGTTTGGATTATGACCAGTGCTACAACAAACCTTATCGAAAAATGACTGAAGATTTGATTCAGGTAAAGCTCTATGTTCTTATTACTTTACACGCAGTAAAAGATGCTGAATGTGACTACATTGGGATTGGGCCATTTTTATCAAAATACTTGATTGGTCACTAAAACCCAAGTCGCTACAATCAGATCTGGGTCGACACAGTTAGCAAAAAAGGACCAGAAAACCACGTTTATTGTTCATCTGCAGCTTAGCTTCATATTTTATGCCAGGAATTTAAATTCAAACTTAAAAGTAGCTTCACAAGAAAAAACAGTTGACTTTGTTAAATATCACCATCAACTGTCGCTCTCAGAGAAACTTGCTTATAAATGCAGCATGCAGGTATAGCAGTCAAGTCGCAGGAAATGCACCTGGCTGACAGGTATAGACATCAAGCATGTAGAAAAGGCGAAGTAAGGATTGGAGAGGAATGAACCTGAAAATTACCACTAAAGTGGATAACACCCAAACATAACAAGACAGTGCATGTCGATAAGGAATTAGCTTGAGCGAAAAGTGAAGAAACAGTCACAATTTTCAAAATTTGACCATAATTAATGGATTTCTATATGGAAGAAATTGAAATTTTACGAAAATGGTTAAAAAGTGGCTGGTCATATAATTTGATGGTATTTGGAAAATTATATTACCATATAATTTGAGTTATATTAAACTGCTTTTACCAAACTTGGTTTGGAAATCCACATAACAAGCGATAAAAACTGCAATAGAATAATATTTTCTTTTTTGTCCACCTGTAATATTACACATATTTATTCAACTTTGTTGCTTTAATGGTAAGCTATTTCTATTTAAAAAAGATCAGCACAAGTGGAATTATTACTTTATGTGTAACAGTGATTTTAAAATGTTTATTGCGCTGAGTTTTAGTTAGATTTATTTTTATATAATTCATTTTTGTAATGATAGTTTATATCTTGTATGCTCATTAGCAAGGGTCCAAGTGGTACAGCATGAAAAAAGAAGCTTTGTCTTGGCTTTCCATATTTTTCGTCGGATTCTTTACTGCTCTTGTAAGTGTCTGTCAGCATTAAAATGTAAGAAACTTTATACATTAATGCAGATTTATTCTGGATGAGCCAATTAAAGCCTTGTTAAAATATTTTACAATTTTTTTTGCTGTTTCACAACTTTGTATCGCACTGAACCTTTGTGATATCTTTTGAAATTGGACAGTCGCCTTTGGACTTTAAGCACACTTATAGTTTGATACATGGTCCCGAGGTTTTATTTGAAAAAGTTTTATCAAGTCATTCTCCTCGCAAATTTGTCAAATATAAACCATTCGAGAGGTAACAGCAATAGCCTTTGGATCTCTGCACATAGCAAAATGCAGATAGCAAAAAATGATTTAAGGTAAAAAGTACAATACATATTACGTAGGCACAACTAGCAGGACCAATAGGCACAATGACTTGTATTATAGCTAACTTTGTGGATTTAGTTTTGTCGTTACGAATGTGAGATGCTGGGGTCATTGAATTCCTAAATCACTCCACAACTGTATGCATCATGGCTTGGCATATGTAAATATGGTACGATTTTACGGCACATCGACACGATTTTACCACGATCTTTACACATTATTCATATTTCAATAATTTGTATAGGAAATAATATACATGATAAGTCGATAAGCACTATAGCGGGACAAATTTCAAAAACCAGATCAAGCTACTCATAAAATGTTATTTATGCAGCAGCAAGCTTTAAGCAGAAATTTGAGTTTGCTTTTTGCCTTTTCTGTCGCGAATCAAATTAAAAATTACTACGTAACATTGTCTATTTGATTCCAAAATATTATGAATATTTTAATCATTAATTTAAGAAAAGACACTAAAATTGGTATAGTAGCTGCTATACAACACATCTTTCATCTAAACATGGTGTGACAATTTGAGTGTTAAATTTCAGTTATTTTAAACAATTATTCAATACTGAATTTTTCAAATCTAGTGCTGTATATCAGAACCACATTTTCAGGAAAAATCATGACCAATAGTATTTATTTCCAGCTGGCACATCTGTGAGATTGGCGTGTTTGTACAAATTATGCTGTATTATTATATATCACTGGCAGGCTACGTATATGTATAGAAATTATCTTATTTATGTAAATGTGTTTATCAATTTTGTAAAATAATTTAGTTGATGTATGTGTGAAACCTGTGTGAAACCATGTTGAGCCAGTCTATTTTTGTGTGAAATCTTGTAGTGTTTTAATTTTAAAGACTATGTAATTATTTCACCAGAAGAATTTGTTTGTTCGAAACTGTTTTTGTCATTTATATGTTAATCTCACGTGAAAGTTATCAAACATGGTACTAATCTAAGGTTTATCAATCCATCTTTTGTACTAAATTTATTTACAGTTCCATTTTAAAGAGAATAACTTAAACAACTTAAAGATTCTCCCAAGTAACCCAGATGTATTTGATAATTAATTATTAATTAAATGGGTTCCAGGATTTATAATAAAATGGTTTCTTTATAAGTTGCCACTATTTCAACGGAAAAATTCATGCCTTCAAAGCTATTTTCACTTTTTCTTGTCAACTTAAATTAAATGTTATAAAATGGTTACCTAAACCTGATCTAAATATACCTTTCAATCTAAATTTAACTATAATAAAACCTTAAATAGCTAAAATTAATTTCTTGCGTATCAATTCTCCTAACCTATCTTTAACAACAGGCTGCGTGACCTAAATACGGTGAAATAGTCACTTCGATTTTTAATTAATTTCCTAATCCAAGCATTCAGTGTCCTGCTCAAGAATTGCAATAAACAACAGTATAATTAAAATTTTATTATTTACAAGGAATCTAATTTGAGGTTTCAATCAAACTAAGAGTGGAGTAGGTTAAGCATAAAATGATTCTTTCAAACATCAATCTTGCATATTTAAACCCAATCATGTGTGTAATTAATTAATTTCATTAAATAGTATTTTTCTGGACAATATTTTGTATTATAATCAAAACTGTCTGCATATCTGCAACTGTCAAAAATTGTGCTGCTTTTCTAGAACGAATGAACTTTTCCTGCAAACCTTATTTATCCCCTCGTACAACCATTATCAAGTTGAATTAAAAAAGAAAAAAGATAACAATTACGAAAAATCAGAGCCTTAACTTTGCTGAGTATTTTGCAATTGACACAGATCATCTTATTTTACGCCTTGAGATGACGCAGAATGTCATTTGGTTTATCAGTTTATTCTTGTTATTTTTATCAGTGATAGCTTGTGAAAAATAATTTTCTAGGACAGCATCACTTCAATTTTATTTCCATTATGATATTACTTGCAACTAAATACAGTACAATTTACGTAATTTTACCACTGATAATATGAATAGCTGATTTTTGTGACTATTTTATTGATCACCAATTTTTTCGATACAAAAATCATCGTTAATCCATACAACCTTGTATGTATTTTTTTCTAAATTAAAATAAACTGGTTGAAGATTTATTGGCAGGTTATTTTTAGGTTTTATGGCAGGTTTTTTCTAACTGAATGTTTTTTGAGGTTGTATTAAAATGCAATCTATTTAGAATTTGTGTTTGTATTAATACATTATCACAGCAGAGAACGTTTTATCTTTATAGATTTTAAGAACAAAAACAGACTTGATTTATTTATTTTCAGGTTGCTTTCTTCATAGATGCGATCACACGCTTATTGACTGAATGGAAATTGTCTACTGTTACAAACAGTGAGTTATCCATTTTGCATAAATACATGTTAACATTGAGAAAGAAGTAGTTTTTAATGGCCCATTTTTTCAGCGTTTGTGACCGTTATGTTCAATTACCAATTGTTTTATGTAATGTACTTTGTAGAAATGTTTCGAAACAATTATTCTCAGTTCCTAACCGAGAATATAACAATATTAAAGAAAATAACGTTAATAAACAAAGTAAATATTCTGCAGACGTTGTGTTAAGCAGTTATTGCCGTAAATCTGTCTATTACTATTTTTGTACTATCTGCTGAACCACTACATATTATTAAAAATCCTTTCACCGGGATGTGGCAACTACTCTATGATTTAAAGCAGACTTGTATTCGAACTTGATTCACTTTAAATCTATTTTCTTTCACTTGATAAAGATGAATGCAAAAGTAACTAAACTGCTTTATGGTTGACTTGATTTGATGGGGTCATTAAGTCAACCAAGTGCTATATGCAGCATTTTGAGAGCGCATACGATACACACACATTTGTATTTTAAGTTCAAAAGAGAAAAAGTTGAAAAGAAGTTCAAAAGAGAAGTTCATTCTTTGCTTTGTCTTTTAAAAATAACTACTAATGCCATTATTTAAAAGGAGTTAATGGCAGTTAAATTAACTTGTGCACATTGCGAAGAAAGTGCACAGAGCAATGGATCTTATCAAATATAAGGGATGGGCCGATACGAACCCAAACCCGAATAGATTCGCCGAATGTCGTTTTCATGGAAGATTCGGGCGAACACGAATATCAGCAATGGTGAACCCGAATACAATATTACTTATGAATTTACTGACTTTTGTTAAAAATTATGATCTAGTTTCCCGACAATGCTAAACTAGAGTCAGCAGTACTTACAATGAAGGTTGTTTTCCTAACGATTTTGCTTTTTCAATCGTTTTTTAAACACTATTTTTCGAAAGAAAGCGATTTGCCTATCGATTACGTCATTTTAAAAGCAAGACTTGACAACTTTTGGAGGAAATTTTATTGTTTGGTTCTAATACGACTAGATTCGGCGTTTGTTCGTGTCGACCTTCATGATAATTTTCCTCGCGGCACATCCCTAGTAAATATATGACTTATGAAGATACAGACACTAACTCAAATGCTATGCTTTGTTCTATTATTTGCCTTCAGCTTATATATAAGTTGCCCTGTACCCCCAAGTTGTCTTTGCTTTTTCTTAGTTATAGAATTGTGACTTGAAACTTAATTGTATGTGATACTAAATGGACAAACTTTATTCAATATTAAAATTATACCAAATCTGTAGGAATCACACCAGATTCGTTAAAATCTAAACAAAATCAATATAGAGTTATATTTACAGTGCCTTTGAAACCTTTGGCAGATGACACCTTTGCTATAAGGCAATAATATACTAATATTTTTTCTGGTTTTAACCCAATTGCTTATTTTGATCTAAATCCTGTGAATGTTTTAATCCTGCTGTAGCTATTTTTTTTTGTTTTTTTTTTGAAGGCATTTGCATGAAACAATGAACTGGTATCTTTTTTTCATAATAATAATTAATCAATGTTGCATAACGCTTTCATTTTTCTTGTACAATACAATCAAGTCTGAAACATTTAGTTAAGGAAAAGTAGTCAGAAGGATATAAATGTTACTTGTGTATACCTGCTTGTGTTCTATTGTTAAATGTAATACAATTGCTTATGTTTTAGCTATGGAAACTTGCAGTCACTGGGGATGCTTGTCAAATTCGTTAGGAATTCTCATCCTTTTCAATGCTTCATTTGTTTTGGTTGCTGCTGCCTTGGTAGTTTTTGGCGAGGTAAATCACATAATTTACTAGTGCATTGTTACGAAGTTTGACAAAATGTCTGGCAAGTGATATATACTTAAAATGGCATTACAGACATTCCCAGCCCAATTATTTTTGTGAGTTTTTTCTGTGAGTTATCTTGTCTGTGGTTATTCATATCTCGAAATTGTTTTAATGTCCTTATAATTTATTTTTAGAGTGCAGTATGGCACATTTGCACTATTATTTTGCGTGTATATATAACACATAGCTGTCAGACATTCTTACTTATATTGAGAAGTATCTTTACTTTATATCACATAATGGATATATCAGTTTTTGCAATATGCTTAAAAGTAATGCGCATAAAAAGTATAAAATACGTATAACTCCTTCCTGTGTAACATTGGCATTGTATTGTACATTGTATTTTCTAAAACAATTTTTGATGTTTGCAAAATAAAAAAATAAAAATTGGACAAATCTGCTCTGAAATAGTTTGCCAATTAAATAAAAATTGATATTTTCTGAAAAAGTATTATCTTTTATGTGAGAAGTTGATTATTCGTTTAAAGTTTATTTCTTGTTGTGGCATGTATGGCAAACTTAAGCATACTGTATAGGCAACGTGTTAGAAGTTATGTCAACATGTCACTTTTAGCCACTTGCTGCTGGGTCAGGAATTCCAGAAATCAAATGCTATTTGAATGGCGTAAAAGTTCAACATGTCATAAGGCTTTGGACACTCTTTTGTAAAGCTGTTGGTGTCCTGTTCAGTGTTTCCGGAGGTAAGTCATGAGCTAGCTATATTCACATATATCTGGAATATGCATGTTTTTGTATGGATATTTAAACAAGTATATTTATATGTTCACCATACTGTTTTCTTTAGTCTTTTCTGTACTTTTACGTCTCAAGTAAATAGCTTAGGGTCACATAATTTCCATTAATTATTGTTTTTGTTGCATATATCTCGATTTTTTTAATTTTAAAGTTTGATGAAACTAATTTATCAATTGATGAAATTTTTGTTGTTCTACGTAACTGTAATATAATGTCTGTTGTATGGAACTGTACCAAATAGCCAGAGGTGTGCTGATACAAAAAATGAAAAAGATCAGACTTCCACGAACAGATATCCAAGTACCAGCTCATTGTCTTTATGAAAATGGATCTTGAGTGAATCTATTTGTATCTCTGCATAATGATCAGATCTTTTCATAAGATAACTCTATTTGTGCTTTTACATGTTGTAGTTGCTTAATTATTTTTTTTAACAAATCATTCCATTCCCCAATGAGTACTCTTGTCACTTGTAATCACTGTTTTAATTGCTTTGTTTTCCTTTATCTTTTACAACACGTTTTTTGTACCCACTTAATTTACTACTCTTGTTCCAGCTGGACACAGCTGTTTAGTTAACTAATGGAGAATAGTGCAGTTTATTTATAGCTTTGGCTTTACCTATTTATTGATTCTAGTTTTTATAATTTTTAGTTATGGACGTGTTTTATGTTATTTTATTTATTTTAACAGATTGATGATGCTTATAGCCATTTCTTTCAGTTTTCACATTTTTTTCTCAAAAATATGTTTAAAAAGCAAAATCAAAGCTACTGTATAAGTAAATTTGTCATAATATAAAGTATGTTATACATACTGTAATTATACATGTATTTCACCCCTGTCAAGCTTTGTATTTAAATTAACATCCCTCATATAACTGAAGAATATATTTTCCTTGTTAACTCACAACATGCACAGTTAAAAAAGTATTTTAAACATGGAATTTTTCACTCTCCAACTACTTTGTATGATAAATAATTTTAACATCAAGCCATTCAAGATACTTTCTCATGCAAATAATACAATGACTTCTACCCTTTTTGCTATAAAGGCCATTTGTAACGGTACTATGACACTTTATCGAAAGACACTTTATCGAAGGACACTTTATCGAACGACAGCTGATCGAAACGACAGATGATCGAACGACTCTTTATCGAACGACAGTTAATCGAACCGACAGTTGATCGAACGACACTTTATCGAACCGACAGCTGATCGAACGACACTTTATCGAACCGACAGTTGATCGAACGACACTTTATCGAACCGACAGTTCAAGCAAGATTTTTGCGTGTTTCTCAAACATTGAGACAATAAGCCATTGTGATGTGCGGTCTTTGTAATGGTGTACATTAATGAATTGTGATGTATATACCGCTGGTGCTCTCCCTAAAGCAACATCATTAAAGCGGATGATACAGCGAAAGCACGTATGTCCAGAAGGAAACGGCTTGATGGATGAAATCCGCGTGACACCGATGGGAGAAGCCTTCGTTGTCGAGGAAGACGATGAGAACGAATTCTATATGTTTGCGTCTCAAAAGAATCTGGATATACTGAGCAACTGCGCTAATTGGTTTTGTGACGGTACATTTGATGTTGCCCCACTTGGATACCAGCTGTACACGATACACGCGCTGGTCGATGAAAATCGCACGGTGCCACTCGTATACACCGTTACCGAGAACTTCGCATAAAATGCTTCCAGGCACTGGCATTCGTTCCGCCTGAAGACGTTGTACAACGGTTCGAGGACTTCCTGGCCACGTTCAGTGACGACGATGAGCAGCACTTGTCTGAATACATTGACTATTTCGAAACTACTTGGATTGGACGATTGTGTCGCAGGAATCGTCGTCAACCTCTATTTCCTATCCGGTGTTGGAATGTCTTCCACCGGGTTCAAGATGACCTTCCACGAACGAATAATAGTATTGAAGGATGGCACAATGCGTTCAGCAAGCGTGTCTCATTATCCCATCCGACGCTTCGCAGACTCGTCAAAAAAATTAAGCGGGAACAAGGTTCCAACGAAATGTTAATTGAGCAATTTAGTGTTGGAATTGATGGCCCACCTCGGAAGAAGCACTACGACGCTGTCAACCAACGGCTGAAGAGCATAGTCGAAAATTATGACTCAACAAATATTGACATAAAAAGTTATCTTCGAGCAATTGCACACAACTTGTAATTAAATGAATGCGATTGAAATGTGCACTTCGTCAGTTGTTGTGCTTTTAACAGTGCATATCGTCAGTTGTTTCGATAAATTGTGGATCTTTTAACCCTATCCTAACCAGGCTCGCGAGTTTACTAAAAAAACTAGGTGTGGCCAACCCCGCACACACATTTGCAATCGTTATCGTCATACTAGAAAACTATGCGTCGTAGACTGATGAGATTTTTACAGGTTAGTAGAAACATCATCTGGCTTCCTGTATACATCATAATTGTAAAACTAAAGAAAGTGAATTTAGTGTAAATTAGGTATTTCTAAAAGTGACACATTTCTAGAAATTCTTCTTGTTACGCCGCGCCCCCGCTGTGAGAAGAGAACGAAAGAGAATAGTTAGTCAAGTTATTGGTGCGTAAATGAGTAAACGAAAACGTTACGCTTCAATGCGGAGAGAGCAAAATTATATAAATATCACAATATCTCAAAAATTACAAAATCCAACTTTATCAAACAAACATGGACAGATAGCTGAACATTTTTTATGAAAAGTCACCAAATTTTAATTTTCTACAGCAAACAATGCAACTGTACGCCACGTTTTGCTATGACTGTGTGCGGGAGAAGCAACAGTCGATTCGATCAACTGTCGCTTTGATCAGCTGTCGGTTCGATAAAGTGTCGTTTGATCAACTGTCGGTTCGATAAAGTGTCGTTCGATCAACTGTCGTTTCGATCAGCTGTCGTTCGATTAAGTGTCGTTCGATAAACTGTCGTTCGATTAAGTGTCGTTCGATAAAGTGTCTTTCGATCAGGTGTCGCGTCACGATTTGTAACATGTAATAACAATAAAGGTCTATGGTAAAGGGTACTTGCTAGTAAATCACAGATAGTTTAAAAAACAAGCGGAATTTCACTTATGTGTTGCCACTGGCGATGGAATAATTTAACAGCTACCTTGATGTAGAGCCCAAAGTATGCTTCTTGCCAGGACTTGCTATAGTTATATTGTCGGATAGTACTGTAATAGCTGAAGGGCTTTGAAATCATCATATTCATAGTTATTGCACTGGTGTAATTATAAACTCTTGATTACAGGGCTATTAGTTGGCAAAGAAGGTCCTATGATCCATAGTGGTGGAGTGATTGGTGCTGGTGTGCCACAATTTGAAAGTCTTTCCTTCAGGAAATTTAAGTTAAAGATTCCATTTTTTCGATCTGATAGGTAGGTTGTGTTCCAACTTTACTAATTTCGCTTCATCTATATACTTCACAAGCAAGGAAGTCTTGTTAAAACCCGCCACCTTGTTGGCGAATAAGAGTATTCGACTTGTTTTTGGTTGATACGAAATTATTAAGAATACTTGCATCTATTCCACTGTCCTTGCTGTTTATCACAGGGGTGTGCTGAATGAAAAAAATATTTGGATTTGCGAAAATACAAATAATTGATTTTGATATTTTCGCAAATCTAGGTTGAATCCCAATCTGCCAGCTATTACATGGCTTCGTATTTTCTTTCGTTCTTTCTGAGTCTTGAGTGTCACATGTTCAAATACAATTTGTCCCGCATGTATAAGGTGGCTTTCATTTGTGACCCATGGTAAATTTAACTTCGACCATCCTGGATGTGGATAATATACCTTTAACAATAAAAAACTTCAACTGCCAATACACTAGTTCGAAATTTTTTTAGCAAGACAACTATTAATCTGATGCTCAAGACACAGTATAACAGCGATGTCAAACAAACACTTCAATTGTTTGTGCTGTTGCATTGTGTTCATTTTCAGCATTTGCTCCCAATTATGCAAATGGTCTCAGTCTAAATGAAATGCCTTGACGAAATGCATCTATGTCTCAAAAAAACTTTATGTCATAGAATAACTCTCCTGAAAATTTGTTGCCTTTATCACTAAGTACACAATCATTTTTCCTATCCGATCTACAAATGATGTATGCAGCATTTGACACTCATATATGTGATCGGATTTATCTTAAATGTCGTCTAAATTCATTTTCACGTGAGCGGGTCAATTTTCCAGGGTGGACTTTTGTTGTGTTACTGTTAGGGCTATACATTGCTAGGTGTCTTTAAAACCATGATTTAACATATGGTATGGTATGGTACGGTTTTGTATGATAATACTTTTTTTTCGGACTGAGGAAAATCTTTGCACGGCTAGCAGCCTTTGTGCAAGTTTCTATTTTCACAAATTTCTGTTTTCTGTTTTTTATGTAGTGTTTTCCTAAATTAGAACTGTCCACCAGGTTCAGGCAAGTGTCATTAATGCCTTGCCCAAGGTCATTACAACGGTATAGCACCACTTGGTATCAAATATGGAACACAACCCACATTTATTGTTAGGTCAGCGCACGAACCTCTCGGCTACGGACTCGACAATGTACAGTAAAATACCAATGGCATAATGGTTGTAAAAAGCAGATAGTTGAATATTCTAGTTGCTTTCTAAGTGATATCGTGGTTGGCTAATTTACAAAACCTAGCTTCGCCAATGACGGTGATTTGTTATTGTAAATGTTTTTTTTGTTTAAAAGTTCCTTGTCAAAGGTCATGTTTTAAGATTTTTTGCATGCTTTGTAATTTTGTTTCTGAAGAGAAAAGAGAGATTTTGTATCTGCCGGTGCTGCTGCGGGCGTGGCGGCTGCCTTTGGCGCACCTATTGGAGGAGTTCTTTTCAGTTTGGAAGAAGGTTCATCTTTCTGGAACCAATCATTAACTTGGAAAACTGTAAGTTTTTGTTGTAAATAACCAGGTTGGTTGGTTGGTTGGTTGGTTGGTTGTCTTACCTAGACATAGAAAAATTTTATATATTGCACTTTGATTTTTTTCCTCATCAATTTACCATCATGAAGACACAAGTTCCAAAACTTGATATTGAAGCACCAGATGAGTTTTAGATTTTCATTCCCATGACAGTCCTAATTTCAAAATAAGTTAAAACCCATTTATGTATTTCATTTTTTATTTTACTTTTCAATAATTTGGCCTTTCATTTTTGTGCAAATCTCAATCCTAAATTACTCAATTGATGTTATATGCTAATCTATATCCTCGGATAAAGAAAAGAATAAGACAAAATTTTATGGTACAGCCCTCCTTGATTATCCGGTCTATGTTTTTAGAAATCTGAGCAAATAAACAAAAATGCGGATAAATAATTGAATTTGTATATTTAAGAGAAGAAACCATTGTTGTTACTTTGCCTTTCGAATATAAGTCATCTCAAAAATTTAAGATACAGTATAAATTTTAGTTTTTAACAATGAACTGCAAGTACAGTGACATTAACGAGAATGGGCTATATCAGACACACTGTGTAGCAGGAAGCCACAGGAAGGCTTTACACTTTTTTGTTTTACTGTATTGTTACATCATAAACATAAACCAAATAATCAAATGCTGGTTAAATGAGATACGGATAATCGAAAAAGCTTTGTATGTCGCCACTGGGTATTGAACACAGAACAAGATTATATTATTACATTATTGCGAGAACAAGATTACATTATTGCGAGGCCAGGATAAACAAGCATGTCGTTACATTGGCATTTAATTTGGTCCTGAAATCCCAAGTTTACTGCCAATTCTTGGGAGAAAACTGGCTTCCACTGCCAACTATGTATCTTCTAGTTATGGTAGTCTTGTTAGCTAATCTGTACTGTTGCTACAAATTTACGGGCTGTTTTTTGTGTGAATTAGCTTAACCTCACCTCTGGGAGAGCATGTCGAATTCATATTGTCAACTGAAGTTACTACGTATTTTGTTTTTTAAATCAACTTTATTTAAGATTCACTAAGCACGTGTAACATTGTGCAATTGAAACTAGTTCCACTGAAAGCTTCAGCTTCGGTGTGAAGCTTTTTAAACCATGTAAGCATGCATTGGAATTGCTTTTCCACCCAATTGTACAAACATGTCATGTTTTAAAATACCTTCAAACTGTTTAAGTTTTCACAAAATGCCATCACCTAAAGTTGACATCTGAAGCTAAACTTCACAGAATACCTGTGGCAGTCAACGTGTTAATATATTTGGACTTGAGTCTTCACCTTAAAATTTACTGTCAACATGAAATAAGCCATCAAGTATATTGATACTTCTTCTGAAATATTTTTTCATTTACAGCTTTTCTGCACCATGACATCTACCTTCACCCTCAACTTTTTCCTTTCTGGAACTGAATATAGTTCATGGGGTTCCTTTTATCAAAATGGCCTTTTAACATTTGGTTTGTTTCAGGTAATGCTAAATAGTGTTTATATTAGGCAAGTGTATCCTTTTACGTGTGATTTTATTCGTCAGTTTGATGTGTCTGATATGACATAGAAAACAGGGCATTGTTAATGAAGATAATATTTGTGGAGGAAACTGAGTCATAAAATGAGTCGGTCAACTTAACTGTTATCTATGAATGTAATAAGCTATGAACATCCCAAAGTTGTTGTTGTTGATGCAGGATTTTCAAATTTTTTAGTGACAAGATAAAAGCTAGTTTTCCTCTGTAATGTAATAACAGCAGAGATACCGTTGGTTTACATATCTACCAACCAATTTATTTTGGATCTTAGATATGTCTCTGTTAATGGACCAAGAAGGACCACATTTTAGCAATACTAATTCACTAAGAAAAAATACGTTTAAATCCAACCAAATGTATTTGCTGTAGGTGATGGAAACGTTGATGACATGAAACCAGTCATTGTATAAAAAATAATTTAAAAGTTTATATTGATGTTTTACTTGTAACGTTTACAGTGCCCACCGGATAACAAGAAGTGTCATTTGTGGACAGCTGGTGATCTTCTTATTTTTATTCTCATTGGTTGTGGAGGAGGATTTTTCGGAATGGTCTTTAATTTCATCAACACCAAGTTAACCCTGTTTCGTTTGAAGTATATCGTGAAAATGCACAAATTTGTTAGGTTAGCAAGAGATATATTTCAGATATTGTTATATTTATCTTTATTTCAATGTTTACTACTTCGATTTTTGCTGCCAAAACAAATTTTTTTTCGTAATAACAGTTCAAAAGCTGTAAACAGGTCACACTTTTGAGGTTAACTGAGTTTGATTTATTTCGAATGTTATATTAATTATTTGTTTAAAATGAGTACCTGCAGTAGATGGAGTAAACGATACACTAGGATTGGTGTTTGAATTTCAATGGGTATTATGAGCGTCACTCGTTACTGAAATATATTAATACCATTTCATTGGAATAAATAAACAATTGCAGTACAAGCCCTATCCCAAAATAATCTCTAGAACACTTTTTGTCGTCAAAAATACAAGACTTTGTTTCATTTTAGGAAAAACATGGTAGCCTAGACATGTGATGTTATTGTATGTTGTTGTTACTCTAATTTTATGACCTGTGATAAGTAATTACAATTTTTTCACTTACAGACATTCTTTGATATAAGTCATTAAAAGTTTTCACTTGCAAACATTATTACTTGTTTTCTGATCCATAGCTGGTTTTTAATGTTGTGTTTGATTTTTCTCGGCAGAATATTTGAAGCTTTGCTGATTGGTGTGGTCACAACACTTGTGCTTTTTCTCACACCTGCTTTCATTGGAGAATGCAAGGACATTGTAAGAACGAGTTTAAGATTAACCAATATTTTCTTCCAATTTTTCATTTGTTAACCTGCCGTAACCCATCTGTGCGGAGGCTCTGGAAACACATTAATAGGTTAAACTTTGGAACCCTGGGTGACATGATTAGACCATCAGCTTAAGTTTTTATTTTAAGCAACTACCGTCCCATAATCAGTGGTGTATGACATATAGGAATCTTTTATTTCCTGAAAAGAAGCAAAAGCAGGGCTTCAAAAAGATCATTCTTCAAAATATTGTTTCATTTGTGAGACCATTTTTTAGTTCATAATTTGTGAGGAATTTCTGATATAAAATGCTGGTTTTACTTCAGCAACTGTTTAAAAAGGAAAACTGATAATATAACAAACTTTAAACCTTTAAACAACACAGTATCACAGATAAACACACTGTAGTTGCAATTCTCAAACAATTCTGAATTTTAAATACTCTTGAAATACTTAAAAATTCCAAGTTTTATATTAAATTGATTGTTCTTGACTCAGCAAAGAAATGTGCACATGTTGATTTGCGGCACGTTGGTATGGTATCTTTCGATTCACTGTCCAAGCGAACCTAGGCCAAACTTTACAAGCCGTGCTTGTGCTGACAGGCAAATAGCATCATGACTAACTGAAAAATGTCTAGCAAAATAGGTTTTTTTACAGGCTGTGTCAAGGTATCTGGCTATACTTCTGACAGCACAATAGATTGGAACTATTGTAAATCATTTTACCACAAGTTATCACGGTCCAAGTATAATTAATTAATGTGTTGCTAAAAGTACTGAGTTGTGTTGAATTTGGTTTTGAAGCGCGCAGGCACGTATTAATTCTTTCCCTTGCTCGTCATTTTCAATACCGTATCATATAGCATATGATAAGAATTTAACCGGTAGAACACAAGGAATAAAAGCAATTTTACCACACAAACAACCATCCTGACCACAAGCATGGTCAAACTTGAAAAAATACTGATAGAATTGACTGAATATTTATTAATTTCCGTTACACGCTGTATTTTAGTAAAATGCTAAATTGCATTAGATATTTTATACTGATATCGCAGATATTCTAATACAACTTTCAGATGTGTTTAAATGATTAATTACTAGAATTTAAGCATGTTGCAATGTATTGCACTTTACCGCCTCATTGCGCAGGTTCCGCCGCAAAACTCATCGTTCGGTGTGACAGGGAATAGTGACGTACAACGTTTTCTATGTCAGAATGGAACATACAACGACATGGCTTCTTTATTTTTTAATACACAGGAGGAGGCGATTAAACAACTCTTTCATAACTCAGGTATAATAGTATGTTTATTAAAATAAGGCTGTGCAACATATTTATAAGCATGCTGTCAAATATTATACGGTAGGCGTTATGTAGCTATTATATTAGTTTAGCAATTATATTATTTTAGTTATTGTAGTAAACAATTTGCCATGAACATCACGATAATATTTTTCGCTGACATTTGCAACTTATATCAATGCTAAAGGACTTAGGACAGTAATAGTAATAGCTAAAGGACAGTAATAGTAAATGCATACGTTCAACAGTTTTATGAAAGCACCGAGATCAAACGTGAAAGCGTCGACATCATACGTGAAAGCGAACGAAAAAACGAAAGCGAAAAACTGATGTTAACTTTAAGGGATCTATAGATGGCAGTAGCATGGAGGCCTTCATGAAAAGTTAGTGGCTGACAAAGACAGATGATTTTTTTCTCGGTTAGTAGCACCTGTCAATTTTTGAAGTTATATACCAGCACAAAAGTCTTCAGAAGTGTTAAGTTTTATGAGCATGCACTAAATCTAATTTTACACCTAGCGTAAATTCAACTCAGTGCAGTCGGACAAATTAATCTGTGATTAATTCGACATGGTGACGGCTTGGTTCATACCTGAAGAGTGGAGTTAATTTGGAGTTCCAAAATGGTATCTACTGACATGTCATTCGACAATGAATTCTGCTTGTAACAGTGTTTTTGCTGAAGCATATCTGGTTTAAAATAATGTTACGCGCAGGTCATTTAACAGGTTAACAATATCTCTGCACTAGATCATAATGGTTTTAATGTGAGGTGTCTGAATTGGGTTTCATATGCACCTTGTAAACATTTTTCGAAAAATAATTGCAGCATATGTAACATAGTTCAGTGTCTTTCAGTTTTTATTATGATGTCACATTACAGCATTTGACTAACCACAGAACCATTTTCACCACAATACAATGAATGTATGTGATGTCATAATAAACACCAGAGTTTATTATTGACGTTTGATTTTGGGCTCTCTGGTTGTGTTGCTTTACATGATGCCAGTGTCATAATTCGATTAAACATTGTGTCAATGTGTTAAAACTTAATTTAATGTAACATAAACATTAACTAAGTGTATAAACGTCGGCTGAATTGCTGCCATAACTTAAATGCTTTTGGTACCATAGTGTGTTGTAGTGTTCGTAGCTGCTATTATGGCATAACACAGAACTATGACTTTTATGATATGTTTTATTAGGGGAATACTCCCTTTTGACTCTCGGACTATTTTTTCTGCTATTTTACCTTCTTTGTTGTTGGACTTATGGATCAAGTGTTCCTAGCGGTCTATTTGTTCCTTGCATTTTATGTGGAGCCGCATATGGACGATTTGTAGCAACTGTTTTGCAGAAGTAAGACACAAATCGAATCAGGCTTTAATTAATTCTACTTACTTTTTTGTAAAACTTAGCTGTTACTAAGTGCTAACTGTGGTTTTGACATTGAGTTTGATGAATCAACTTTATTTTCATAAACAAAGTCATTTTTGAAATAATTAATGTTGGTCTTTATTTGTAAGCCAAGTACTTTTGCAAAAAATGTCTAGTTATCAACTTTATTACGTGTGAAATGGTGAGACAATTGTATCGCTTAATAATTCATATTATTGTACAGTAGCCATCCAGCATTTCTCCTCTTAAATATTCTCTAGCATTAACAAAAATGTACAAGTATAAATGAGTGTCACAACCTGTGATAAGGATAACATTGAAAATTCCATTTAGAAAAACTCCAGTTTGAAGTTTTTTGTCAGAATTTTTTGGTAACAGGAGTAATGGATGTTATGTGATGTTTAGTGTTATGGATATGAGTTATGGTTTATGGTTCCAGAAAGTATTATGTATCAATATTTTGAGATCAGCAAAGACTTGGCAACATTTTGCATTAAAAATATTTTCCATTTTTCTTTTATCAGGTTTGCGTGTTAGAACCACACCCACTTTTTTAACTTTCGTTTGTCAGTTTTGTATTATCTGTGGTATTGACTCTAAATATCCATGATTCACGCCAAGTATTTGGGACACCCACATTAGGGTTACCGAAGAGTATGGCAAGCTTGAATTAAGGATTACTGTATCCAATTTTATTGCCTGAAAAGGCATATTGTTAAAAAATCTTAGATATAGTTTACTTAATCATAATTAAATAGTTTTTTTGGTGTTTTCCAAATTTTAAGAAACCGTTATGATTGCAATTGCAAACTGTTGTTAAGTATGTAGTTAGACAAATTTGACACAGTGCATATATGACTTTTTGCCGAAGTTGATTTTGCGGTTTGACACTGACAAAAGGCGGAGAACTTATACATAGTTTAAACAGAATATATTACAGGTTTTTCGGAATGGAACATATATATCTTGGAACATTCTCTCTAATTGGAGCTGCTGCTTTCTTGGGTGGTGTGGTTCGAATGACAATTAGCTTAACAGTTATTCTGATAGAATGCACTAATGAAATAAGTTTGTCTCTTCCAATAATGGTTACCTTGATGGTGAGATTGAGATCTGCTTTGCTATTTTGCTTAGTTGTGCTTGTGCTGATATTATTAGACAAAATCAGATATTTCAAAGTATGTCCGTAAAATGTAATATGACCTCATATTCATTATTTTTTTATGGTGTGCAACATTTAATGTGATAACATAAAAATGAAAAATATTTCATAGCACTCTAGTTCTAATTTCATTCGTCAGGTGTACTTAAGAGATGACAAAATTTTTTTTCAAGTTATTTTCCAGTTTAATCTGATGTTAACGGATTGCTTCAGGTAGCAAAGTGGATTGGTGACTTAGGAAATGTTGGTCTTTACGATATTCATATAAATTTAAAACATGTGCCTTTGTTGGAATGGGAGGCGCCACATCTTGCGCTTAAGTAACTAAAATTCTACAATACCATGTTATAATAATGATTACCATTTTATGTGAACATAAATGTAACCCGTCTTTTCCTCCATTATGTCAAGTTTTATGTTTATTAGCAATGTTTTCAATAGAACTGTGTATAGGCCACGGATAGTATATTTGCTTTTTTGTTTCTAGTTACACAGCCGCAGATATCAT
Source organism: Clavelina lepadiformis (assembly GCF_947623445.1). Lineage (NCBI taxonomy): Eukaryota > Metazoa > Chordata > Ascidiacea > Aplousobranchia > Clavelinidae > Clavelina > Clavelina lepadiformis. Next base: position 3,895,783 of record NC_135246.1, read on the forward strand.
GAACACACGACTGAGTTTTGTTTATCCTTACACTCGCGTGCGATCAATTTTTAATTTGCTAAGCACAACGGCTCATAATGCATTTCCTGTGGTTACCTTAAACTACGGCAAGTCATTGAAAAAGGTTACGAATGAACTGCAAAGTGACACAGTGACTTCCACCAATTTGAGATATCGGGTAAATAATCATTAGCAGACGAACGCATATTTTAAAAAAGTACAGATATTTTAATAATAATCGACTTAGATTTACTTCGTCATCTTCTGTCAACGTTTTCGGAAAACTGATGAACGGAAGTTTGTTTTAATATCTATTTACTTTTGCAGTCGAGCAGCCACGTGAGTCGGAAACAAATCGAGAGTGAAAGGGCTAAACTACACAACAGTGACTCTGAGTTGTTTTTGGTGGACAGACCAAATGAGAACATGATCAAGGAAGAGCCTCAAAATATAACGAGGTATGATAATGTTTATTCTCAAACTGAGGAAAGTCTTTGCGCAACTTAAACCCGGCAATAATTTCTCATCGCTCGGGTTCTGCACGTGTTCGGATTTGTGTTATGAGAGATCAGTCAGTTACTGGCATATGTATTTGTCCTGTGATAACATTTTCATGCTATTGTTACGATTGCATTTGTTTGATCAACAATTAAACGTAAGATCTATTAAAACCTTTCACTTTAATAGTGGGGTGTACGATGGATTTAACTCCCTTGAAGATAATCTGTGTCCTATGACCTTTCATGGAATGGTTTTACGATCCCACTTAATCGCGTTGCTTAAACAGAATGTGTCATATTCTGAAAACGATGAGGTAAGAATCAGAAAGTTAGTATATATGGACAGGCAGATCTTACTTCTTGATCTTTCTTCCTAGGCCTAAACTCTTAACCTCTTAAAACTCTCTCTCTCTCTCTCAAGTTCTCTCTGCTTTAAAGCTCTCTCTACCTAAGTTCTTCCTAAGCCCTATGAATCCATGGTATACTGAATCGAGATGTACTGAATCAATATTGTTCCAAACATACAGTAGTTGCAATATGATTACCTTTTATTGTTTGTACACTCCTTACTGAACTCTTGTGTGTGCTAATGTTTTCTAGCACTGCTTTGAAACAATTTATTGCACATATCGCAAGCATTATGGTGCTGTTCACTTTACTTTTCAGCCGACTGCTCAAAATAATATTTCATATGAATCACTTAACGCCGATTATCCTCGCTTTCCAAGTATACACGATTTAGACCTGGAGAATATAGACATGGATCAAATAATGGTATATTCTGCTGTACTTGCAAGTTTTGCTTGTTTAATATACATTTTAAAACGTTGTTTGTTAATGTAACATCTACAACACTGACGCTATCATAGCACTGTTTAACTTCATGAGATTTGGACGCATCGTTCACTTAAAAAAGATCTTTTCACAGGACGTTTCACCCTACATGCATCCTTGTCCTTATGTTGTCCACCCAGACTCGCCCGTTCCGCAAGTATTCAACTTGTTTAGGACCATGGGATTACGTCATTTACCTGTTATCAATAGTTCGGGGGAGGTTCGTTGAGCATAAATTAGGCTTTGTTTATTCTGGTGCTGTCTGGCGTACTTGCCTTTAAGTTGTGCCTGATAATAACTAGAAATCCTACGGCTATGTCTTAAGCATATTTTCTGGTTAAAAGCAGATAACTTAATTGCGTTATAGTCGTAACTCGAGCTCTGATTTTATGTGTGAGCTTTTCAACGTAACTGCCAAACTTTTCACGAGGTACTCTGTGTGAAACGTGTCGGTGAAATCATTTTTCGCTGTTTACGGATAAGCTACTATCACAGAAACTGATCAAGTGTTTACGCAGGTGATTGGTCTGATCACGCGCCACAATTTGACTCATGAATATTTGTCGAAGATTACGAAGCACGCAGCAGTCGGCAATGAATTCAGCCTCAATCTTACTTCCGTCGCACGAGACTAGCATGTAGCAAAAGTGATTAATAAACTTTGAGTGGATTATTTCGACACCACAAATTTGCGCAGCAACGTTGTTATGGTTGTTTTTTAATTTGCTCTTTAATCTCGTTTTAAGTCACGTGCATTATTTTTCTCTTTCGTGCAATGGGCCACGATACTGCTAGCACCAGCCCTAGTTAGGTAAAACCGTTTCTTAAAATCATGTATTTATGTATCGGCCTTAATATGTTTCATCAGCATAGGCTATGACTATACCCGACTTATCATTCTTGTGAAATTTCCAACATTTTTTTGATTGCTCTGCTGTGATTAAACCGTTTTTTGTTAACGTCGTGCTCTGGTAAAAATTAGTTCCAGGATATTCACTACGTAGACGTGATCTTTACCAATCATATTTGTTTTCGTAATTATGTTCGCTTTTTCTTGATTTCATATTTCAAATTCTTTTTTTTTCGCCAAGTAATTTTAGAAATGTGTTTCTACCATCACCATGTATTTCCATATTTCAAACGCATAAATACATTTCCATATGTCGTGCCACGTATAAGCCGGGAAGCCAGGAAAGGTCGTTGCCAGTGATACCGATAAACTGGTTCAGGAATGTTGGGCTACGCTGCCGTTTCTCAAGCAGGTCAATGTAAGTTCATGATTGGCTCCGTATCTTGTAACGTTTCACTCAACGCTTGGCAATTTCAAGTCTCAGAGGTAAGGAAGTGAATGTATAAAAAGGCTTAGTCTACATCAGTGTTTCTCAAACTTTTTGCGATCGCGTACCACTCATTCGTTTTTTTTGCTACACTGCGTACCACCTGGCTCCTGAATGACTTATTTTACTCAAATGTACCGGTATTTATTAGTTATTACCGTTATTACTATACCATAACACTAATGAATAGCAAGAAAACACAATTTAATTTGATAGATGCAACTGTTTCTTCTGCACAAGCTTGTCTATCCGGGGCAACACATTACTCACAGCACATCGAAAATCATGTTCAGCGGTACGCGGTACCACTTAAAAAGCTCTCGCGTACCACAGTTTGAGAACCACTGGTCTACATGAAAACGTCCTAAGAAGAATAACTTTTGTGCAACTTCTGATTGTCAGTTCACACATTTTAAACCTTAAAAGCTTCCATTCAAGCTTAAAATAATTCGCAGATAAAAAATGTCTGAGAAAACCGACAGAATTTTTTTTCTACGCCAAACTAATTACAGCAGCAAAATTACGTAGAGTTTAAATTTTGAGCTCCTATCCACTTCGATTAAGATGTTGTTTAAAGCACGTCCGGTAAAGAGTAGCAATGTCTTAGCGCAACGAAAGAGATAACGTCATATAACTTAGGCCTATAGATAATTAATTTAAAAAAATCAACTATTTCTTTTCGCTTATAGGCGTACAGTAAGTTATACCTATACGCATTTTCCATCGTGTAGTAGGCCTAACTGCGTGTTAAATTTCCAGTAGGCTAACCGCCACCCTTCGAATGAGGGTCGAGAGTTACCGCAGAGTGATCGGGTTTCACGCTAGAATAATATCTGCCTGGGTAACTGTTGTTAGTGGCGGACTTGATGTAAAAATTCAGGCAGGTGGCTGTGTAAGATCTGGATTGCAGCCGAGTAGTCTATGTCGTTTTGCTTGCCCGTTCCATCGCTAATCCTTCACAAAAGTTATAAGTCTATTTTCGCTTTGTTGATACACAGTTGAATCTTTTTTTCTGAAAATCGAAGTGGTGCAGTAGGCTACATTTATTTTCAGTGTTCAGAAGTAATTTGCTGGTCCTACACAGATTTTAAAAATATTTCCATATGGAAGCTTTATCCTGGTAATAAACGATGTAGTAAGTAAACTGAAATGAGATTGCGCCTACACGCCCAGCAGGAACGTGTCTGACCGATGGTTATAGTTTTAATTGGGACGCAATTAATCAAAATATGACCGCGAAACCTCTGCTATCTAATAATGGTTGTTGCGAGCTCTCGGAATATTTAATTTCTTTCGTAAAATACACGTTTAAAGTAGCAAAAACACTAAGACCTGTGGCTATGAGGATCGGTCTCGCCTACTGACAAAGATACACATTAACGAGGCAAGATTTATATTGTGTCGAACTTGACAAATTAGATTGCAGATAAAGAAGAAAATATTCAAAGACGTGAATATCAGTTGCAAAAGCAAAAAGCACGCAGGTTCCTTTAAATCTTTGTAAATGTTGTCTACTCTTTTAATTTCGGAAACGTTTAACTTACAAATTTTAAAATAATTCAGTATTTTTCGCTTTTCAGCGTAGGTGAATATGTGAAAACAGCAAATTTAAATCAGCATGGGATAAAATCTTCAAATAATTGTTTATTTGCGATTACAATAACCACTCTTTAATCACACCGACGAGCATAACTTGTCATATGTTAATTCTTTTAACTGGTTTATTTATAGAATTATTATCATTATAAACTTGATTATTATTAAGAATCAAAAGAAAGTTTTTAATCGAGTGTGCGTGTGAACTCCACAATTCCAAGCAAACCGTTATTCACCGGATTGGGATAAATGCGGCACGAAAACAATCTAATGCTCGCAAAGTAAACTATCCGCAAAAATAAGAAGGATCCTGTTGCCGCTGAGCTGAAAGGTAGCAAAATAGCAGAACAAAACGCCATAAATAATTGCTTAACGCTGTTTCACATGCACATTAAAACAAAAAATAACGGGAAGAAAAAGCTTTTCCCGGTCCAAGTTTTAATGTTCGCTGAATTTCTGTCTGAAATATAACACATAAACAAGTAAAACGATAAACATACATCCTAAAAGAAACATTTTTTCCAAACAGGCTACGCTATACCGTAATATCGTTTTGAAAATCATCTCACTGTTAAGCTTGTTAATACCTTGTTAATATTTATCATTAAATCTAATAATTATCTTTATTTGTTATTCTAATTAGTATATTATTTATCAATTTCCTAATAAGCTAGCCAAGTATCTTTAAAAGTCATTCTTAAGTCTTGCATTTGTAGGACATAAGCATTGAATCAACATCAACCTGTCACTCCACAGCACCAAAGGTTCGCGGTTATTTGAAATATTTACCAATTCTAATAACTATCACATACTGAAAGATCCCTCTTCTAACAAAGTATCCAGAAAATATTTGAAATAAGGATAATTAGTTGCAATCCTTTCATTTGTTGCACTTGTGTCTCTAGAGAGTTTTCCCACTCCAACAAAACCATCGGCTTTCATCTTAAGTGTTACAACTCCCACATCTGTATGAAAGTAACACAGGTTCTTTACCAAAGAAATCCTAACAACATTACTACATTATCACCAAAGAAGCTTCAACAGTTTAATCACGAAAAATACACTAAATTCAAATTTGCTACTTATTGACATTTCGCAGTTTGTAATTTTCTATACAAAGAATCAATTCTTAATCATATTTACACGAAAATAAAAACGTTCTCCACCTAAAAAGTTTTTAAATTGCAATCGTTGAAATCGTACAAGACCATTAAAAATACTGCACAATATAAAAACACTGCAAAGTAACAAGCTAAGTCATAAATTTATGCCACTCATTACCAATTTCTTTTTTTTACCAGCTGCAGTCCAAGCAACTTCAACGATTTAGGTGAATATTTAATTAACTACTTAACATCGGATAACTAGAAGTGATACATCGATACACTTTCAACTATTATATTCAGTCTTTTTGATAAAATACCTTGCTCTTCAGCGTACAAAATAGTTTCTTCGGCTGGGTGATTGCTATCGTCTTTAGTAAGCAACAATAGCACACGCTGAACATCACTTCTACCAACAGTTGCAAAGTAGGCAACAGATTTTTTCAGTGAATATGTGGTATCGGAACAACTATTCAATACTTCTATTTCTCTCAGATGATTCAAAACGTCTGACATTTCAGTAGAAGACAATCCCAGAACAATCTAATATATACATTTGCTTATATATATATATATATATAATATATTATGCATTATGCAGCAAAGAACACCATAATTATACATTGATTTCTTTTGTTACAACACATTGCACATTGAGTTGTGCAAAGGGTTTCATCAGTCCGAGGGTAAAAATTATTTATCAAACCAAATTGCGAGTTGTAACTGATATCAAAAACAAGACAAAAACACTATTCAGCAACAGATCACTTGAAACTAATTACTGTGCAGTATTTATTTGAACATAAGTCGTGATACTTATATTCATTCAGTTTATTTTGAGTGATTACTTACATTTGCAGGGCACAGGGCGATTTACATATTTGTACTTATAGCTTACGCCTTACAACATAAGCTTAAAACCTTACACGAACATCAAACTTAATTTACTCTCAGTTTGTTCTTACAACTGTTCTGTGTGTGTTTGCAATGAAGTAAATGGCCTAATTTCAGTTAAAAATGATTTTTTTCAAAGCTTATCTTCAGCTTAAATTAACTATTTTTCAAACGACGCATAAAGAAAAAAATTCGGCGTCAAACTAGACAACATATATTCATGTTTTACTGTAGTAAGGCAAAGTTGGGCATGTTGTAACGACTATTTTTTCCTGCTTTCACTGACTGCTTCAACATTACATTTGCTTTGCTGTTATCTTTTCCCTTCATCTTCATTCTGAGATTAGGCAGACAGAGAAAAGCATACAAACAACTTCATGTTAACTTTAAATATCATCATAAATTTTGTACTCGATAAATATTTAGATTCCTGTTTAATGTTGAATTGTGACTAGGTAAATGCCTGACAGGTAAGATATGATCGATTCGCTCTTTTATTTAAGTGTTTTTCTAGTGTAATTTTATAATTCTATTTATTTGTAAAAATATAGAAATCGTGTGTATTTGTAATAGCAAAACAAATAGAGCGTTCTATATAGTATCGCAATAGCTGCTGTGAGGAAAAATATTCCCAGTTAATTTTAAACTAGATAAAGCAAAAAATTCTAAAAAGGCTATCTAAATATTTTAAGGCAAAGTACATGTATTAAGAAAACTGGCTTGGAAAACTTGACCTGTAGTTGCAAAGAATGTGCGAGTGATCTATAATTTTGTATCTTGTCACAAAATTTTAAGTTTTTATAAATTTGATTTCCTTAGTCTCGTTAGAGTAAAGAAATTATTCTGGTGTTAACACAAAAGGTACATGGGCACCATTAAAAGGTTGATCACTGCTGTTGCATCCATTAAAAATACAATTCAAAAAATCCTAAAATTATGACAACATGCTCCCCCTTGCCTTATATATTCCATTGAGCACATGCTCGTAATGAAGTTGGAATGAATATATAGAATAAAGAAAATCATTTGAGCACAGGCATCAAGTTAAAAATATTTTTAGGTCTGTCAAACTTGAAAACCTAGATTTCGAAATAAGGCAATTCCCCTAATTTGTGACTTAAACTACAGTTTTTATGGTGTAATACTGCATAATGGGTTCTTATCTAATTAAGGTTGGATAGATACCCTATAGCTCATACATATGAACTATGTTATAATAATTATTATTTATCTCACTATTTTTAGTATTAATTCAATTCTTGTCATATTGTTCTATGTAACTTACAACCTGTCACCTCGAATTGTGTTGTAAACTTACTGTCAATACCATTATAACGCCTACTGTGTAATCATTTTCATACCTATTGTGCTGGTAAAGATCCGCAGTCTGCACGCTCATAACTGTTTTCCCTTTTTCTCAAATAAACTTAAAGTCATTTCGCATTTACCATGATACATTATATATCATTCTGAAGAAAAACGATGTCAGTCCAAAATTAATCAATGTTTTTGTTTGCTTTTTTTCTGCAAATAAATGAGTTATATAAACCTTTCCGCTTTAATTGTATTATTGGCCACTAATTGGTACTTTAAGTCAATTTTGTCTCAACCTAAACTATAAAATTCTAGGGCTCTTTTTTCAATGTGAACAACCGTTATTTGCTAGTAATTTCTACGGAATAAAACTCGAGTAGTCAATAAAACGTCATAGTGAAATCGTTTGCAACTTGTATTATTCTGATGCAATGTGTGCCTAAAGGCACTGTAGTTGCAGTTTTACGATTAGCAGGTGGGAAATAACATGCATTATTTGATACCATCTGTTTGTCGATTGCTAACACAGATAATTGTGGATTGCAGCAGCATTCATTGATTAAATGTTACAGTGCATGAACAAAGCGGCATCAGATGAAAATAGGATGATTGCAAGTGTCGTAAATGCGATTAATGGCATAGATAATACAGTAGGTTTTTTTAATACCGCTTTAAATGTTTCATTTTTTTGCAAAACACTAGCTACAAGTTGGAAGTCATAAACCTGTGTCAGCAGCAAAGTTGATATGTTATGTTAACTTATGTTATGCGATTATTTGCATAAAATTTCAATTATTGACCTGCCATGTGTTGGTAAAAATATCTGAGTGAAAAATAATTTATTGCAAAGTTGCATCTGCGTAACTGCGAGACCTGAATCTGACAACACAGGTTGTATCGTTTTTCAAGCTCATTGTAACAACACAGTTTGAAAGTTTAATTTTATTTACCTTTATTTCCTTTTTAGTGTAACCGGTGTGGCATGCAAGGTTTGCTTGACCCGTCATCTGCATAACCCCGATATTGGTACGACCCTGTGCAACCGAACGGTTTAAACTTTTAACAAAGGACGAAGTCCAATTCAGTGCTTTATTGAACACATCATTCGTGTCAAAACCACCGCCATCAAGAGTTATCAAAATATCTTTTTTGCATGATAAGACATTGCATACTGGATAAACAAAAAATGGCAATTAAAGGCTTGTTCTAAACTCAAACATAAGGTTTGTAAAAGCCTAATAAAAAAACTTGGATTTTCAGTACTATTAGTAGTAGTAATACTATAAGTTTAGTATCACTACTACTATTAATAGTATTGAATTTTGAGTAATTTTCAGTACAAATAACTTAATACTGTCATTGACACAATACAAAAGGAAATTAAGTGCTGCAATTAAAGTGTAAAATGATAGAATTGTCTTATGTCTATCATTATGATAAAGATATTCGCATACACAGATTAGAGATTATATCACAATAAGTAAAAGATTTTCCAAACAGGCCATACCATAATGCCGTTTAAAAAACATCACACTTTCTAATCTTGTTAATAAGTTATCTCAATACGCCCTGCTCTGATGCTATGCAAGCAAAAATATTGTCATTACATTATAAACGAATTTTGGAAATACAGTAGATTCCGCTTATTATATATAACCACCTTGGGACCAGGCCATTTTGGTCTTAATTTTTGGTCCGAATGGTTGCAATAATCGAAACTGCTACTGCGCCGTTTAACCTCACCAGGATTGATACAGTTAAGAGTGAAATTGCAAAAAAACAACAAAGTCATCATTTATTTCATTAACACGAAACAGCAACATCAAAGGGAACGCCAGATAAATAAATAACAATAATATATATAATAATAATATAAATAATAGATAAATTAATAATACACGTGGCACAATTGCCACTGTCAAGTTGCATAAATGACAGAAAAAACTGATGAAAAGAGCCTGAGTGGTCATAATATCCAAAAATTGGCCATAATAATAAATGGAGAATTTTGTATGGCAAAGGTCGAGAACATACCAAAATGGTGGTCATATTAAGCGGACTCTACTGTATAAGACTATAAATTTCTGCTATTGTTCACATTTGTTACAGCAGAATAATTCAGCAACTCTCAATGTTTGTAGGGCAAGAGTCGGCAACCTACGGCCCGCCATGCGAAATCGTCCGGCCCGAGACATATTAATTAGTTATCACAAGAACACGGCCCGCCCTTTCTTATTGAGTTTCAAACTGCAGTGTTAGCACTGTTTGAAAAAATTGTGGTATTGTTACGCCATAAGTACGTCGTACTAGTCTACTGTTACGCCATAAAACTGGTGCGAAGGCGGTAGCAAGTAGTAGTACTAAGTACGAGATTGTTTGTAGAGTAGACTAGACTAGTGGTTATAGATACAAAGAGAGATCCGATATTCATTCTCTACAAAATAAATTCAGGCTATTCAGTACTCCGTTTGATATGGACGCCAATACCATTCCCGAAAAATTTCAAATGGACCTTATTGAAATGCAATGCAGTGACGAATTGAAGGCAAAATTTCATACAAAGGGCATATTGCTGCTTGACTTTAACAAAAAGTACCTTCTTGAAAGTGGTCTTTATCCCAGCTTGACCAACAATGTAAAAGAAATGGTATTGATGGTTGGTAGCACGTACACATGTCAACAAATGTTTTCAACAATGAAATTCACGAAGAGCAAGCTAAGATCATGTATTTCCGACGCCCATTTAGAAAATGTTCTGGTTCTTGCTTTATCTGACTTGACACCAGATGTTGAAAAACTTTCACAAAGCAAGCAGCATCAAGTGTCACATTAATGCTGTGTTGTTGAAGTGTGAATACATATATTTTGCTCTTTTTGTGATTGGTATGATTGAGATTGCAGCAATGTAGCTTAATATACTGAAGTGAGTGTGAATTATAGTATTAATGAATATTCTGGCCCGCCAAAGAGTTGTACACTCGACATTTGGCCCGTGACTAGCAAAAGGTTGCCGACCCCTGTTATAAGGTGTCCATCATTGACATTCTTATTCATCGGGTGAAGATTTGTAGTTTCAAAAATTCTCAACAGGCTCGTTGTATGCTAAAGTAATGTTTTATACGGTAACAAAATATTTGAAAAAAAAACGATTGGTAGGAGTTTATTTTGTTTCAGTGAGAATCTTAGAGATATCCTTGTTGAAAATTCCCCTTCACTTGTGATGATAATAGGTGCTGGGCTCTTATGAGGGTCTAGGCAGTGCAAACATATCTTAACACTTTACTTGCATCCTTTCTAAACCCTCAAGCCATATCAAAGCAACACTGTACTTTTGAGTTTATGGATCACTACCGAAGGCAAGAAAATAAAAAGAAAGATTTGCCCTAGTGACTAATTCACAACAGAACTCTGTCATAATTATCGAAATGCGTTACATGTGTGTGTGTGTGTGCCTTTTCACAGTAAATGAAATAAAGTAAAGCAGTTCAATATAGTGCCCTAAGAAGTGATTGATGAGTATCAGCCAGTAGCACATCAAAGAAAAGTAATAAAAAACCTAAAATTCTGATTACTTTAACTTGACTATTGTTGAAGTGCACCAGAGTTGTAACAGTTTTGTTCTCCGTCAGGTAGTGAATCTAAACGCTAAAGAAACACATTTTTGGTTTTTTAATTTAAGTATTTCTCAAAACAGACCTTAAACAACCACCAGAGTTGTGAAGCAGAGCTATATAAGTTGATGCCTGACTTTATGAAGAATTACTAAAGTGAATTGACTTGCTGTTTTGTGAGTTAGTTCAACTTAAACTGTGTCACAAGCAGAGTGAAAAACTGAAAATTACCATCGAGAAAATTACTCAAATGAATCACTATAGTTATGTGATGCTTATATACAAGTTTTGTCTTGTTGTATCTTACCTAATTTTGCATTTCACAGATGACAGCTATGATTATACTGATGAAAAAAACAAGTTGGGTTATTAGCACTAGGAATAGGTCACATAAAAAGCTTATGAGATGATAGTTTTTACAACGGTCAAGTTAAATCTAAGCTTTTTATAGGATCTTTTTTAACAATGCAGCACGTATTGTGGGATAAAAATCATGACAAAAAAGGAAAAACTAGAAAAGAAATTCTAAAAAAGGCTATATAGAAAAAAAAGCTTTACTTACATTTACAAGAGGGGGACTTTGAACTCCATCTAGCATCACCATTGGGCCGTGGTACACTGCATTTAACTTCCATTTCACCTTCCAATGCATACTCATCATTACAGTTAAAAGTACACAAGGAGTTAAAGCGGTTTCCATCAAGACAGGATAAAACACCATTCTCTGGTGTTAGCAGAGGTGGCTGACAAAAAAGATCTGTAACCATCCAAAATAATTACGATATGAAATTTTGTATTATTGGTAGTGATTTTAAATGGAATAAATAAAACATAATCTGTAAAAGTTTGAGGTAGAATTTTTTTTTAAACATACCCCATGAAGTAAAATATTAACCAAAATTAAAAATTTTTCAATGTCTTCTTATTTCAAGTTGTGTATCCCAGTTAAATGTATAACGACTTAAATCGGATTTTTATGAATAGTTCATGGCGTACCAGTAAAGAAAACTATCAAGCCTTCAAACTTGTGATATCTATGATTTTGTTGGACTTCAACGTTGCACTTTAAAAAAAATATTACACCGATCACCACGTAGAGTTGTGTTCGCTTTTACTTCTTCAAAAATTTTGTTTGCTAACTTTTAAAAGGTAAACCGTTAAACTAAGTGTCACAACATTATCACAGACTTAACCCTGTAGGGATTGGGTTTCTATCTGGTTGAATTACCAGATGTGGTTTACAGCTTCTGGTTTAACCCTCTTTTAGGAAACTCCTTAGGTTTCTGCCCCTCTGACTCTCCTTATAAAATTTTATTAGGTTCTGGAGAAAGAAGAAAAAAGAACAGAACGCTCAAACTAGCAGAATTCTAAGGTTTTTGTGAATGCTGGTGTTGAGCCTGCAATAGGTCCTGCTCCTTTAACCTAAAACACGGTCAACACCTTTTTAGGTCAACCTCAAATATAATTGCACAAATACAATTATCTAAAACGCACAAAAATTTGAATTATGTTATGCAATTGTGCAGAGTCTGCTCAATAACAGACCAAATGCATTTGACAATTATATAATATTGGTTAGAAAAAAAAATTGAACAAATTGCAACATGAATTATGGTTTCTGATAAGACGACTATCCCTGCCGCAAATATCCCCAAATGTCAATTCGGCATATTCTATATTGGATACTTGTGTGTATTATTTAGCCGTTGGGAGTATAGTATAGTACATACTGTACTAGAAAGATTACCTTGTCACACCTGATGAGCCTCCGAGGGGAAGAGCAGCATTAAAGAGAAAAGAAAAAAAATGGATGAAGCAAAAAACACTTCTGAATTTTTTTTAAGCACGATTCAAAATCCAGTTTTTACTAAACATCAAGTTAAACAATCCATGTCATTTCTGTATTATTCTGTACCTTGCAGGCATGCTGGCGTTGCATCTGACCACTTTGCGACACCTCTGACATCAACGTAACAAAATGAACTATCTGCACCTCTCCGAAAGTAAGCTTGGTTGCAACGAAAAGCACATTTAGATCCAACTTCATTGTTGCTTGTGCAAGTAACGGTGCCATGTTCCAGAGTAGTTAGTGCAGGGCATTGTGTCTCTGAAACAACAGTGAAGTGAACTTAAAAATAATTACTTAAAATAAACAAATATGTATTTAACATCCAACAAATTATGCTTCACTTTTCTGTACAAGTAGATGTTGCCCGGTAAAAATATAAAAACTTTCCAGGAAAAATTTACAACAATTTATTTTCATAACAGCATATTTTGAATCATGAAGTCAATATTATTCATCGGATAAAAGTAAGTTAACTAATGAGTGAAATTAAAAGAGTTTTTAATTCATTAAATGCCAAGTTTTTGAATTTGGTATTGGGTTTCTGTCAAGCTTTCCAACAATTGCTTTATGAAAATTATCTGAGGCAAAGTTCAAAAGTAATGCAATCTTAGTGGTTTTGTTTTACTTTATCGTTGTCATATTAATTCATGTATAAATCATGTTTGTAGTGTTAATTAATTAATCATGTTAATCAAATAGTATTAAGTGTGAGTAAAACAAAGAACTCTGACAGAACGACTCTCTAGGCGAGTAAATATTGAAAGTGGTGCTTCTTCAAATGAAACCTGCCAAAAGAGTTTGTACTATTTCTTGAGCCTAAGCATAGAAAAGCAACTTATACAAGCAGATGAACTATACACAAATATATAGTGGCTGTGATGAAAATTATCAGAGAATTACAGTTTCTTATTCAACTGAATGTGTTATTTGTTTGCACTAATTCAAGGACAACTTTTGCTTAAAGTTGCACAGAAGATGAAAATGAACGCAAGTTAAAGAAAAAAAGTGACAAAGGAAAAAAGCATAAAAATGATAGTGGCATTAAACCTGCTGATGACATCAAACACAGCCACTACACACAAAATACTTCAGCACCATTAATTTTGTTTTGTGTAGTTTCGGTTGTCTGTATGCCATTTGAAGTTTTTCATTTAATGAGGACTTTTGTGAGCCACACAAAAAAGTTACATGGCAACATACACCTGATTGAGCAATCCTGATTTACGCTTCTTGGTAGCGCAAAGTGTTATGCTAATTTCAAACTGAAATGCGTAAAAATGTCATATTTTGACACTGTGTTATACAACCACAACCAAGTTTTACACTAATAGGCTTCCTTTACTTACCTGTACAAACTGGTGGGGTTGAAGACCAACCTTCATTGACTAAATCTACCTTTACACATCTAATAAGCTTTTTTCCTTTTAACTGCAATCCTGTATCACACTCAAATTCACAAACATTGCCGTAATTCTCTATATAAGAACATGAGTACTTTCCATTTTCAAAATCTGGAAAATCTCTTGTACATCCGTTTTCTGAAATCCACAATAAAACACTGTATTTTTGTCTTAAACAGAAATGTATACTGTCGACAAAAAAGCATTTAATTAGGTAAAGATCGCAAATTAGTTAATACATTTTAACAAATTATGGACCTTACCTGAACATTTTATGATCTTAATAAAATCTACAATGTTATCAGTTTCATCCACCAACCCTGCAGTGCTGTTTCTCACAAATACATGGTTCTTATTGTCAGCAAGGTTTTCGAGTTGTGTTTTGTCAGCGGCACCAGTCCCCAGCATTAAAACCTCAATTCCTAAAGCATGATGTAAAATAACAAAATGAAAAGGCTGTACTTTTTTCATACATATGTTTTTTAACAGGCAACAACTTTGTCCAGCAAATGTTTCTGCAATAAAGATTTCTGAATATTGAAATTCATGCTTTGTTTTTCTTTTATTGAATATTAAAAGCAACTATTTATCTGCGAAAACAATCTTTTCAAACAACTATGAAAAAGCAGTTAGCCTAGGATGTGTATTAAAATTTTAAAAACAATTTTTTGCAAAAGTTTGTAAACCATAGGTAAGCTGAGTTCATGCACTTGACAGAGTTTGATGAGAATGCCCCCATGATAAAGTCTTTAGTCTTTAGCAAATAAGCAGGAGCATGTACTATGTATATGCTTCATACAATCTAATCTTAGAGTCTCCATTTTTCATCGAAAATGTTTTAGTGACAAAGTTGCAAGGCCTTAAAGACTTTTACACGTTAAAGGACCCTTGTGACAAGGTGGCAAACGACCTATGAAGCATCAATGAGATACCTGACCTTGTTCAATTTCTTTACGTACCTTTGCCTTGTAATTCATCAAGTTCTTCGGTAGCTTCAAACTCCAAAGTTTCCGAGATAAAAAACACAATTACTGGCACCGATGTGCTTCTGCCTTTACCGTCCACGTATTTACCACTCAATTGAAATGTATCAGCATAATTTGAACAACCCTTACCGCTTAAACTAAAATTGCGTAAGTGATCATCAAGCAGTGAAATGTCTTCCCACTTGCCAAGTTTTACGATGTCCTGCAACAAAAAAAAATACCAGATTTAAAATATATTATTAAAAAAGGCTGATAGAACACAACATAAACATGTTACAACAACAATAATACATAAGTATAAAGGAAAAAAAATCTTGAGGGTACTAGGCTGAAGTAGTTGCATGCATTTGTAATAAGAAAACAGTATCGAAAAACTAAAACAAAATCAAACAGGACCCAGACCAATCCATTCATTCATCTTGCATCAAGCAAGCAAGGACATGAAAAAATCTCTATCAAAGTTTAAATAATGATTTCATGTGGTCGTGATATGATGAAAAACGAACTTTTGGAGTAGAACTTGTCACTGAAAAATCACTTCTAACCTCATTAGTATAATGTCTTTACAAAGGTTATATGTTTCTGATAAAATACTGGCAAGGCATTACTTTCAGTGCCAGTGTCTGTCAGAGTTTTGTAAAACTTTATTTTATTAACACGGCATAGACAAGCTCATCAGTAAGCCTTGATACAAGTAACAACTACATCAGCCATTAACAAATTTAGTTCATCAGGACTTATCAAAAGACATCAAACAACTAACAACAAATTCATTCTTCGTCGTTGATGTGCACGTTGAATCAGGTAGAATAACTCCCAACCAGACATAACCAAACCAAATTAGGTCACTTAAGCCATTTACAACAGATCGCACCAAAGATATACTCAAAGTAAATTCATCATCCGGCAACAAACTGTCCATAACAAATAGTAAATCCAAATTAGATTGCTGGCAACCTAGAAACATAGCAAACATAATAATGTAGTGAAATTGGTAATTTCATAAATAATAAACAAAAACATTTCTTTACAATTTTGTTATTAATTAAAATGTACACAGTCTGGCATTGACCGTAACGGCTAATAAATAAATTACATTGCAATAAATTGCAAAAACATAGTGTCATGCTTGAAAGGCAAAATAAAATTTACTGACTCCTTAAAATTTTGTTCATTTTTGTTTTCAGAAAGTTGACACAATTACAAATCTTTGTAACCCAACTTCACTTTAACTAATTTCTTGATTTGTTCTAGAATCTAGATGTTGATTACAGGGGTATAAGCCACCAAAAGTCTTTATGCTCAGCACATTTGTTTTTCCTCAAAAGTTTTGAACGAAAAATGTTACAGCGTTTAATAGCTGTACAATGCTGTCTTACTGCCTTGAAAGGTTAACGCAATGAGCCAGAAATAATCACATTAACTGAATCAAGATCGCTCAATCGAATTGGCCCATCCCTATGTTACCCATAGCATTAATACTCGAGTTTTACAAAAATAAAATTGGATTGACGCGTTTAGTTTCATTAATCCATGCTGAATTGTTGTAAAAGAATTCTTAAGGTTAAGTTCAACAAAAAAAGCCTTGCTCACGACTTATTTCTTCATTTTTCAATTATGGTATTTTTCATTTTTGCAATTAAGTTTAAGTTTGGTAATATTGATCAGAAATGCACAGAAGGAGCTACGATAATTAGTGTTAGGTTTTTCATAGCTTAACACAATTTCAGCCAAAAAGATGGACTTTCTTTGCAGCTTGAGACAAATGCATTTATCAATCACCATGATATACAACAAGACATCCAACTGCAAATGACAATGTATGATAGTTGTTACCTTAGTTACCTGTTGCAATAACTTCTGAATTATTGATTCTTGCAACTTCGTCACCTAGATAAAAAGTACAAAGAAATATTTTAACAAAAAATAAAAGCAGCTATAATATTAAATACTATATGTGATACATTACAAACTGTTTCAAAAACCAGAGAACATATTCACGCCAGATTTTGTAAATTCATTGAAACATTTTGTGCACATTTTAAACTGAAAAATCAACACATTAAATAGCACCTCTGGTCCGGCTAAATTATATCACTACCGATCATTAATGCATCACTATTGAAAATATTTCCTTACAATTTTCTTGCCAATTGAAATGCACACAGTCTGGCATTGACAATCTTAAAACTTAGTAAGAGTTTTTAAGAACGGCGATACACTCAAACTACAGTTATCTTTATGACGTGCTATGCGTATTAACGTAATAAGCACTCTTAGAGGATTTACCCCATTCTAATTTTGAGCTTAAAACTATGTTTTAAAATATGTAGATTTAGTAATGGCATTTAAGCCTTCCCATGCTTTTCTATTGCAACCAACTTGTTATATAAAAAAAGAGCCTGGAAATAATCAAAATAAAAATGCATATGACACTGTATGTCTAATTTTACTACTGTACTGTTTTTTAAGGTTTATTATACAGTCGAATCTGCTTAATTCGGACATCGGATAACCCGGACAACCGCTTTATTCGGCCAAAATGCTCGGAAACAAAAAAAAGAAAAAATTGAACGTAAGAAACTCCCGTTAATTCGGACAATTCTCCGCTTAATTCGGACACAGGTTCGCAATTCCTATCGTTAGGTTACGACACAATAAATAGTACTTCGTTCGTTTTAACACAAGATGCAATTGCATTATGAGTGATTATGGTGAAACAATGACGATTGATGCGGTAACAATCGACAATGAACTCATATAAGGCCGTGCCAGCTTCATAGTCGCTTTTACTTCAGTATAATTGCGTCCATCTTGTAGAACAGAATGGTACAGAAAAGTTTAGCAGAAAAAGTGAAATTGCTCACTAAAGTAAACGAAGACGTTTTATGCCATCAGTGCCAATTACTGCAGTATAGCGCAGCTGCAATTCATTTATTACACAACAGAACAGTATTTTAAATGCGTTGTCTGCCTTTACGCATGACTATGAAACGAACAATCGATTTTCCACTTAATTCGGACAAAGCCATTTCTCCGCTTAATTCGGCCAAGTGAGCGGAACCAATGTGTCCGAATTAAGCGGAGTCGACTATAGTTAATAAAATCAAGCAGATGATGATGATGGTGTTAATAAACTGATGATGGCTGTAACAGACAAGTATTTCAATAAATATTGAAATAACACAAGACATTGAAAATGTTTAAAAATTAAAAAATGTTGTCATATGAAAAATGCATAAGATATGTCTAATTTTAAGTCATTGCTCTAATAATATCTACAAGCTGACAATTACTTTAGCACACAAGTCTCTTATATTAACACTATAGCTATCGTGTGAAGCTGAAAAAGGCAAATTAATTTTTCCCCCTATATTGGAAAATGGTATTCAGCACCAGTCAATCAAGTGTAGAGCTCATGTCTTAAAACAATTAAATTGTAATTGGCAAAAACACAGCATCATAATTATAAATGTTAACAAATACTGGTGTGGAGCAAAATAACATTTATCAACTCCTTTTAATTTCCTCATTTTTGTTTTAAGTGAGTTGACACAATTGCAAATCTTTGTGGCCCAATTTCACTTTAACTAATTTCTTGATTTGTTCTAGATGTTGATTACAGGGGTATAAGCCTCCTAAAGTTTCTGTGCTCTGTGAATTCAAGTAGAGCATTTTTTTTTCCTCAAAAGTTTTAAGCAAAAAATGATTTAGTTTAATAGCTGCACAAAATGTTGTCGGTCTTGTACGGGAAAAGAATAACTGCCTTACTGCATTGAAAGGTTAACGCAAGTATTC
This sequence comes from Clavelina lepadiformis, assembly GCF_947623445.1. Classification (NCBI taxonomy): domain Eukaryota; kingdom Metazoa; phylum Chordata; class Ascidiacea; order Aplousobranchia; family Clavelinidae; genus Clavelina; species Clavelina lepadiformis. Next base: position 3,915,005 of record NC_135246.1, read on the forward strand.
CAAAATAATTGCGTTAATTGAAGCATTATTTATTTATAACAAGATGATTATTTTGAACAAGATTGAAATAGTCGATGTGAATTGGCCCATCCCTACATGATCCATGACACAAACACTCGAGTTTTACTCGAGTTTACAAATAATTTGAATTGAAACCTTCAGTTTTATTAATCTACGCTGAATTGTCGTAAAAGTATTTTTACTTTTAAGTTCATCAAATAAAACTTTGTGTTTCTGCTTCAATGTTAAGATTGAATAGACCTGTCGCGTAAAGAATTCATATCATAATTGAAACACATTATCTCCAAACTGAAGAGAAACGTTAAATTGAATGATGTTACAGCGCTCAAGTTGAGATGAGTTAAGCAAAGCTGAGTTATAAACATTAAGTTTTCACTCTATATTTCATAGACTTGAGAAAAATCTTTGCAAAACTTCCGTTTGGAGAGAGATTCAACTATCTCTTCATTTTTCAATTACAGTATTATTCATTTTTGCAATAATGTTTAAGTTTGGTATTGTTGATCAGAAATGCACAGAAGGAGTTAAGATAATTACTGTTAGGTTTTTTATAGCTTGACGCAAATGCATTTATTAATCACCATGATATACCACAAAACGTCCAACTGCAAATGACAATGTATGATAGTTGTTAACTTAGTTACCTGTTGTATTAACTTCTCGATTATTGTTAGTTGCAGTTCCGCTACCTAGATAAAAAGTACAAAAAAATATTTTAACAAAAAATAAAAGCAGCTACAATATTAAATAGTATATGTCGGGTGTGTTCAAATGGCGGATCTCGATCCGGATCCGGATCTTTTCAACTTTTTCTGTGGATCTTCCAATGTAGTCTTGAAACAATCTTGCAGCTGTAGCACACTTCACTTTGGACTTTTACAAAGTTATAAATAAGTTGTAGGCCCTACAATGTAGGGTACATTTACATAAATAAAGCACCATAAAAATTAAAGTATGTCCAACATGTTTACTATTCGTATTTAGTGGATCATCACGTTGTCAGGTTTGGCTGTGGTGGATTATGGCAGAAATCATTTGAACACCCCTGGTGTATGTGATACATTGAAAACTGTTTCAAAAATCAAACAACATATCAGTGCCAGATTTTGTAAACTCATTGAAAAATTTTGCCCACATTTTAAACTGAAATATCGAAGCATTAAATATCGCCTCTAATCTGGCTAAATTGTTAGGTGTTTATTAAATCTTGTTTTTTGGATTTGGTTCGATATTATTTTGATTGAATCACATACAAACTAGAAAGTGCAAGTACTCCTATCTGGTCCCAGGTTCCAAGCAATATCTGCCTAGATTGAAATAGTATATTATGATGGATGGGATGAGACAAACCCGAGTACTTGGCTGAGTTTTGGCATATTTCAAAACTTAAACTAGCTGCATGGGAAAGACTGTGTTGTCAAGAACCAAACTGATTACACATCGGTAAAAAAATAGGAATTTGCTGGAAGCATGCAAAGCATACCCGCGACCGAACTTCTATGGATGTAACAAATACACAACACCAACAAAAACAACGCTGAAACTAAAAAAGTTAAGGAAACGTAGGCATAGAATCAAATTTAATTTAGTGCAAGTGAAAACAAATCTAAAATTGGAGGATATGCCACAAAGTTATGCAAAAGTTACTAAGCACTGACAGAAGTGAAAGACTTAGACCAGCGTGTCCAACCCGTTGTTCTTCTCGACGCCTATGAAAATTTGTGTACGTTCATTCACAACTTATGTTTTCATTACATTCATATATTTTATGCCAATAAAACCAAATGCAACAACTTTCTTGGCACCTCTGGCAAAGTCTTGTGGCTTCCAGTTTGAGAACCAATGACTTAGACAAAGATTGGTGTATTTTAAAAGAAGTTTTTACATCAGCTGCAAAAAAGAACATACCTCAACTAAATAAGATCAAACAGTATCTGACATGAGAAATTAAACCAGGAGTTACAAAGAATGAGCAAGGAAGCCAAAGAAAACAAAAGGTGAAAAACATTAAAACTCCCCAAACTGAATCAGATTTGCACGGTCCAGATCTGAAGATATCGCATGGGAGAGTGAAAGAGCTACGTGGCAAAAAACATTTCAGTGTTCTGAATGCATCCAGTCAAAAAGTGGAAAATCATATTTGAAAAGAGAAGATAAAGAAAGTCGGACAGAAAACAACCAGGACCTGTATAACAGTAACAGGAGCGAAGGTCTTGGATGTGTCATGTAGGAAGTTAAAAGACAACTTGGCATTGTTATTGGGAGACACTTCAACAACAACTTGCGCTATGCTGATAACACAGTGCTCATAGCAACATACTTCCAACAGCCCTTAGGTACCATCAATAAAATCGTGAAGCACTGGGATTAAACCTTAACACCAACAAGACTGTCACCATAGTTGTTTCCAAGAAATAAATTGCCCTACCACGCAGTAACATGTTGAAAGAATTCACACCACAGCAAGTGAACAGCTTTACGATGGATTGGGAAATCAACATACGTAGCAATGGAAAATCAAACCCAAAAAATGCTGTACTCTTACATACGGATGTTATTGTGATTATTTCGTAACACAGACAACCGCCTCATTTGCCCTTACGGAAGTAATTCTGCAATAGTCTGTTTTCCACATGTACACGGTAAAGCAATAGGTATCTGCTAATGTAGTAACCACAACATTTGTTGCCAGTACTTTGCCTCAGAAGAAGCAGGAAAATCCATCAGCAGTTCTATTGTGCATTGAACATGATATAATACAATTGAACTGCTCGGTAATTTAAAATATCTGTAATGTTGAGTTGTTTAGGGTGCTGTAAGGATTCACAAGTTTTCAAACGGTGCTAAGAGAAAGGAAAGTTTAGGAGCTGCTGGCTAGGTCCAAAAGTCTCATTAAATACAGAAATTCTTTCTAGCAATTTTTAACCCTTTTCACCAAGTGCACTTCCTTACAAGTTATCTCCGGCTTTACTATGTTAATGTTGTATGGGTTTATCTTTACCAGTGTAGGGAAGTACAAAAATATGATGAACTGAAAAACTAATTATCAATAATAAAATATCAGTAATAAACAATAATGAAATGACAGTTAAATTCTTGTAATATAATAAGATTGTGTTTTCATTTATAAAAAGGTGGTTTTTTATAACAATTGCTACTATACACTACCATCTTTTGTATTTACAGAGAGATTACTTTTTAAGCTTCAGGTAAAACAAGTTTGGTTTTATCTGTCAATTAAATACATGCAAAGCACATGAGCCTTAAGTCAACGACTGTTTTTGCTTATCAACATAGGCTTAATATGGTACAAAGAATAGTAGTAGCAATAACAAGATGATGTTTTCTAGCATTATAGGATGCTGTTACGCATTTTAAAAGGGCACAAAATGTTTTGCTACAGTTTATTGAGAAAATACAACACACTGCGTGTCTGCAGTAGCATCATTGATGATATTCATTGTGAGGCCATATCCAAGCACTTGAAACTTATTCAAGAAGCAACTTTGATTAACGTACTCAAACTCAATGACTACGGTAATTTAATTTTTGTTCCATTCCTACTTCGAGTTTACAAGCTTCCATTGCACTGACTCCATTTACACTGTAACACCCAATAACAATAAAGATTATATTATGCTTTACATGAATGCTCAGTTCTATTCCATACTCCAGAAGCTTCATTTGAACCAACACATGTAAATGTTGTTTTTCCATCGACATCAAATTCCCGACACTCAACATCGCAAATCGATCCCAAGTTATTTCCATCGCTACACACAACTCCGCTTGAAAAAATGGACGTCATTGGTGGTTCACATTTCAGGACTGGAAATAATTCAATTCATGTCTTTAGAAATAATAAATATGGTGCCGTATTGTAATTTCAAAAAATTAACTCAATCACAACATACCTTTCTTAAGGCACGTTGGTGAATCATTATTCCATTGCTGGCGTGCAACACATTGCAAATGAGATGTCCCTTGAAGTACAAAACTTGAATTGCATTGAAAAGTGCATTGTGAGTTCAAATAATTTTTGTTTGTGCACGAGACCACACCATTGGTCAGGTTGTTGATTGCTGGACATGACGTATCTAAATGTGAATACTTTATGGATGTATTCTGTAATTAGTTAATATAAATTTAAAACCATACAACAACCACAACTGCTTACTTTGGGGATCAAATGCATTTGAATGTCAAAGAAATAAAGTGCATGTTTCTAGAAATTTCTTACGTTGATTTCGAAAATATAATTTTTTAACAATGTCAACAAACACGAATCATCACATTGAAACTAAACTGTCTTAATTGTCTGCTTAAAAAAAATCTGTTTTGGGTATGAAGTCAAGGCATAAACAACCACATTTCATCCGTGGTTTTTGATTTGACAAGGAGCAGTATGTTTTTAATGTTTAGACCAGTTTGTGCATAAGTTGTGTTTTTGTAAGATATATTATTATCCAGTATTGTATTGATTCCAGTCATCGACTTATCTTGAGTCAAAGTCCAAAATGAAACCACTGAAATTAAAGTCAAAAACCTAGCTCTGAGTGAATAACAATTTAAATTAACCGGAAGAAAGTCAAAAAAATAACTCGGTTACAATCCTGAAATTCACATTGTAATTTGTATGTATTCCAAAGCCTTTGCAACAACCTACGGTGCTTTCATACTTCGTTGCTTGAAAGTAGTTGTAGTAGTACTTGAACTTGTATCAATGAACTAAAATATTATTACAGTCTGTCAATACCAGTGTTTTGTTTTTGATTTTGTGGTTATTACTGGTTTTTGTGTTGAAATTTTATTTAAAAAAAAACTATATATTGAATTTTTTGGAAAAAGTGTTTAAGTGTGGTTTTGAAAACTAATATTACAAGTCAAAAAACTATACCAGTAACTGAGTAAATCTTCTTTTACACAAAACCAATTAAAATATAATTTATGTTCACAAAACAGTTTAAAACTTCCTTCAAGAAAATAGGACCACCCCCTTTTCCAGCGCTACATCTGTAATCTTGATCAAAATTAATCTCATTTTATTCATTATCTCACTCACCTGATATTGCAGATGTCGTAAAGACTAATATGAAAACAAAGCTGCCAGACAAAATAAAAGAACTACAATAAATGTACTGTAGATTAATTTCAACAGCTGGTACTAACATCAAAAACTTATTAGACAGCAAGACACATACTTATGCAATATGGAAAAATTCCCTCCCATAGATTGCTTTGGCAAGTTACGGAAGGGTTTCCAGACAATGTAAACCCGCCATTGCAAGAATAAGTACACACAGATGACTCATAGTGCTGATTTGTGCAAACCACCTCACCATTGTCTATGTCAGCGACACTAGCGGGATTACAGGACGCTGTTGCTTCAAAATCTGAAAAATAACGCATTATTAGCTTTACAAGTTTTAGTACTGCAAGTACCGTTTTTTCGGCACGCTTTTCGCTATTTTTGCAACCCAAAACCTTGGTTTTAAACTGTAAAAACCCAAGTTGTTTTATGTCTAAGAAGTAAAAAGGCCACAGTAGACTATGCCAATCAAATTCAACATATCAATAGTAAAGAATGGCTGGATGATACAAAACAAAAACCTTTGCCTTATTTTTATCTTGTGCTGACTCTTTCCATGTTGTGTCTGCAGCCCTGTTTTCTGTCACAGGTATCTGAAAACCGGCTTTTAAAAGTTTGTCCCGATTTTGAAACCATAAATGCAAGACCACTCGCTTGCTATTGAAATTCAAGAAATTCCTAACCCTGTTTCAACCTGTTTTACCATTCTTGTTTTTGAGAAATTTTTCACAAAATCCTAGGATTTTGTAAAACACCAGTTGAGTTGAAGTAGTAAATCAACACCACATCCAGCAGCATAGTAGCCACATGTGTTTTTCTACAAAGCCAATTATGTTTTCAGAAAATCGAAGAATGTTGTTTGCTTTGGTTTTCTAAGAATTTCTCAACCAATTATGACTAATGAGCATTTTTATACAGACATTTGAGCCCAAGTACAGAAATGTGGAGTCACTGTAATCATAGTGGTCTTACAACTTATTCAAAGTCATTTCCATGTAAAGTATTATATACGAATACGAAAGGTATTGGGATGCCAAACTCACACAGAAAGTGCACTCCAATACCAGACAGCAAATGACGCACTTCGATCGACTTCCACTTAGCAGTGCCCAGAGTTAATACAGAAGCGATTAGCAGTAACAATTGCAACGTGACAAACCAATAAGAAACCTAAATATTATTGGACTTTTAATGATTACTCCATATTGGTTGGGTCTATTTCAACAATTAAAAGATTTTTAATGCTGTAAACATTTCCGAGTCATTTCACTTCTAACTATGCAATCCTTCTTGTGCGAATCAAAGCGACAAAGAAAAAAATTAAACATCTGTTTCAACTCACACCCGAGCAGAAGCATAATTGTTACCCAGAATTTAAATGGCACAATTAAATTCTGATGTCCTGACTGTAATTCTGATGTGTCGGCAATAACTTAGTTCCTTTTCATAACCGTATTTTGGCTTCCTTGCTACGTAATAATAGAAAAAGTATTTGCAAATTGCAATGCTTAATAAGTCATCATTATCACAATCTGTCACATCGCATTCAGTATTGTTTCATCTGTTTTACTTCACTTTTAATAACATGATAATTTGGCATCGTTACAAATCTTTACGCTGTACAGATTGCACCTTGATGTCGCCCAAGTCTGATAGATTTCTACACACATGCTCCAAAGGTGTAAGCAATCCATTAGCATTATGCATTGCATGAAGTTTACTTTTTCCCAAGTTTTTACCAAAACGACAATGCTCCCCACACTCAATGACGAAAAATAAACAATACGACGTTTTGTAGAAACACCACTAACAAAAACACTTTACATGGAGAAAAATTCAGCTGCTTCCGGCTGAGTTATTGTTTATACCTAAGCGATTGTTTCAAAACAAGGTTGAAGAACTAACCAAGCGGGATATTTCAATTGTCAGAATGGATTATTATAAATCATAAGGATTCAATATAATTCAATTGCCATGTCATTCTATCCTAATTTTTTGTGAAGGACTTTGGTCAAAAGTAGTTGCAATAACTTTCATCATCACTTACAGCAAACAAAACCTAAACATTAATAGGCTTGGAATGCTACAAGCATCTTAATCACATCGATGGCCATGGATTTCTCAGAACATTTCAAACAGACTTGAATGATTAATTTGCTTGTAACTTTCTTTGATTTTGTTACTTTAAGCGGAAAGACATGTGCACTATTTGTCACAAATGAAGAAGTGAAGGCGGCTTAAAGTTAAGTTTATAATAAAAACATTTTTGGCGAGAAAAACTGGAACAAATGCGCCGGTATATTTGGTATTCAAGGTGATTTTGATGAATCATAATGGTTAAAACATTCTCAAAATGGCTAAAATTCCTTTTTCAAACTACGATATAGTTTCAATTTATGGTTCATTCCATACTATATCAACCAGCCTTGTACTCAAACTCTCAGATTTTGGCCAAACTTGGTTTAAAAGAAAGATATTGTAAGTTAATTTGCCATGTGCTGCAATTTTCTCTGTGTTGCTTCTTACATAAACTCAATTATTTTTTAATAATAGATAATTTTGAAGTTATTTCTCTTGTAATCTTTTTATGAAGGTTATAAATATCAGTTAATATCACTTACAAATGTGATTTTTGCAGGCATGCTAAATCAGGAATGTCAAGCAGATGGTCATGTTTTACAAGTAGATTTTGGACAGATCCAAAGCTGACCATGAGAGCATGGTAACAAATAAATGTTTTTATGTGCAACTGTATCCTGAGCAGAGGCAATTACCAAGATTATTACTACCAAGTAATCTAGCAAACGCTAAGTTAAATAGTTTTATCCAATTTTAAAACTTACGGCTTTTGTGGATTAGTGTCACTCATTTTTAAAACTTTTTGCATGACTTAATCGAACAATTGCTTGAAACTAACGAATTGTTTGGGATGATAATTACTGCTCATGTGATTTCCTTTGGGGTTTTGAGCATGTTTTCATCCGTTCAAGTTATGCGTTTAAAGTTATCTGCGCAAAGTTCATTGTGATAGCACAATTAATTTTATGTTTTAGGTTGCTATATGATTGTGTTGTAACGTTCGGGATTAGGAAGACAGAAATATAAACAAAAGAAGTGATGTGTGTTCATTTGCGACACTGGATTTGCTAACACTGAATTGATAAACCGGAGGTTGGGCACCCCTGTTCTACATAAAAAGACCTCTGGTTTACTGAATGATAAAACTTTCATTGAAATCTTTTATTGTTAAAATCCGGTTTGACCAAAAACTACCCAGCATTCTTTTAAACAATAAGTTAACATAATTTTTTATCCTCAAGTCAGGTTATAATTTCAACTGAATAAACACCAAAAGCTAACGTTATGATTAACTTTTTAAAGATAATATCGTATTTTGCTTTTGTTATAACATTGCGATTAACAGGTTCTGCCACCTGTTACTTTTCATGTTGTTCTTGAAACGACTTACTCAATTGCAATGTTCTGGGAAATGTTTTTTACATTTTTTATAAGTTTACACTTCATTAAACTTTAATGTCGAATTTTAATGTTATTCTTTTGCCATGTGCATAAGTTGTACATACACTTGTTTCTTAAATTAGAGGAATCCCCAATTTCTGTAAAGACTGACACTGGGATTTAGAAAGCTTAATTCCAGGATCTATGTTTGATTGACGTGTCGGACAATCGTGACGTGTATATCCAAAACAAATTCCAGTAGAATTATTACGTTACCAGATAAAGTTAAGATTTTCACAGTTAATATATCACTTGTTCCATTATAAAGAGACTCACCTTTTAATGGTGCCAAAGCTAAGCAGACAAAGAAAAAGTATAAAGGCTCCATTTATTGATGAATTTCAAATTTTATGTCAAGCAACAGGGTTAAAATAAAATCAGTTAAAATCTTCTTGTCCTAAATACAAAATAAATATACTGACCTAAATACCTTGGCAATAAAAAGTGACAGATGGTTACTGCATAGCAAAGTAAAAGAAAAACAAAAAACAGCCACATAATTTCCAACATCAGTTGTAAAAGAAAATTTTTATATAAAAAAAAGTCCGATAAGCTTCATCTAGAAGAAGCTACACTGAAATGGAAGTCAAATTCTGTTTTTAGTATTCTGGTTTATTTCTAACTGGAGAAAAATTAAGAAAATCATAAATATGACATCCATTGTAAGGTGGTTTGTGTTTTGCCATCAGCATCAGTATAATTTTTTTGTGCACTTGCACTCTGGAAAGAATGTTAAGAGGCTTTATGATATCATTTGAGTGATATCAGCTTTATGATATGCTTTTACATATCACTGAATGGCATAGACTTTGCGTTTGTGGTATCTATTAGTGTTAATTAAGATAACTTGATATTATCTGATTATCGGGCAGCATAATTGCAAGTCCAGCACGCTAACCACTTGGACACCAAGTCGACAGCCTTCGGCGTGGCACAAAGTAAATACACATTTTGGCAGCACAAATGTATTGAAACCATGCTGGCAACTGTAAATTCATTTTACTCCCACGGTGCATTCCACATGAGTTACGCTGAAAGATCGGCGATAACTCAGTTAACTTCGGCATGACACGGAGCCAATTAAACCATGGTAACTTTGTTCTTTTGTATTTTTGTTTGTTTTGTTAAAATGAAAAAAGCACAGTGTCCATTTTTAGTTTTAGAAATTGTGCTCATTTCAACTGCTCCAAGACATAAATTGGCTTTGTGTCACACCGTGATTACGTTGATTGACAGTACTCACGTACAATGAAACCTGGCTATTAACATATGCATCGAACAGAATGCATCCTGGAATTTCGTCTTAAATTAAATTATTGTAAATCAATCTTTAAAAGAAAATCAATATGTTTTTGTTTTATTTTGTTTGTAAACTATTTGTTCTTTCTTTCCATTAAGTTGACTTAATTCAGCATGAGAAATACTAGCCTACCTTACTAACTCACAGTCACCATGGTTGGTCACTTCAGTGCTCGACAACGGTACTCAATACAGCCTATGACCTATATAAGCTGTTATTGATACTTGATAGAATGAACTAAGCTATCCTACTGGCGTTGTTGATGAATAAAGTCGCATGATTTAGAAGTCATAAAACCGTCCCGATTTCCGCAACTTCCCAGAAAAGGGTCATTCAACTCTCCACATCTGGACAAAACCCTACAAAGCAAAAACGACCACTGCCTGGTCTAACGTCTAACACAGGTCTAACCGTCTAACGCGACATACGCCTAGTGGACCTATAGATGTCAACGACATTATAGAACGCGCCAATTACATACGATGTCTATGATATTTATGGCCAATATAAACATCCTTATCTTACAATAGTTGTTTTTTATAAGAAGCTAAAATTACCAGAAAACAAGAAGTTAAGAAAAACGACATATACTCTGGACTTTCTAGGTTTTCGTTTACTTTCCTAAGTAGTTACTTTTTTCAAAGATACTTTTTGTCTGCTAGGTTGTTCGATCTATGGCCTCACGATAAAAACGGCTAATGTTCCTTGTTCAATACCCAGCGGCAATATACCGTTGTAATGACCTTGGACAAAAGATAATACATTTATATACGAATAATCTACTATTGGACAGGGCATTATAACAACATTTGCCCCTGGTCAGTCGATCTGGAGGACAATTGTGTATTCGTGCAATACGAAACAAAAAATTAAAAAATAGAGTAAAAAATGTAGAAAATTGGAACTTACACAAAGGTTAGCTCGGTAACCGAGACTCGAGCAATGAGGAATCACCGTCGGGTTTAAGTCGTGCAAAGACTTTCCTCAGTCCGAGGATGAAGATTATCACACCGTACCACATTTTTTAATTTGTAAATTCAACAACTACCCTCAATTTATAAAGCATTCGTAATCGTAAAATTTTGAGACTGTGTTAGATTAATTATTTGAGCCATGGTTGTGCGCCACTCACTCAAAACATTTTGAGCCAAAAACGTTACTCACAACCCTGGTTCAAACGAGTACCGTCGGTAGCGGTACCGGTAATTGCCAAACTATGTACCAACGGTTTCTTTAATTGGTGCTATTTCAAAAAAATAGTTCGGTACTTTGTCGGTACTCGGAAATTTTTGTGTGAAAGATGCTGCTGCAAAAGCAATGTTTACCGTTGTTATTCTCCTGATAAAGATTGTTCCCGGTCAAAACATATGCGATATGAAATCGCTTGCAAGTTTACTTGATATTTCTAGATTAAAAAAGTTCAACTGATGCCAAAATTAGCACTAAGGATTAATTAACATGTAGTTTTGAAAACTTATTTGGTAAAATTTTGAAATAATCACGTTAAAAGTACCAAGAACCGGGATTTAGAGAAATTTCTTAAAAAAGGTACCGACGGTACCGGTACTGAAAAAGTACCGCGGTACAGTAAATCGGTAACTATAATACCGCGGTACTGCCCACCTATGGTCGTAATCAAATATGCTAGGGTTGCACCCTGCTATTGCTTGCTTGTCAGCGCCTTTGTGGCGCTGCTGTTGGTGATGTAACCAAAAGCAGCTTAGCTTTCGGAAAACTTAGCCGTTGATGTGGGCTTTTCTTACAAAACTAGCAAATTGCTTATCAAACTTGTTTAGAAGCTTTTGCGAGAAAAGTTGTTCTTTTATGAGAGAGACAGAGATGTTATAAGTTATATACAGAAAACTTTTGCATGGTCGTCTACTTCAACGTGGAGTGCTGAGCAACACATTAGAAATTTACTTAACAAACAGTTTGATTCATTTTTTGTTTGTCTGAAGAAGTTCTTCGGTTTTCGCAAGAGCACAATTGCGACGTCATCATTCTGCTCGTTTCGGTCACACGTTAAGTTTTACCGAAAGTTTCCGAAACTTCCTATTGAACTGAAACTCGTTTATGTCGTTGCTTTATACTTTTCCATTGAAAAAATGACCCACTGCAAATGAAAAAAGTGGTTTTGCAAGTTGGATTGCTCATTCTCCATCTTTCACTTTCACGTTTAAGGTGGAAGATAGTGGAATGTGAGGTGGGTTAATATTTTCCACCTACTTCTACCACTTAACAGGTGATTACATCGTGTGTAAAAACATGTTTCCACATTTTAAAACGACTTTTTACCTCTTTCAGTTAAGGTATTTCGATATGTCTTTATATCGGGAAATTTTTGATTTATACCCACCTTTGTGAAATATTAATATTACTTTACCAAAATTGCCATAAATGTGATTTAAAGTGCACGTATAGAAAGCTTAATCTTTTTGATAGGATGTGTGTTGTATAAACTTAAGGTGTTTTCGGAAATTCTGTTTGCTCCCTCGGGCACTTGTGTTTTCTAATAACGCGAACACGCCTCTAATAGTAATTACTAATTAGCGTTTTTTTGTGAGGCATTTGTCCATTGCGCAAGCAGCGTGTCTGAGTTGTAATTGTGTGAGTTGTGATTTGTTGTTCCAGATTGGTTTTAGTTTTTCTATGTTGGCGATAACATTGTTTTACAGTCTTCTGAAACAGTGATAATACAGCACTTTTTTAGGTTTTAATTACATTCTATTACAGTATTAGTTAAATTTTAGGGAAGATTTGTCAAATGGATGTTACAAACACTTACTGATGCAAAGCTTATCATGATTTTGATGTTCATTTTCAACAATTGACCTGAAGTACATCCGAATTTCCGCCTCCGCATTTCTTTTGGCACGAGGTCTGTGAGTTAGCGATTGTTGCAGACGAAGTGTTTTTGTGAGTGCGAATATTGTGCTTTACCGGTGCTTGAGGTTTAATGTATCCTAACTTAGACAATTTTTTCCGGTGATGCAGTTGTGCTGAAATGGAAGACGAAGACATGTGTACGGTAAAAAAATTTTCTGTTAAAAATTAAGACAACGGTATTCGTTTATTATTGCAACTTAATTTAGTAAACTAATATTTAAAATTGTTACGTTTACTTGATTTTAGGTGGTTTCAGGGAATTGTCCATTCGGCTGCATTTTGTTCCTACTTACTCGGATAGAGTGAGCTTCGGTCGAACTACGATCTACCTCCGTTCTTTAGATTATTTCCAATATTAAGTTATTATGTTGTTTTTTAGATGTTATTTGAATAAATGGTCTGTCTTCAACGTATTGACGTAAATGTTATTTGAAAACAGATATCACGACGAGGGTCTATGCGAGCTCGGACCGGACTGTCCCCTGGTCCACGAAGAAAAGACGAAATACTTCTCGTCGCCTGACCCCAACGCCCCCGAGTTTTTTCCCCGTTCTGCGCGAAAACATTTTACGGCGTCCGAAATCTTCGAACGGTCCACGAATGTTGCTGAAGTGGACATATTGGATCTCTGCATGGTGTATAATCTGCCCGTGCTTATATTTTTGAAAGTTAATTCTAACGATGCTGATTCAATAAACATTAGCTTATTTAAAGGAAATTTTATGCTAATTTTACATTTTCAGATTCGGGCGAACGCAGCAAAAAGTCCAAAACTAGACGCCCCTGCGCATTTTTGCAAGCAACCGGGAGATGTCGCTATCGGTCGAAGTGTATTTTTGTGCATGACGAAAAAGAAAAACGACCTGATATTTCCGCCGTGTATAGATACAAAACGAAGATATGTGAACGGTAAGCAAATTTTTCTGTTAAGATCTAAGACAACGCTACTCGTTTATGATTGCAACTTAGTTTAGTAAAATAATTGTTACGTTTACTTGATTTTAGGTGGTCCCGAGGAATTGCCCACTCGGCGGCATCATGTACCTTCGCACACGGATCGAGCGAGCTTCGGTCGAATTATGATCTACCGCCTTTTCTTTAGTAGAATTATTTCTTTTTTTAAGTTATTCCGTTTTGTTTTTTAATGTTACTCCAATAAAAGATCTTCCGTGAACTGCACGATCTGATCTATTGTGATGCCGTCAAACAGGGTAAAACTAACATCTCTATGATTATGTCTGACGTTTTACCAAAGCATTTAAATAGCCGGCCATAGTTATGATTTCGATTAAAATTTGCCAAGATTCGGTCAGAAGCAGCAGCGAGCACATGGATACAGTTTGACTGAAACCCGGTGCACAAGGTCCAAGCAAGCTCGTGCGATAAAAGCAATTGTTCTGCCATCGTTACCCAATAGTTCGACGTGACATGACAATACTATGACAACACTTCGTGCCGAACCTAAGTGGCTGGCTAGCTACCGTAAAACTGTTTCAAACAAATTTAATAAACATATCGAGCAACGTTGAACTGCCAAAACGTCAAATCCGAAATCCCGGGGAAACGGAATTTGAATTTCCCGGGGTCCCGACCGTAGTTCGAAGCTGAGGATTTTTGAAGGCTTGTTTTGCTAATGGAAGGAAAATATTTTTTTTTAAAGTTTAACCGTCTGATGTGAAAATTCCACGCACGTGCCAGCATTAGCTCAAATTACGGCGTTAAGGCATCATGACCCAATTTAGAAAGACAGGCTTCTCAATGTGAAGTACAATAAATGAAGAAGTTAATATCGCAAAACCAAATCATGAACCTCCCTAATTTTGGCTTGCAATGAGATCGAGGCTAAGGACTGTCTATACAGTCTTAGTTTGGACAGAATCGTTGCACTAAAATTTCTGAAGGGCCTGTAGTACCGTTTTGAGCAGTTTTGAAACGGCAACACGGCGGTTGTGACGAAGGTCGCATGCAAGACGTCACTATAGAAAAACTTGGAATGGTTCCGGTCCAGTGCGTATGTGACCTTAATTTGTTATGGTCGTTTTGTGTTGGTTCAAAATTAGGGCTTTTTGGCTGACTATTTTTGGAAAAATGTAAGGAAAAAAGTTGTTTAAAAGTTGAAGTATTTGGTGTGAGAAATCCAGATACGAGAATTTGCTCAAAATTCTGCATTAAGCCCTTTTATCCTACATCTCGGCGGATACAAAAACTCAGCGAGGTGACCGGGCTTGTTCAGAAACAAATTCAAATTGAAAAATGTTACTTTGCATTGTTTAAGATAGAGTTTCGGATGGGCCTACAGTCCCTGAAACAACTACCTATCTTAACTTTACAGCAAGTCATGAGCTTAAAATTTTAGGACAGATACTCCAGAAAACTAAAATTTGCAACCCCACCAAATTCACGACTCAGCCTGTACCTGCAACCAGCTATCGCCAAAAAAAACCATAACAAACCAGCTCACCTCGACGTCACATGCGCATTGGACCGAAAAATTTCTTACTTTCTTTTTTATGACGCTTTGAGTTCGACATTGTCATAAACGCACGGTTGCTCGCTTGAGATCGTTTTCCTAAACGGAATTGACCCCTTTAGCGTCCTACTGTAGGCTACGACTTGGTGGATACAGAACCTCGGCCAGGTGACGACCGGGCTCCTTTATTAGTAAATACAAATCGAAAAATCAACACCGCGTACAGCACGACATGCCCAAGTGCAAGTTCTGTATACACGCTCTTCTTCTTCTACGAGGAATGCTGGGCAACGTAGTCGAAATTTAGCCAACAAACAGTCTGCTTATTTAAAAACATGTTGTACCGCGAATAATGTGAGTTACAATGTTATCGATAAAACACCGCCGAATTTTACCTTCCCAATTGATTCTCCGAATACCGCCGCCGTTATGAACAAACAAATGCGTTGGCTTTAATGCTTTATTAGACAATCGGAACATTTTTGGTGTAAATTATGGAATGTGTCGATTAACTCATTATTTTTCCTACGTATTACTTTAACTCAGATTAATTTTTGTTAAGGGATTTTTCACCAAACAACGGCGACGTATTGACCGTTCGGTGTCTAAAACTGATTTAACAGACTAAAGCCAGTCGAACAGAAACAATTTAAATTGATTTCAGGTGATTTCTATGATAAACCTTATAGCGAATCCTCAAGCCGAAATACTTTTCATCTCTGGACCCTTGCAAACTGATTTTTATAAAGTGAGTAGAATCGGTGAGTGACAAGCACGTGGCATGCACGCGTATTGACCAAGACGCAATATTCCATACATAATTCCACCATTTTAAAACTTTCTCTTTCAGTTGGTTGTTACTGTAAGTTGAAGCGATCAGTTTTGAAAAGACGCTGAATAGAGTCAACGAGGCTCAATGTCACGATCACTCCGGTTGGTATGTGTCGTTTGCTGAGCTATAACGCTCGATGGTATCACGATAAGCGACAGTAACCACTCGATTTCTATTTTGTTGTGGAATACGTTTCGATTTGAAATGGGACATTCATACAGAGGTCACAATCGGGTTTCTAAAACAATTTTTGCCAAAATTAATCTCGGAGCGGGGCTAACCTTTGAAACTTGATCAGAGAATACTGGAAGCAACTCCGTATCAAAACTTGCAGTGCGGAATTCGCTTTGTTGGAAGCATCTGAGAACAGTCTCCCTCGAAAAAAACTTCAAAACAAGCGCCGTGAGCAACCTGCTTTGTATAAACTTGAGCATAAAGCTAAGAGGTTGATCTCTTGCAAGCGAGCATCGAAGTTAGCTGGATAATAATTTAATCGAAGCACAGATTGTCTATCTCTTGCCCGATGCTAGGTCGTTGATATAAACTCGTTTCGGCGATGTGATTTGAGTGAAAATTTATCGCTTACCCTGTTTACCGATCGCAACTCGGGCGGTCTTATCACACGCCGATTTGGTATAAAACCGACCGTGTATTTGTTGCCGCACTGTCATTATACTGTAGATGAGCTTGACCGACCACACAGAATGGATCAGCACAGAAATACTTGGACACTTTTTGGAAGTAAGTCGTCGATTGTCTGAAGAAGCTCTTCGCCTTTTGCAAGAGCGCAGTTGTATAACGTCACGATTCTGCTCGTTTCGGTAAAACGTTAAGTTTCAAGGAAAGTGTTTGTTGAACTCGAATGATGTCGTTGCTTTATATTTTTCCAGGCAAGTCGTTTGAGATGACAGCACTGATACTTCCCACTTCTCGAGACCAGGATTTCTCATCGCCGTTCGATGACGATCGCGTCCCGGCGCAAACGACATTTTTCTCTCCCGTGGAAGCCGGGATCGAACCGAAACTGTCGATCTCTGAATATGGCGCGCAAAAGAGCGGACTGTGTCCAAAGTACGTGGTTGTGACCTCATGTACTGTAGTTACTAAAACTTGTTACGACTGTTGTGTGAGTTCAAACACACCGTCAATCACGTAGGCAATACAACGTATTGACGTAAATGTTATTTCTAAACAGGTATCACGACGAGGGTCTATGCGAGCTCGGACCGGACTGTCTCCTGGTCCACGAAGAAAAGACGAAATACTTCTCGTCGCTTGACCCCAACGCCCCCGAGTTTTTTCCCCGCTCAGCGCGAAAATCCTTTACGGCGTCGGCAAGCTTCGAACGGTCCGGGAATAATGCTGAAGTGGACATCTTGGGACGTCGCTTGCCTTGTGCTGCAATACATCACAGATACCTAGGTAAGTTCATTGGCCGTCATTCAAACTGGTCTCTGCATGGTTTATGATCTGCCCCGGCTTGTATTTATGAAAGTTAATTCTAACGATGCCGATCCAATCAACCTCAGCTTATTTAAAGGAAATTTTATGCTATTTTTTTATTTTCAGATTCGGGCGAACGCAGCGAAATGTCCAAAACTAGACGCCCCTGCGCATTTTTGCAAGCAACCGGGAGATGTCGCTATCGGTCGAAGTGTATTTTTGTGCATGACGAAAAAGAAAAACGACCTGATATTTCCGCCGTGTATAGATACAAAACGAAGATATGTGAACGGTAAGCAAATTTTTCTGTTAAGATCTAAGACAACGCTACTCGTTTATGATTGCAACTTAGTTTAGTAAAATAATTGTTACGTTTACTTGATTTTAGGTGGTCCCGAGGAATTGCCCACTCGGCGGCATCATGTACCTTCGCACACGGATCGAGCGAGCTTCGGTCGAATTATGATCTACCGCCTTTTCTTTAGTAGAATTATTTCTTTTTTTAAGTTATTCCGTTTTGTTTTTTAATGTTACTCCAATAAAAGATCTTCCGTGAACTGCACGATCTGATCTATTGTGATGCCGTCAAACAGGGTAAAACTAACATCTCTATGATTATGTCTGACGTTTTACCAAAGCATTTAAATAGCCGGCCATAGTTATGATTTCGATTGAAATTTGCCAAGATTCGGTCAGAAGCAGCAGCGAGCACATGGATACAGTTTGACTGAAACCCGGTGCACAAGGTCCAAGCAAGCTCGTGCGATAAAAGCAATTGTTCTGCCATCGTTACCCAATAGTTCGACGTGACATGACAATACTATGACAACACTTCGTGCCGAACCTAAGTGGCTGGCTAGCTACCGTAAAACTGTTTCAAACAAATTTAATAAACATATCGAGCAACGTTGAACTGCCAAAACGTCAAATCCGAAATCCCGGGGAAACGGAATTTGAATTTCCCGGGGTCCCGACCGTAGTTCGAAGCTGAGGATTTTTGAAGGCTTGTTTTGCTAATGGAAGGAAAATATTTTTTTTTAAAGTTTAACCGTCTGATGTGAAAATTCCACGCACGTGCCAGCATTAGCTCAAATTACGGCGTTAAGGCATCATGACCCAATTTAGAAAGACAGGCTTCTCAATGTGAAGTACAATAAATGAAGAAGTTAATATCGCAAAACCAAATCATGAACCTCCCTAATTTTGGCTTGCAATGAGATCGAGGCTAAGGACTGTCTATACAGTCTTAGTTTGGACAGAATCGTTGCACTAAAATTTCTGAAGGGCCTGTAGTACCGTTTTGAGCAGTTTTGAAACGGCAACACGGCGGTTGTGACGAAGGTCGCATGCAAGACGTCACTATAGAAAAACTTGGAATGGTTCCGGTCCAGTGCGTATGTGACCTTAATTTGTTATGGTCGTTTTGTGTTGGTTCAAAATTAGGGCTTTTTGGCTGACTATTTTTGGAAAAATGTAAGGAAAAAAGTTGTTTAAAAGTTGAAGTATTTGGTGTGAGAAATCCAGATACGAGAATTTGCTCAAAATTCTGCATTAAGCCCTTTTATCCTACATCTCGGCGGATACAAAAACTCAGCGAGGTGACCGGGCTTGTTCAGAAACAAATTCAAATTGAAAAATGTTACTTTGCATTGTTTAAGATAGAGTTTCGGATGGGCCTACAGTCCCTGAAACAACTACCTATCTTAACTTTACAGCAAGTCATGAGCTTAAAATTTTAGGACAGATACTCCAGAAAACTAAAATTTGCAACCCCACCAAATTCACGACTCAGCCTGTACCTGCAACCAGCTATCGCCAAAAAAAACCATAACAAACCAGCTCACCTCGACGTCACATGCGCATTGGACCGAAAAATTTCTTACTTTCTTTTTTATGACGCTTTGAGTTCGACATTGTCATAAACGCACGGTTGCTCGCTTGAGATCGTTTTCCTAAACGGAATTGACCCCTTTAGCGTCCTACTGTAGGCTACGACTTGGTGGATACAGAACCTCGGCCAGGTGACGACCGGGCTCCTTTATTAGTAAATACAAATCGAAAAATCAACACCGCGTACAGCACGACATGCCCAAGTGCAAGTTCTGTATACACGCTCTTCTTCTTCTACGAGGAATGCTGGGCAACGTAGTCGAAATTTAGCCAACAAACAGTCTGCTTATTTAAAAACATGTTGTACCGCGAATAATGTGAGTTACAATGTTATCGATAAAACACCGCCGAATTTTACCTTCCCAATTGATTCTCCGAATACCGCCGCCGTTATGAACAAACAAATGCGTTGGCTTTAATGCTTTATTAGACAATCGGAACATTTTTGGTGTAAATTATGGAATGTGTCGATTAACTCATTATTTTTCCTACGTATTACTTTAACTCAGATTAATTTTTGTTAAGGGATTTTTCACCAAACAACGGCGACGTATTGACCGTTCGGTGTCTAAAACTGATTTAACAGACTAAAGCCAGTCGAACAGAAACAATTTAAATTGATTTCAGGTGATTTCTATGATAAACCTTATAGCGAATCCTCAAGCCGAAATACTTTTCATCTCTGGACCCTTGCAAACTGATTTTTATAAAGTGAGTAGAATCGGTGAGTGACAAGCACGTGGCATGCACGCGTATTGACCAAGACGCAATATTCCATACATAATTCCACCATTTTAAAACTTTCTCTTTCAGTTGGTTGTTACTGTAAGTTGAAGCGATCAGTTTTGAAAAGACGCTGAATAGAGTCAACGAGGCTCAATGTCACGATCACTCCGGTTGGTATGTGTCGTTTGCTGAGCTATAACGCTCGATGGTATCACGATAAGCGACAGTAACCACTCGATTTCTATTTTGTTGTGGAATACGTTTCGATTTGAAATGGGACATTCATACAGAGGTCACAATCGGGTTTCTAAAACAATTTTTGCCAAAATTAATCTCGGAGCGGGGCTAACCTTTGAAACTTGATCAGAGAATACTGGAAGCAACTCCGTATCAAAACTTGCAGTGCGGAATTCGCTTTGTTGGAAGCATCTGAGAACAGTCTCCCTCGAAAAAAACTTCAAAACAAGCGCCGTGAGCAACCTGCTTTGTATAAACTTGAGCATAAAGCTAAGAGGTTGATCTCTTGCAAGCGAGCATCGAAGTTAGCTGGATAATAATTTAATCGAAGCACAGATTGTCTATCTCTTGCCCGATGCTAGGTCGTTGATATAAACTCGTTTCGGCGATGTGATTTGAGTGAAAATTTATCGCTTACCCTGTTTACCGATCGCAACTCGGGCGGTCTTATCACACGCCGATTTGGTATAAAACCGACCGTGTATTTGTTGCCGCACTGTCATTATACTGTAGATGAGCTTGACCGACCACACAGAATGGATCAGCACAGAAATACTTGGACACTTTTTGGAAGTAAGTCGTCGATTGTCTGAAGAAGCTCTTCGCCTTTTGCAAGAGCGCAGTTGTATAACGTCACGATTCTGCTCGTTTCGGTAAAACGTTAAGTTTCAAGGAAAGTGTTTGTTGAACTCGAATGATGTCGTTGCTTTATATTTTTCCAGGCAAGTCGTTTGAGATGACAGCACTGATACTTCCCACTTCTCGAGACCAGGATTTCTCATCGCCGTTCGATGACGATCGCGTCCCGGCGCAAACGACATTTTTCTCTCCCGTGGAAGCCGGGATCGAACCGAAACCGTCGATCTCTGAATATGGCGCGCAAAAGAGCGGACTGTGTCCAAAGTACGTGGTTGTGACCTCATGTACTGTAGTTACTAAAACTTGTTACGACTGTTGTGTGAGTTCAAACACACCGTCAATCACGTAGGCAATACAACGTATTGACGTAAATGTTATTTCTAAACAGGTATCACGACGAGGGTCTATGCGAGCTCGGACCGGACTGTCTCCTGGTCCACGAAGAAAAGACGAAATACTTCTCGTCGCTTGACCCCAACGCCCCCGAGTTTTTTCCCCGCTCAGCGCGAAAATCCTTTACGGCGTCGGCAAGCTTCGAACGGTCCGGGAATAATGCTGAAGTGGACATCTTGGGACGTCGCTTGCCTTGTGCTGCAATACATCACAGATACCTAGGTAAGTTCATTGGCCGTCATTCAAACTGGTCTCTGCATGGTTTATGATCTGCCCCGGCTTGTATTTATGAAAGTTAATTCTAACGATGCCGATCCAATCAACCTCAGCTTATTTAAAGGAAATTTTATGCTATTTTTTTATTTTCAGATTCGGGCGAACGCAGCGAAATGTCCAAAACTAGACGCCCCTGCGCATTTTTGCAAGCAACCGGGAGATGTCGCTATCGGTCGAAGTGTATTTTTGTGCATGACGAAAAAGAAAAACGACCTGATATTTCCGCCGTGTATAGATACAAAACGAAGATATGTGAACGGTAAGCAAATTTTTCTGTTAAGATCTAAGACAACGCTACTCGTTTATGATTGCAACTTAGTTTAGTAAAATAATTGTTACGTTTACTTGATTTTAGGTGGTCCCGAGGAATTGCCCACTCGGCGGCATCATGTACCTTCGCACACGGATCGAGCGAGCTTCGGTCGAATTATGATCTACCGCCTTTTCTTTAGTAGAATTATTTCTTTTTTTAAGTTATTCCGTTTTGTTTTTTAATGTTACTCCAATAAAAGATCTTCCGTGAACTGCACGATCTGATCTATTGTGATGCCGTCAAACAGGGTAAAACTAACATCTCTATGATTATGTCTGACGTTTTACCAAAGCATTTAAATAGCCGGCCATAGTTATGATTTCGATTAAAATTTGCCAAGATTCGGTCAGAAGCAGCAGCGAGCACATGGATACAGTTTGACTGAAACCCGGTGCACAAGGTCCAAGCAAGCTCGTGCGATAAAAGCAATTGTTCTGCCATCGTTACCCAATAGTTCGACGTGACATGACAATACTATGACAACACTTCGTGCCGAACCTAAGTGGCTGGCTAGCTACCGTAAAACTGTTTCAAACAAATTTAATAAACATATCGAGCAACGTTGAACTGCCAAAACGTCAAATCCGAAATCCCGGGGAAACGGAATTTGAATTTCCCGGGGTCCCGACCGTAGTTCGAAGCTGAGGATTTTTGAAGGCTTGTTTTGCTAATGGAAGGAAAATATTTTTTTTTAAAGTTTAACCGTCTGATGTGAAAATTCCACGCACGTGCCAGCATTAGCTCAAATTACGGCGTTAAGGCATCATGACCCAATTTAGAAAGACAGGCTTCTCAATGTGAAGTACAATAAATGAAGAAGTTAATATCGCAAAACCAAATCATGAACCTCCCTAATTTTGGCTTGCAATGAGATCGAGGCTAAGGACTGTCTATACAGTCTTAGTTTGGACAGAATCGTTGCACTAAAATTTCTGAAGGGCCTGTAGTACCGTTTTGAGCAGTTTTGAAACGGCAACACGGCGGTTGTGACGAAGGTCGCATGCAAGACGTCACTATAGAAAAACTTGGAATGGTTCCGGTCCAGTGCGTATGTGACCTTAATTTGTTATGGTCGTTTTGTGTTGGTTCAAAATTAGGGCTTTTTGGCTGACTATTTTTGGAAAAATGTAAGGAAAAAAGTTGTTTAAAAGTTGAAGTATTTGGTGTGAGAAATCCAGATACGAGAATTTGCTCAAAATTCTGCATTAAGCCCTTTTATCCTACATCTCGGCGGATACAAAAACTCAGCGAGGTGACCGGGCTTGTTCAGAAACAAATTCAAATTGAAAAATGTTACTTTGCATTGTTTAAGATAGAGTTTCGGATGGGCCTACAGTCCCTGAAACAACTACCTATCTTAACTTTACAGCAAGTCATGAGCTTAAAATTTTAGGACAGATACTCCAGAAAACTAAAATTTGCAACCCCACCAAATTCACGACTCAGCCTGTACCTGCAACCAGCTATCGCCAAAAAAAACCATAACAAACCAGCTCACCTCGACGTCACATGCGCATTGGACCGAAAAATTTCTTACTTTCTTTTTTATGACGCTTTGAGTTCGACATTGTCATAAACGCACGGTTGCTCGCTTGAGATCGTTTTCCTAAACGGAATTGACCCCTTTAGCGTCCTACTGTAGGCTACGACTTGGTGGATACAGAACCTCGGCCAGGTGACGACCGGGCTCCTTTATTAGTAAATACAAATCGAAAAATCAACACCGCGTACAGCACGACATGCCCAAGTGCAAGTTCTGTATACACGCTCTTCTTCTTCTACGAGGAATGCTGGGCAACGTAGTCGAAATTTAGCCAACAAACAGTCTGCTTATTTAAAAACATGTTGTACCGCGAATAATGTGAGTTACAATGTTATCGATAAAACACCGCCGAATTTTACCTTCCCAATTGATTCTCCGAATACCGCCGCCGTTATGAACAAACAAATGCGTTGGCTTTAATGCTTTATTAGACAATCGGAACATTTTTGGTGTAAATTATGGAATGTGTCGATTAACTCATTATTTTTCCTACGTATTACTTTAACTCAGATTAATTTTTGTTAAGGGATTTTTCACCAAACAACGGCGACGTATTGACCGTTCGGTGTCTAAAACTGATTTAACAGACTAAAGCCAGTCGAACAGAAACAATTTAAATTGATTTCAGGTGATTTCTATGATAAACCTTATAGCGAATCCTCAAGCCGAAATACTTTTCATCTCTGGACCCTTGCAAACTGATTTTTATAAAGTGAGTAGAATCGGTGAGTGACAAGCACGTGGCATGCACGCGTATTGACCAAGACGCAATATTCCATACATAATTCCACCATTTTAAAACTTTCTCTTTCAGTTGGTTGTTACTGTAAGTTGAAGCGATCAGTTTTGAAAAGACGCTGAATAGAGTCAACGAGGCTCAATGTCACGATCACTCCGGTTGGTATGTGTCGTTTGCTGAGCTATAACGCTCGATGGTATCACGATAAGCGACAGTAACCACTCGATTTCTATTTTGTTGTGGAATACGTTTCGATTTGAAATGGGACATTCATACAGAGGTCACAATCGGGTTTCTAAAACAATTTTTGCCAAAATTAATCTCGGAGCGGGGCTAACCTTTGAAACTTGATCAGAGAATACTGGAAGCAACTCCGTATCAAAACTTGCAGTGCGGAATTCGCTTTGTTGGAAGCATCTGAGAACAGTCTCCCTCGAAAAAAACTTCAAAACAAGCGCCGTGAGCAACCTGCTTTGTATAAACTTGAGCATAAAGCTAAGAGGTTGATCTCTTGCAAGCGAGCATCGAAGTTAGCTGGATAATAATTTAATCGAAGCACAGATTGTCTATCTCTTGCCCGATGCTAGGTCGTTGATATAAACTCGTTTCGGCGATGTGATTTGAGTGAAAATTTATCGCTTACCCTGTTTACCGATCGCAACTCGGGCGGTCTTATCACACGCCGATTTGGTATAAAACCGACCGTGTATTTGTTGCCGCACTGTCATTATACTGTAGATGAGCTTGACCGACCACACAGAATGGATCAGCACAGAAATACTTGGACACTTTTTGGAAGTAAGTCGTCGATTGTCTGAAGAAGCTCTTCGCCTTTTGCAAGAGCGCAGTTGTATAACGTCACGATTCTGCTCGTTTCGGTAAAACGTTAAGTTTCAAGGAAAGTGTTTGTTGAACTCGAATGATGTCGTTGCTTTATATTTTTCCAGGCAAGTCGTTTGAGATGACAGCACTGATACTTCCCACTTCTCGAGACCAGGATTTCTCATCGCCGTTCGATGACGATCGCGTCCCGGCGCAAACGACATTTTTCTCTCCCGTGGAAGCCGGGATCGAACCGAAACCGTCGATCTCTGAATATGGCGCGCAAAAGAGCGGACTGTGTCCAAAGTACGTGGTTGTGACCTCATGTACTGTAGTTACTAAAACTTGTTACGACTGTTGTGTGAGTTCAAACACACCGTCAATCACGTAGGCAATACAACGTATTGACGTAAATGTTATTTCTAAACAGGTATCACGACGAGGGTCTATGCGAGCTCGGACCGGACTGTCTCCTGGTCCACGAAGAAAAGACGAAATACTTCTCGTCGCTTGACCCCAACGCCCCCGAGTTTTTTCCCCGCTCAGCGCGAAAATCCTTTACGGCGTCGGCAAGCTTCGAACGGTCCGGGAATAATGCTGAAGTGGACATCTTGGGACGTCGCTTGCCTTGTGCTGCAATACATCACAGATACCTAGGTAAGTTCATTGGCCGTCATTCAAACTGGTCTCTGCATGGTTTATGATCTGCCCCGGCTTGTATTTATGAAAGTTAATTCTAACGATGCCGATCCAATCAACCTCAGCTTATTTAAAGGAAATTTTATGCTATTTTTTTATTTTCAGATTCGGGCGAACGCAGCGAAATGTCCAAAACTAGACGCCCCTGCGCATTTTTGCAAGCAACCGGGAGATGTCGCTATCGGTCGAAGTGTATTTTTGTGCATGACGAAAAAGAAAAACGACCTGATATTTCCGCCGTGTATAGATACAAAACGAAGATATGTGAACGGTAAGCAAATTTTTCTGTTAAGATCTAAGACAACGCTACTCGTTTATGATTGCAACTTAGTTTAGTAAAATAATTGTTACGTTTACTTGATTTTAGGTGGTCCCGAGGAATTGCCCACTCGGCGGCATCATGTACCTTCGCACACGGATCGAGCGAGCTTCGGTCGAATTATGATCTACCGCCTTTTCTTTAGTAGAATTATTTCTTTTTTTAAGTTATTCCGTTTTGTTTTTTAATGTTACTCCAATAAAAGATCTTCCGTGAACTGCACGATCTGATCTATTGTGATGCCGTCAAACAGGGTAAAACTAACATCTCTATGATTATGTCTGACGTTTTACCAAAGCATTTAAATAGCCGGCCATAGTTATGATTTCGATTAAAATTTGCCAAGATTCGGTCAGAAGCAGCAGCGAGCACATGGATACAGTTTGACTGAAACCCGGTGCACAAGGTCCAAGCAAGCTCGTGCGATAAAAGCAATTGTTCTGCCATCGTTACCCAATAGTTCGACGTGACATGACAATACTATGACAACACTTCGTGCCGAACCTAAGTGGCTGGCTAGCTACCGTAAAACTGTTTCAAACAAATTTAATAAACATATCGAGCAACGTTGAACTGCCAAAACGTCAAATCCGAAATCCCGGGGAAACGGAATTTGAATTTCCCGGGGTCCCGACCGTAGTTCGAAGCTGAGGATTTTTGAAGGCTTGTTTTGCTAATGGAAGGAAAATATTTTTTTTTAAAGTTTAACCGTCTGATGTGAAAATTCCACGCACGTGCCAGCATTAGCTCAAATTACGGCGTTAAGGCATCATGACCCAATTTAGAAAGACAGGCTTCTCAATGTGAAGTACAATAAATGAAGAAGTTAATATCGCAAAACCAAATCATGAACCTCCCTAATTTTGGCTTGCAATGAGATCGAGGCTAAGGACTGTCTATACAGTCTTAGTTTGGACAGAATCGTTGCACTAAAATTTCTGAAGGGCCTGTAGTACCGTTTTGAGCAGTTTTGAAACGGCAACACGGCGGTTGTGACGAAGGTCGCATGCAAGACGTCACTATAGAAAAACTTGGAATGGTTCCGGTCCAGTGCGTATGTGACCTTAATTTGTTATGGTCGTTTTGTGTTGGTTCAAAATTAGGGCTTTTTGGCTGACTATTTTTGGAAAAATGTAAGGAAAAAAGTTGTTTAAAAGTTGAAGTATTTGGTGTGAGAAATCCAGATACGAGAATTTGCTCAAAATTCTGCATTAAGCCCTTTTATCCTACATCTCGGCGGATACAAAAACTCAGCGAGGTGACCGGGCTTGTTCAGAAACAAATTCAAATTGAAAAATGTTACTTTGCATTGTTTAAGATAGAGTTTCGGATGGGCCTACAGTCCCTGAAACAACTACCTATCTTAACTTTACAGCAAGTCATGAGCTTAAAATTTTAGGACAGATACTCCAGAAAACTAAAATTTGCAACCCCACCAAATTCACGACTCAGCCTGTACCTGCAACCAGCTATCGCCAAAAAAAACCATAACAAACCAGCTCACCTCGACGTCACATGCGCATTGGACCGAAAAATTTCTTACTTTCTTTTTTATGACGCTTTGAGTTCGACATTGTCATAAACGCACGGTTGCTCGCTTGAGATCGTTTTCCTAAACGGAATTGACCCCTTTAGCGTCCTACTGTAGGCTACGACTTGGTGGATACAGAACCTCGGCCAGGTGACGACCGGGCTCCTTTATTAGTAAATACAAATCGAAAAATCAACACCGCGTACAGCACGACATGCCCAAGTGCAAGTTCTGTATACACGCTCTTCTTCTTCTACGAGGAATGCTGGGCAACGTAGTCGAAATTTAGCCAACAAACAGTCTGCTTATTTAAAAACATGTTGTACCGCGAATAATGTGAGTTACAATGTTATCGATAAAACACCGCCGAATTTTACCTTCCCAATTGATTCTCCGAATACCGCCGCCGTTATGAACAAACAAATGCGTTGGCTTTAATGCTTTATTAGACAATCGGAACATTTTTGGTGTAAATTATGGAATGTGTCGATTAACTCATTATTTTTCCTACGTATTACTTTAACTCAGATTAATTTTTGTTAAGGGATTTTTCACCAAACAACGGCGACGTATTGACCGTTCGGTGTCTAAAACTGATTTAACAGACTAAAGCCAGTCGAACAGAAACAATTTAAATTGATTTCAGGTGATTTCTATGATAAACCTTATAGCGAATCCTCAAGCCGAAATACTTTTCATCTCTGGACCCTTGCAAACTGATTTTTATAAAGTGAGTAGAATCGGTGAGTGACAAGCACGTGGCATGCACGCGTATTGACCAAGACGCAATATTCCATACATAATTCCACCATTTTAAAACTTTCTCTTTCAGTTGGTTGTTACTGTAAGTTGAAGCGATCAGTTTTGAAAAGACGCTGAATAGAGTCAACGAGGCTCAATGTCACGATCACTCCGGTTGGTATGTGTCGTTTGCTGAGCTATAACGCTCGATGGTATCACGATAAGCGACAGTAACCACTCGATTTCTATTTTGTTGTGGAATACGTTTCGATTTGAAATGGGACATTCATACAGAGGTCACAATCGGGTTTCTAAAACAATTTTTGCCAAAATTAATCTCGGAGCGGGGCTAACCTTTGAAACTTGATCAGAGAATACTGGAAGCAACTCCGTATCAAAACTTGCAGTGCGGAATTCGCTTTGTTGGAAGCATCTGAGAACAGTCTCCCTCGAAAAAAACTTCAAAACAAGCGCCGTGAGCAACCTGCTTTGTATAAACTTGAGCATAAAGCTAAGAGGTTGATCTCTTGCAAGCGAGCATCGAAGTTAGCTGGATAATAATTTAATCGAAGCACAGATTGTCTATCTCTTGCCCGATGCTAGGTCGTTGATATAAACTCGTTTCGGCGATGTGATTTGAGTGAAAATTTATCGCTTACCCTGTTTACCGATCGCAACTCGGGCGGTCTTATCACACGCCGATTTGGTATAAAACCGACCGTGTATTTGTTGCCGCACTGTCATTATACTGTAGATGAGCTTGACCGACCACACAGAATGGATCAGCACAGAAATACTTGGACACTTTTTGGAAGTAAGTCGTCGATTGTCTGAAGAAGCTCTTCGCCTTTTGCAAGAGCGCAGTTGTATGACGTCACGATTCTGCTCGTTTCGGTAAAACGTTAAGTTTCAAGGAAAGTGTTTGTTGAACTCGAATGATGTCGTTGCTTGATATTTTTCCAGGCAAGTCGTTTGAGATGACAGCACTGATACTTCCCACTTCTCGAGACCAGGATTTCTCATCGCCGTTCGATGACGATCGCGTCCCGGCGCAAACGACATTTTTCTCTCCCGTGGAAGCCGGGATCGAACCGAAACCGTCGATCTCTGAATATGGCGCGCAAAAGAGCGGACTGTGTCCAAAGTACGTGGTTGTGACCTCATGTACTGTAGTTACTAAAACTTGTTACGACTGTTGTGTGAGTTCAAACACACCGTCAATCACGTAGGCAATACAACGTATTGACGTAAATGTTATTTCTAAACAGGTATCACGACGAGGGTCTATGCGAGCTCGGACCGGACTGTCTCCTGGTCCACGAAGAAAAGACGAAATACTTCTCGTCGCTTGACCCCAACGCCCCCGAGTTTTTTCCCCGCTCAGCGCGAAAATCCTTTACGGCGTCGGCAAGCTTCGAACGGTCCGGGAATAATGCTGAAGTGGACATCTTGGGACGTCGCTTGCCTTGTGCTGCAATACATCACAGATACCTAGGTAAGTTCATTGGCCGTCATTCAAACTGGTCTCTGCATGGTTTATGATCTGCCCCGGCTTGTATTTATGAAAGTTAATTCTAACGATGCCGATCCAATCAACCTCAGCTTATTTAAAGGAAATTTTATGCTATTTTTTTATTTTCAGATTCGGGCGAACGCAGCGAAATGTCCAAAACTAGACGCCCCTGCGCATTTTTGCAAGCAACCGGGAGATGTCGCTATCGGTCGAAGTGTATTTTTGTGCATGACGAAAAAGAAAAACGACCTGATATTTCCGCCGTGTATAGATACAAAACGAAGATATGTGAACGGTAAGCAAATTTTTCTGTTAAGATCTAAGACAACGCTACTCGTTTATGATTGCAACTTAGTTTAGTAAAATAATTGTTACGTTTACTTGATTTTAGGTGGTCCCGAGGAATTGCCCACTCGGCGGCATCATGTACCTTCGCACACGGATCGAGCGAGCTTCGGTCGAATTATGATCTACCGCCTTTTCTTTAGTAGAATTATTTCTTTTTTTAAGTTATTCCGTTTTGTTTTTTAATGTTACTCCAATAAAAGATCTTCCGTGAACTGCACGATCTGATCTATTGTGATGCCGTCAAACAGGGTAAAACTAACATCTCTATGATTATGTCTGACGTTTTACCAAAGCATTTAAATAGCCGGCCATAGTTATGATTTCGATTAAAATTTGCCAAGATTCGGTCAGAAGCAGCAGCGAGCACATGGATACAGTTTGACTGAAACCCGGTGCACAAGGTCCAAGCAAGCTCGTGCGATAAAAGCAATTGTTCTGCCATCGTTACCCAATAGTTCGACGTGACATGACAATACTATGACAACACTTCGTGCCGAACCTAAGTGGCTGGCTAGCTACCGTAAAACTGTTTCAAACAAATTTAATAAACATATCGAGCAACGTTGAACTGCCAAAACGTCAAATCCGAAATCCCGGGGAAACGGAATTTGAATTTCCCGGGGTCCCGACCGTAGTTCGAAGCTGAGGATTTTTGAAGGCTTGTTTTGCTAATGGAAGGAAAATATTTTTTTTTAAAGTTTAACCGTCTGATGTGAAAATTCCACGCACGTGCCAGCATTAGCTCAAATTACGGCGTTAAGGCATCATGACCCAATTTAGAAAGACAGGCTTCTCAATGTGAAGTACAATAAATGAAGAAGTTAATATCGCAAAACCAAATCATGAACCTCCCTAATTTTGGCTTGCAATGAGATCGAGGCTAAGGACTGTCTATACAGTCTTAGTTTGGACAGAATCGTTGCACTAAAATTTCTGAAGGGCCTGTAGTACCGTTTTGAGCAGTTTTGAAACGGCAACACGGCGGTTGTGACGAAGGTCGCATGCAAGACGTCACTATAGAAAAACTTGGAATGGTTCCGGTCCAGTGCGTATGTGACCTTAATTTGTTATGGTCGTTTTGTGTTGGTTCAAAATTAGGGCTTTTTGGCTGACTATTTTTGGAAAAATGTAAGGAAAAAAGTTGTTTAAAAGTTGAAGTATTTGGTGTGAGAAATCCAGATACGAGAATTTGCTCAAAATTCTGCATTAAGCCCTTTTATCCTACATCTCGGCGGATACAAAAACTCAGCGAGGTGACCGGGCTTGTTCAGAAACAAATTCAAATTGAAAAATGTTACTTTGCATTGTTTAAGATAGAGTTTCGGATGGGCCTACAGTCCCTGAAACAACTACCTATCTTAACTTTACAGCAAGTCATGAGCTTAAAATTTTAGGACAGATACTCCAGAAAACTAAAATTTGCAACCCCACCAAATTCACGACTCAGCCTGTACCTGCAACCAGCTATCGCCAAAAAAAACCATAACAAACCAGCTCACCTCGACGTCACATGCGCATTGGACCGAAAAATTTCTTACTTTCTTTTTTATGACGCTTTGAGTTCGACATTGTCATAAACGCACGGTTGCTCGCTTGAGATCGTTTTCCTAAACGGAATTGACCCCTTTAGCGTCCTACTGTAGGCTACGACTTGGTGGATACAGAACCTCGGCCAGGTGACGACCGGGCTCCTTTATTAGTAAATACAAATCGAAAAATCAACACCGCGTACAGCACGACATGCCCAAGTGCAAGTTCTGTATACACGCTCTTCTTCTTCTACGAGGAATGCTGGGCAACGTAGTCGAAATTTAGTCAACAAACAGTCTGCTTATTTAAAAACATGTTGTACCGCGAATAATGTGAGTTACAATGTTATCGATAAAACACCGCCGAATTTTACCTTCCCAATTGATTCTCCGAATACCGCCGCCGTTATGAACAAACAAATGCGTTGGCTTTAATGCTTTATTAGACAATCGGAACATTTTTGGTGTAAATTATGGAATGTGTCGATTAACTCATTATTTTTCCTACGTATTACTTTAACTCAGATTAATTTTTGTTAAGGGATTTTTCACCAAACAACGGCGACGTATTGACCGTTCGGTGTCTAAAACTGATTTAACAGACTAAAGCCAGTCGAACAGAAACAATTTAAATTGATTTCAGGTGATTTCTATGATAAACCTTATAGCGAATCCTCAAGCCGAAATACTTTTCATCTCTGGACCCTTGCAAACTGATTTTTATAAAGTGAGTAGAATCGGTGAGTGACAAGCACGTGGCATGCACGCGTATTGACCAAGACGCAATATTCCATACATAATTCCACCATTTTAAAACTTTCTCTTTCAGTTGGTTGTTACTGTAAGTTGAAGCGATCAGTTTTGAAAAGACGCTGAATAGAGTCAACGAGGCTCAATGTCACGATCACTCCGGTTGGTATGTGTCGTTTGCTGAGCTATAACGCTCGATGGTATCACGATAAGCGACAGTAACCACTCGATTTCTATTTTGTTGTGGAATACGTTTCGATTTGAAATGGGACATTCATACAGAGGTCACAATCGGGTTTCTAAAACAATTTTTGCCAAAATTAATCTCGGAGCGGGGCTAACCTTTGAAACTTGATCAGAGAATACTGGAAGCAACTCCGTATCAAAACTTGCAGTGCGGAATTCGCTTTGTTGGAAGCATCTGAGAACAGTCTCCCTCGAAAAAAACTTCAAAACAAGCGCCGTGAGCAACCTGCTTTGTATAAACTTGAGCATAAAGCTAAGAGGTTGATCTCTTGCAAGCGAGCATCGAAGTTAGCTGGATAATAATTTAATCGAAGCACAGATTGTCTATCTCTTGCCCGATGCTAGGTCGTTGATATAAACTCGTTTCGGCGATGTGATTTGAGTGAAAATTTATCGCTTACCCTGTTTACCGATCGCAACTCGGGCGGTCTTATCACACGCCGATTTGGTATAAAACCGACCGTGTATTTGTTGCCGCACTGTCATTATACTGTAGATGAGCTTGACCGACCACACAGAATGGATCAGCACAGAAATACTTGGACACTTTTTGGAAGTAAGTCGTCGATTGTCTGAAGAAGCTCTTCGCCTTTTGCAAGAGCGCAGTTGTATAACGTCACGATTCTGCTCGTTTCGGTAAAACGTTAAGTTTCAAGGAAAGTGTTTGTTGAACTCGAATGATGTCGTTGCTTTATATTTTTCCAGGCAAGTCGTTTGAGATGACAGCACTGATACTTCCCACTTCTCGAGACCAGGATTTCTCATCGCCGTTCGATGACGATCGCGTCCCGGCGCAAACGACATTTTTCTCTCCCGTGGAAGCCGGGATCGAACCGAAACCGTCGATCTCTGAATATGGCGCGCAAAAGAGCGGACTGTGTCCAAAGTACGTGGTTGTGACCTCATGTACTGTAGTTACTAAAACTTGTTACGACTGTTGTGTGAGTTCAAACACACCGTCAATCACGTAGGCAATACAACGTATTGACGTAAATGTTATTTCTAAACAGGTATCACGACGAGGGTCTATGCGAGCTCGGACCGGACTGTCTCCTGGTCCACGAAGAAAAGACGAAATACTTCTCGTCGCTTGACCCCAACGCCCCCGAGTTTTTTCCCCGCTCAGCGCGAAAATCCTTTACGGCGTCGGCAAGCTTCGAACGGTCCGGGAATAATGCTGAAGTGGACATCTTGGGACGTCGCTTGCCTTGTGCTGCAATACATCACAGATACCTAGGTAAGTTCATTGGCCGTCATTCAAACTGGTCTCTGCATGGTTTATGATCTGCCCCGGCTTGTATTTATGAAAGTTAATTCTAACGATGCCGATCCAATCAACCTCAGCTTATTTAAAGGAAATTTTATGCTATTTTTTTATTTTCAGATTCGGGCGAACGCAGCGAAATGTCCAAAACTAGACGCCCCTGCGCATTTTTGCAAGCAACCGGGAGATGTCGCTATCGGTCGAAGTGTATTTTTGTGCATGACGAAAAAGAAAAACGACCTGATATTTCCGCCGTGTATAGATACAAAACGAAGATATGTGAACGGTAAGCAAATTTTTCTGTTAAGATCTAAGACAACGCTACTCGTTTATGATTGCAACTTAGTTTAGTAAAATAATTGTTACGTTTACTTGATTTTAGGTGGTCCCGAGGAATTGCCCACTCGGCGGCATCATGTACCTTCGCACACGGATCGAGCGAGCTTCGGTCGAATTATGATCTACCGCCTTTTCTTTAGTAGAATTATTTCTTTTTTTAAGTTATTCCGTTTTGTTTTTTAATGTTACTCCAATAAAAGATCTTCCGTGAACTGCACGATCTGATCTATTGTGATGCCGTCAAACAGGGTAAAACTAACATCTCTATGATTATGTCTGACGTTTTACCAAAGCATTTAAATAGCCGGCCATAGTTATGATTTCGATTAAAATTTGCCAAGATTCGGTCAGAAGCAGCAGCGAGCACATGGATACAGTTTGACTGAAACCCGGTGCACAAGGTCCAAGCAAGCTCGTGCGATAAAAGCAATTGTTCTGCCATCGTTACCCAATAGTTCGACGTGACATGACAATACTATGACAACACTTCGTGCCGAACCTAAGTGGCTGGCTAGCTACCGTAAAACTGTTTCAAACAAATTTAATAAACATATCGAGCAACGTTGAACTGCCAAAACGTCAAATCCGAAATCCCGGGGAAACGGAATTTGAATTTCCCGGGGTCCCGACCGTAGTTCGAAGCTGAGGATTTTTGAAGGCTTGTTTTGCTAATGGAAGGAAAATATTTTTTTTTAAAGTTTAACCGTCTGATGTGAAAATTCCACGCACGTGCCAGCATTAGCTCAAATTACGGCGTTAAGGCATCATGACCCAATTTAGAAAGACAGGCTTCTCAATGTGAAGTACAATAAATGAAGAAGTTAATATCGCAAAACCAAATCATGAACCTCCCTAATTTTGGCTTGCAATGAGATCGAGGCTAAGGACTGTCTATACAGTCTTAGTTTGGACAGAATCGTTGCACTAAAATTTCTGAAGGGCCTGTAGTACCGTTTTGAGCAGTTTTGAAACGGCAACACGGCGGTTGTGACGAAGGTCGCATGCAAGACGTCACTATAGAAAAACTTGGAATGGTTCCGGTCCAGTGCGTATGTGACCTTAATTTGTTATGGTCGTTTTGTGTTGGTTCAAAATTAGGGCTTTTTGGCTGACTATTTTTGGAAAAATGTAAGGAAAAAAGTTGTTTAAAAGTTGAAGTATTTGGTGTGAGAAATCCAGATACGAGAATTTGCTCAAAATTCTGCATTAAGCCCTTTTATCCTACATCTCGGCGGATACAAAAACTCAGCGAGGTGACCGGGCTTGTTCAGAAACAAATTCAAATTGAAAAATGTTACTTTGCATTGTTTAAGATAGAGTTTCGGATGGGCCTACAGTCCCTGAAACAACTACCTATCTTAACTTTACAGCAAGTCATGAGCTTAAAATTTTAGGACAGATACTCCAGAAAACTAAAATTTGCAACCCCACCAAATTCACGACTCAGCCTGTACCTGCAACCAGCTATCGCCAAAAAAAACCATAACAAACCAGCTCACCTCGACGTCACATGCGCATTGGACCGAAAAATTTCTTACTTTCTTTTTTATGACGCTTTGAGTTCGACATTGTCATAAACGCACGGTTGCTCGCTTGAGATCGTTTTCCTAAACGGAATTGACCCCTTTAGCGTCCTACTGTAGGCTACGACTTGGTGGATACAGAACCTCGGCCAGGTGACGACCGGGCTCCTTTATTAGTAAATACAAATCGAAAAATCAACACCGCGTACAGCACGACATGCCCAAGTGCAAGTTCTGTATACACGCTCTTCTTCTTCTACGAGGAATGCTGGGCAACGTAGTCGAAATTTAGCCAACAAACAGTCTGCTTATTTAAAAACATGTTGTACCGCGAATAATGTGAGTTACAATGTTATCGATAAAACACCGCCGAATTTTACCTTCCCAATTGATTCTCCGAATACCGCCGCCGTTATGAACAAACAAATGCGTTGGCTTTAATGCTTTATTAGACAATCGGAACATTTTTGGTGTAAATTATGGAATGTGTCGATTAACTCATTATTTTTCCTACGTATTACTTTAACTCAGATTAATTTTTGTTAAGGGATTTTTCACCAAACAACGGCGACGTATTGACCGTTCGGTGTCTAAAACTGATTTAACAGACTAAAGCCAGTCGAACAGAAACAATTTAAATTGATTTCAGGTGATTTCTATGATAAACCTTATAGCGAATCCTCAAGCCGAAATACTTTTCATCTCTGGACCCTTGCAAACTGATTTTTATAAAGTGAGTAGAATCGGTGAGTGACAAGCACGTGGCATGCACGCGTATTGACCAAGACGCAATATTCCATACATAATTCCACCATTTTAAAACTTTCTCTTTCAGTTGGTTGTTACTGTAAGTTGAAGCGATCAGTTTTGAAAAGACGCTGAATAGAGTCAACGAGGCTCAATGTCACGATCACTCCGGTTGGTATGTGTCGTTTGCTGAGCTATAACGCTCGATGGTATCACGATAAGCGACAGTAACCACTCGATTTCTATTTTGTTGTGGAATACGTTTCGATTTGAAATGGGACATTCATACAGAGGTCACAATCGGGTTTCTAAAACAATTTTTGCCAAAATTAATCTCGGAGCGGGGCTAACCTTTGAAACTTGATCAGAGAATACTGGAAGCAACTCCGTATCAAAACTTGCAGTGCGGAATTCGCTTTGTTGGAAGCATCTGAGAACAGTCTCCCTCGAAAAAAACTTCAAAACAAGCGCCGTGAGCAACCTGCTTTGTATAAACTTGAGCATAAAGCTAAGAGGTTGATCTCTTGCAAGCGAGCATCGAAGTTAGCTGGATAATAATTTAATCGAAGCACAGATTGTCTATCTCTTGCCCGATGCTAGGTCGTTGATATAAACTCGTTTCGGCGATGTGATTTGAGTGAAAATTTATCGCTTACCCTGTTTACCGATCGCAACTCGGGCGGTCTTATCACACGCCGATTTGGTATAAAACCGACCGTGTATTTGTTGCCGCACTGTCATTATACTGTAGATGAGCTTGACCGACCACACAGAATGGATCAGCACAGAAATACTTGGACACTTTTTGGAAGTAAGTCGTCGATTGTCTGAAGAAGCTCTTCGCCTTTTGCAAGAGCGCAGTTGTATAACGTCACGATTCTGCTCGTTTCGGTAAAACGTTAAGTTTCAAGGAAAGTGTTTGTTGAACTCGAATGATGTCGTTGCTTTATATTTTTCCAGGCAAGTCGTTTGAGATGACAGCACTGATACTTCCCACTTCTCGAGACCAGGATTTCTCATCGCCGTTCGATGACGATCGCGTCCCGGCGCAAACGACATTTTTCTCTCCCGTGGAAGCCGGGATCGAACCGAAACCGTCGATCTCTGAATATGGCGCGCAAAAGAGCGGACTGTGTCCAAAGTACGTGGTTGTGACCTCATGTACTGTAGTTACTAAAACTTGTTACGACTGTTGTGTGAGTTCAAACACACCGTCAATCACGTAGGCAATACAACGTATTGACGTAAATGTTATTTCTAAACAGGTATCACGACGAGGGTCTATGCGAGCTCGGACCGGACTGTCTCCTGGTCCACGAAGAAAAGACGAAATACTTCTCGTCGCTTGACCCCAACGCCCCCGAGTTTTTTCCCCGCTCAGCGCGAAAATCCTTTACGGCGTCGGCAAGCTTCGAACGGTCCGGAAATAATGCTGAAGTGGACATCTTGGGACGTCGCTTGCCTTGTGCTGCAATACATCACAGATACCTAGGTAAGTTCATTGGCCGTCATTCAAACTGGTCTCTGCATGGTTTATGATCTGCCCCGGCTTGTATTTATGAAAGTTAATTCTAACGATGCCGATCCAATCAACCTCAGCTTATTTAAAGGAAATTTTATGCTATTTTTTTATTTTCAGATTCGGGCGAACGCAGCGAAATGTCCAAAACTAGACGCCCCTGCGCATTTTTGCAAGCAACCGGGAGATGTCGCTATCGGTCGAAGTGTATTTTTGTGCATGACGAAAAAGAAAAACGACCTGATATTTCCGCCGTGTATAGATACAAAACGAAGATATGTGAACGGTAAGCAAATTTTTCTGTTAAGATCTAAGACAACGCTACTCGTTTATGATTGCAACTTAGTTTAGTAAAATAATTGTTACGTTTACTTGATTTTAGGTGGTCCCGAGGAATTGCCCACTCGGCGGCATCATGTACCTTCGCACACGGATCGAGCGAGCTTCGGTCGAATTATGATCTACCGCCTTTTCTTTAGTAGAATTATTTCTTTTTTTAAGTTATTCCGTTTTGTTTTTTAATGTTACTCCAATAAAAGATCTTCCGTGAACTGCACGATCTGATCTATTGTGATGCCGTCAAACAGGGTAAAACTAACATCTCTATGATTATGTCTGACGTTTTACCAAAGCATTTAAATAGCCGGCCATAGTTATGATTTCGATTAAAATTTGCCAAGATTCGGTCAGAAGCAGCAGCGAGCACATGGATACAGTTTGACTGAAACCCGGTGCACAAGGTCCAAGCAAGCTCGTGCGATAAAAGCAATTGTTCTGCCATCGTTACCCAATAGTTCGACGTGACATGACAATACTATGACAACACTTCGTGCCGAACCTAAGTGGCTGGCTAGCTACCGTAAAACTGTTTCAAACAAATTTAATAAACATATCGAGCAACGTTGAACTGCCAAAACGTCAAATCCGAAATCCCGGGGAAACGGAATTTGAATTTCCCGGGGTCCCGACCGTAGTTCGAAGCTGAGGATTTTTGAAGGCTTGTTTTGCTAATGGAAGGAAAATATTTTTTTTTAAAGTTTAACCGTCTGATGTGAAAATTCCACGCACGTGCCAGCATTAGCTCAAATTACGGCGTTAAGGCATCATGACCCAATTTAGAAAGACAGGCTTCTCAATGTGAAGTACAATAAATGAAGAAGTTAATATCGCAAAACCAAATCATGAACCTCCCTAATTTTGGCTTGCAATGAGATCGAGGCTAAGGACTGTCTATACAGTCTTAGTTTGGACAGAATCGTTGCACTAAAATTTCTGAAGGGCCTGTAGTACCGTTTTGAGCAGTTTTGAAACGGCAACACGGCGGTTGTGACGAAGGTCGCATGCAAGACGTCACTATAGAAAAACTTGGAATGGTTCCGGTCCAGTGCGTATGTGACCTTAATTTGTTATGGTCGTTTTGTGTTGGTTCAAAATTAGGGCTTTTTGGCTGACTATTTTTGGAAAAATGTAAGGAAAAAAGTTGTTTAAAAGTTGAAGTATTTGGTGTGAGAAATCCAGATACGAGAATTTGCTCAAAATTCTGCATTAAGCCCTTTTATCCTACATCTCGGCGGATACAAAAACTCAGCGAGGTGACCGGGCTTGTTCAGAAACAAATTCAAATTGAAAAATGTTACTTTGCATTGTTTAAGATAGAGTTTCGGATGGGCCTACAGTCCCTGAAACAACTACCTATCTTAACTTTACAGCAAGTCATGAGCTTAAAATTTTAGGACAGATACTCCAGAAAACTAAAATTTGCAACCCCACCAAATTCACGACTCAGCCTGTACCTGCAACCAGCTATCGCCAAAAAAAACCATAACAAACCAGCTCACCTCGACGTCACATGCGCATTGGACCGAAAAATTTCTTACTTTCTTTTTTATGACGCTTTGAGTTCGACATTGTCATAAACGCACGGTTGCTCGCTTGAGATCGTTTTCCTAAACGGAATTGACCCCTTTAGCGTCCTACTGTAGGCTACGACTTGGTGGATACAGAACCTCGGCCAGGTGACGACCGGGCTCCTTTATTAGTAAATACAAATCGAAAAATCAACACCGCGTACAGCACGACATGCCCAAGTGCAAGTTCTGTATACACGCTCTTCTTCTTCTACGAGGAATGCTGGGCAACGTAGTCGAAATTTAGCCAACAAACAGTCTGCTTATTTAAAAACATGTTGTACCGCGAATAATGTGAGTTACAATGTTATCGATAAAACACCGCCGAATTTTACCTTCCCAATTGATTCTCCGAATACCGCCGCCGTTATGAACAAACAAATGCGTTGGCTTTAATGCTTTATTAGACAATCGGAACATTTTTGGTGTAAATTATGGAATGTGTCGATTAACTCATTATTTTTCCTACGTATTACTTTAACTCAGATTAATTTTTGTTAAGGGATTTTTCACCAAACAACGGCGACGTATTGACCGTTCGGTGTCTAAAACTGATTTAACAGACTAAAGCCAGTCGAACAGAAACAATTTAAATTGATTTCAGGTGATTTCTATGATAAACCTTATAGCGAATCCTCAAGCCGAAATACTTTTCATCTCTGGACCCTTGCAAACTGATTTTTATAAAGTGAGTAGAATCGGTGAGTGACAAGCACGTGGCATGCACGCGTATTGACCAAGACGCAATATTCCATACATAATTCCACCATTTTAAAACTTTCTCTTTCAGTTGGTTGTTACTGTAAGTTGAAGCGATCAGTTTTGAAAAGACGCTGAATAGAGTCAACGAGGCTCAATGTCACGATCACTCCGGTTGGTATGTGTCGTTTGCTGAGCTATAACGCTCGATGGTATCACGATAAGCGACAGTAACCACTCGATTTCTATTTTGTTGTGGAATACGTTTCGATTTGAAATGGGACATTCATACAGAGGTCACAATCGGGTTTCTAAAACAATTTTTGCCAAAATTAATCTCGGAGCGGGGCTAACCTTTGAAACTTGATCAGAGAATACTGGAAGCAACTCCGTATCAAAACTTGCAGTGCGGAATTCGCTTTGTTGGAAGCATCTGAGAACAGTCTCCCTCGAAAAAAACTTCAAAACAAGCGCCGTGAGCAACCTGCTTTGTATAAACTTGAGCATAAAGCTAAGAGGTTGATCTCTTGCAAGCGAGCATCGAAGTTAGCTGGATAATAATTTAATCGAAGCACAGATTGTCTATCTCTTGCCCGATGCTAGGTCGTTGATATAAACTCGTTTCGGCGATGTGATTTGAGTGAAAATTTATCGCTTACCCTGTTTACCGATCGCAACTCGGGCGGTCTTATCACACGCCGATTTGGTATAAAACCGACCGTGTATTTGTTGCCGCACTGTCATTATACTGTAGATGAGCTTGACCGACCACACAGAATGGATCAGCACAGAAATACTTGGACACTTTTTGGAAGTAAGTCGTCGATTGTCTGAAGAAGCTCTTCGCCTTTTGCAAGAGCGCAGTTGTATAACGTCACGATTCTGCTCGTTTCGGTAAAACGTTAAGTTTCAAGGAAAGTGTTTGTTGAACTCGAATGATGTCGTTGCTTTATATTTTTCCAGGCAAGTCGTTTGAGATGACAGCACTGATACTTCCCACTTCTCGAGACCAGGATTTCTCATCGCCGTTCGATGACGATCGCGTCCCGGCGCAAACGACATTTTTCTCTCCCGTGGAAGCCGGGATCGAACCGAAACCGTCGATCTCTGAATATGGCGCGCAAAAGAGCGGACTGTGTCCAAAGTACGTGGTTGTGACCTCATGTACTGTAGTTACTAAAACTTGTTACGACTGTTGTGTGAGTTCAAACACACCGTCAATCACGTAGGCAATACAACGTATTGACGTAAATGTTATTTCTAAACAGGTATCACGACGAGGGTCTATGCGAGCTCGGACCGGACTGTCTCCTGGTCCACGAAGAAAAGACGAAATACTTCTCGTCGCTTGACCCCAACGCCCCCGAGTTTTTTCCCCGCTCAGCGCGAAAATCCTTTACGGCGTCGGCAAGCTTCGAACGGTCCGGAAATAATGCTGAAGTGGACATCTTGGGACGTCGCTTGCCTTGTGCTGCAATACATCACAGATACCTAGGTAAGTTCATTGGCCGTCATTCAAACTGGTCTCTGCATGGTTTATGATCTGCCCCGGCTTGTATTTATGAAAGTTAATTCTAACGATGCCGATCCAATCAACCTCAGCTTATTTAAAGGAAATTTTATGCTATTTTTTTATTTTCAGATTCGGGCGAACGCAGCGAAATGTCCAAAACTAGACGCCCCTGCGCATTTTTGCAAGCAACCGGGAGATGTCGCTATCGGTCGAAGTGTATTTTTGTGCATGACGAAAAAGAAAAACGACCTGATATTTCCGCCGTGTATAGATACAAAACGAAGATATGTGAACGGTAAGCAAATTTTTCTGTTAAGATCTAAGACAACGCTACTCGTTTATGATTGCAACTTAGTTTAGTAAAATAATTGTTACGTTTACTTGATTTTAGGTGGTCCCGAGGAATTGCCCACTCGGCGGCATCATGTACCTTCGCACACGGATCGAGCGAGCTTCGGTCGAATTATGATCTACCGCCTTTTCTTTAGTAGAATTATTTCTTTTTTTAAGTTATTCCGTTTTGTTTTTTAATGTTACTCCAATAAAAGATCTTCCGTGAACTGCACGATCTGATCTATTGTGATGCCGTCAAACAGGGTAAAACTAACATCTCTATGATTATGTCTGACGTTTTACCAAAGCATTTAAATAGCCGGCCATAGTTATGATTTCGATTAAAATTTGCCAAGATTCGGTCAGAAGCAGCAGCGAGCACATGGATACAGTTTGACTGAAACCCGGTGCACAAGGTCCAAGCAAGCTCGTGCGATAAAAGCAATTGTTCTGCCATCGTTACCCAATAGTTCGACGTGACATGACAATACTATGACAACACTTCGTGCCGAACCTAAGTGGCTGGCTAGCTACCGTAAAACTGTTTCAAACAAATTTAATAAACATATCGAGCAACGTTGAACTGCCAAAACGTCAAATCCGAAATCCCGGGGAAACGGAATTTGAATTTCCCGGGGTCCCGACCGTAGTTCGAAGCTGAGGATTTTTGAAGGCTTGTTTTGCTAATGGAAGGAAAATATTTTTTTTTAAAGTTTAACCGTCTGATGTGAAAATTCCACGCACGTGCCAGCATTAGCTCAAATTACGGCGTTAAGGCATCATGACCCAATTTAGAAAGACAGGCTTCTCAATGTGAAGTACAATAAATGAAGAAGTTAATATCGCAAAACCAAATCATGAACCTCCCTAATTTTGGCTTGCAATGAGATCGAGGCTAAGGACTGTCTATACAGTCTTAGTTTGGACAGAATCGTTGCACTAAAATTTCTGAAGGGCCTGTAGTACCGTTTTGAGCAGTTTTGAAACGGCAACACGGCGGTTGTGACGAAGGTCGCATGCAAGACGTCACTATAGAAAAACTTGGAATGGTTCCGGTCCAGTGCGTATGTGACCTTAATTTGTTATGGTCGTTTTGTGTTGGTTCAAAATTAGGGCTTTTTGGCTGACTATTTTTGGAAAAATGTAAGGAAAAAAGTTGTTTAAAAGTTGAAGTATTTGGTGTGAGAAATCCAGATACGAGAATTTGCTCAAAATTCTGCATTAAGCCCTTTTATCCTACATCTCGGCGGATACAAAAACTCAGCGAGGTGACCGGGCTTGTTTAGAAACAAATTCAAATTGAAAAATGTTACTTTGCATTGTTTAAGATAGAGTTTCGGATGGGCCTACAGTCCCTGAAACAACTACCTATCTTAACTTTACAGCAAGTCATGAGCTTAAAATTTTAGGACAGATACTCCAGAAAACTAAAATTTGCAACCCCACCAAATTCACGACTCAGCCTGTACCTGCAACCAGCTATCGCCAAAAAAAACCATAACAAACCAGCTCACCTCGACGTCACATGCGCATTGGACCGAAAAATTTCTTACTTTCTTTTTTATGACGCTTTGAGTTCGACATTGTCATAAACGCACGGTTGCTCGCTTGAGATCGTTTTCCTAAACGGAAT
Organism: Clavelina lepadiformis; assembly: GCF_947623445.1. Lineage (NCBI taxonomy): Eukaryota > Metazoa > Chordata > Ascidiacea > Aplousobranchia > Clavelinidae > Clavelina > Clavelina lepadiformis. The sequence continues at coordinate 3,959,296 of NC_135246.1, forward strand.
TGACCCCTTTAGCGTCCTACTGTAGGCTACGACTTGGTGGATACAGAACCTCGGCCAGGTGACGACCGGGCTCCTTTATTAGTAAATACAAATCGAAAAATCAACACCGCGTACAGCACGACATGCCCAAGTGCAAGTTCTGTATACACGCTCTTCTTCTTCTACGAGGAATGCTGGGCAACGTAGTCGAAATTTAGCCAACAAACAGTCTGCTTATTTAAAAACATGTTGTACCGCGAATAATGTGAGTTACAATGTTATCGATAAAACACCGCCGAATTTTACCTTCCCAATTGATTCTCCGAATACCGCCGCCGTTATGAACAAACAAATGCGTTGGCTTTAATGCTTTATTAGACAATCGGAACATTTTTGGTGTAAATTATGGAACGTGTCGATTAACTCATTATTTTTCCTACGTATTACTTTAACTCAGATTAATTTTTGTTAAGGGATTTTTCACCAAACAACGGCGACGTATTGACCGTTCGGTGTCTAAAACTGATTTACCAGACTAAAGCCAGTCGAACAGAAACAATTTAAATTGATTTCAGGTGATTTCTATGATAAACCTTATAGCGAATCCTCAAGCCAAAATACTTTTCATCTCTGGACCCTTGCAAACTGATTTTTATAAAGTGAGTAGAATCGGTGAGTGACAAGCACGTGGCATGCACGCGTATTGACCAAGACGCAATATTCCATACATAATTACACCATTTTAAAACTTTCTCTTTCAGTTGGTTGTTACTGTAAGTTAAAGCGATCAGTTTTGAAAAGACGCTGAATAGAGTCAACGAGGCTCAATGTCACGATTACACCGGTCGGTATGTGTCGTTTGCTGAGCTACAACGCTCGATGGTATCACGACAAGCGACAGTAACCATTCAATTTCTATTTTGTTGTGGAATACGTTTCGATTTGAAATGGGACATTCATACAGAGGTCACAATCGGGTTTCTAAAACAATTTTTGCCAAAATTAATCTCGGAGCGGGACTAACCTTTGAAACTTGATCAGAGAATACTGGAAGCAACTCCGTATCAAAACTTGCAGTGCGGAATTCGCTTTGTTGGAAGCATCTGAGAACAGTCTCCCTCGAAAAAAACTTCAAAACAAGCGCCGTGAGCAACCTGCTTTGTATAAACTTGAGCATAAAGCTAAGAGGTTGATCTCTTGCAAGCGAGCATCGAAGTTAGCTGGATAATAATTTAATCGAAGCACAGATTGTCTATCTCTTGCCCGATGCTAGGTCGTTGATATAAACTCGTTTCGGCGATGCGATTTGAGTGAAAATTTATCGCTTACCCTGTTTACCGATCGCAACTCGGGCGGTCTTATCACACGCCGATTTGGTATAAAACCGACCGTGTATTTGTTGCCGCACTGTCATTATACTGTAGATGAGCTTGACCGACCACACAGAATGGATCAGCACAGAAATACTTGGACACTTTTTGGAAGTAAGTCGTCGATTGTCTGAAGAAGCTCTTCGCCTTTTGCAAGAGCGCAGTTGTATGACGTCACGATTGTGCTCGTTTCGGTAAAACGTTAAGTTTCAAGGAAAGTGTTTGTTGAACTCGAATGATGTCGTTGCTTGATATTTTTCCAGGCAAGTCGTTTGAGATGACAGCACTGATACTTCCCACTTCTCGAGACCAGGATTTCTCATCGCCGTTCGATGACGATCGCGTCCCGGCGCAAACGACATTTTTCTCTCCCGTGGAAGCCGGGATCGAACCGAAACCGTCGATCTTTGAATATGGCGCGCAAAAGAGCGGACTGTATCCAAAGTACGTGGTTGTGACCTCATGTACTGTAGTTACTAAAACTTGTTACGACTGTTGTGTGAGTTCAAACACACCGTCAATCACGTAGCCAATACAACGTATTGACGTAAATGTTATTTCTAAACAGGTATCACGACGAGGGTCTATGCGAGCTCGGACCGGACTGTCCCCTGGTCCACGAAGAAAAGACGAAATACTTCTCGTCGCTTGACCCCAACGCCCCCGAGTTTTTTTCCCGCTCAGCGCGAAAATCCTTTACGGCGTCGGCAAGCTTCGAACGGTCCGGGAATAATGCTGAAGTGGACATCTTGGGACGTCGCTTGCCTTGTGCTGCAATACAGCACAGATACCTAGGTAAGTTCATTGGCCGTCATTCAAACTGGTCTCTGCATGGTTTATGATCTGCCCCGGCTTGTATTTATGAAAGTTAATTCTAACGATGCCGATCCAATCAACCTCAGCTTATTTAAAGGAAATTTTATGCTATTTTTTTATTTTCAGATTCGGGCGAACGCAGCGAAATGTCCAAAACTAGACGCCCCTGCGCATTTTTGCAAGCAACCGGGAGATGTCGCTATCGGTCGAAGTGTATTTTTGTGCATGACGAAAAAGAAAAACGACCTGATATTTCCGCCGTGTATAGATACAAAACGAAGATATGTGAACGGTAAGCAAATTTTTCTGTTAAGATCTAAGACAACGCTACTCGTTTATGATTGCAACTTAGTTTAGTAAAATAATTGTTACGTTTACTTGATTTTAGGTGGTCCCGAGGAATTGCCCACTCGGCGGCATCATGTACCTTCGCACACGGATCGAGCGAGCTTCGGTCGAATTATGATCTACCGCCTTTTCTTTAGTAGAATTATTTCTTTTTTTAAGTTATTCCGTTTTGTTTTTTAATGTTACTCCAATAAAAGATCTTCCGTGAACTGCACGATCTGATCTATTGTGATGCCGTCAAACAGGGTAAAACTAACATCTCTATGATTATGTCTGACGTTTTACCAAAGCATTTAAATAGCCGGCCATAGTTATGATTTCGATTAAAATTTGCCAAGATTCGGTGAGAACCAGCAGCGAGCACATGGATACAGTTTGACTGAAACCCGGTGCACAAGGTCCAAGTAAGCTCGTGCGATAAAAGCAATTGTTCAGCCATCGTTACCCAATAGTTCGACGTGACATGACAATACTATGACAACACTTCGTGCCGAACCTAAGTGGCTGGCTAGCTACCGTAAAACTGTTTCAAACAAATTTAATAAACATATCGAGCAACGTTGAACTGCCAAAACGTCAAATCCGAAATCCCGGGGAAACGGAATTTGAATTTCCCGGGGTCCCGACCGTAGTTCGAAGCTGAGGATTTTTGAAGGCTTGTTTTGCTAATGGAAGGAAAATATTTTTTTTTAAAGTTTAACCGTCTGATGTGAAAATTCCACGCACGTGCCAGCATTAGCTCAAATTACGGCGTTAAGGCATCATGACCCAATTTAGAAAGACAGGCTTCTCAATGTGAAGTACAATAAATGAAGAAGTTAATATCGCAAAACCAAATCATGAACCTCCCTAATTTTGGCTTGCAATGAGATCGAGGCTAAAGACTGTCTATACAGTCTTAGTTTGGACAGAATCGTTGCACTAAAATTTCTGAAGGGCCTGTAGTACCGTTTTGAGCAGTTTTGAAACGGCAACACGGCGGTTGTGACGAAGGTCGCATGCAAGACGTCACTATAGAAAAACTTGGAATGGTTCCGGTCCAGTGCGTATGTGACCTTAATTTGTTATGGTCGTTTTGTGTTGGTTCAAAATTAGGGCTTTTTGGCTGACTATTTTTGGAAAAATGTAAGGAAAAAAGTTGTTTAAAAGTTGAAGTATTTGGTGTGAGAAATCCAGATACGAGAATTTGCTCAAAATTCTGCATTAAGCCCTTTTATCCTACATCTCGGCGGATACAAAAACTCAGCGAGGTGACCGGGCTTGTTCAGAAACAAATTCAAATTGAAAAATGTTACTTTGCATTGTTTAAGATAGAGTTTCGGATGGGCCTACAGTCCCTGAAACAACTACCTATCTTAACTTTACAGCAAGTCATGAGCTTAAAATTTTAGGACAGATACTCCAGAAAACTAAAATTTGCAACCCCACCAAATTCACGACTCAGCCTGTACCTGCAACCAGCTATCGCCAAAAAAAACCATAACAAACCAGCTCACCTCGACGTCACATGCGCATTGGACCGAAAAATTTCTTACTTTCTTTTTTATGACGCTTTGAGTTCGACATTGTCATAAACGCACGGTTGCTCGCTTGAGATCGTTTTCCTAAACGGAATTGACCCCTTTAGCGTCCTACTGTAGGCTACGACTTGGTGGATACAGAACCTCGGCCAGGTGACGACCGGGCTCCTTTATTAGTAAATACAAATCGAAAAATCAACACCGCGTACAGCACGACATGCCCAAGTGCAAGTTCTGTATACACGCTCTTCTTCTTCTACGAGGAATGCTGGGCAACGTAGTCGAAATTTAGCCAACAAACAGTCTGCTTATTTAAAAACATGTTGTACCGCGAATAATGTGAGTTACAATGTTATCGATAAAACACCGCCGAATTTTACCTTCCCAATTGATTCTCCGAATACCGCCGCCGTTATGAACAAACAAATGCGTTGGCTTTAATGCTTTATTAGACAATCGGAACATTTTTGGTGTAAATTATGGAATGTGTCGATTAACTCATTATTTTTCCTACGTATTACTTTAACTCAGATTAATTTTTGTTAAGGGATTTTTCACCAAACAACGGCGACGTATTGACCGTTCGGTGTCTAAAACTGATTTAACAGACTAAAGCCAGTCGAACAGAAACAATTTAAATTGATTTCAGGTGATTTCTATGATAAACCTTATAGCGAATCCTCAAGCCGAAATACTTTTCATCTCTGGACCCTTGCAAACTGATTTTTATAAAGTGAGTAGAATCGGTGAGTGACAAGCACGTGGCATGCACGCGTATTGACCAAGACGCAATATTCCATACATAATTCCACCATTTTAAAACTTTCTCTTTCAGTTGGTTGTTACTGTAAGTTGAAGCGATCAGTTTTGAAAAGACGCTGAATAGAGTCAACGAGGCTCAATGTCACGATCACTCCGGTTGGTATGTGTCGTTTGCTGAGCTATAACGCTCGATGGTATCACGATAAGCGACAGTAACCACTCGATTTCTATTTTGTTGTGGAATACGTTTCGATTTGAAATGGGACATTCATACAGAGGTCACAATCGGGTTTCTAAAACAATTTTTGCCAAAATTAATCTCGGAGCGGGGCTAACCTTTGAAACTTGATCAGAGAATACTGGAAGCAACTCCGTATCAAAACTTGCAGTGCGGAATTCGCTTTGTTGGAAGCATCTGAGAACAGTCTCCCTCGAAAAAAACTTCAAAACAAGCGCCGTGAGCAACCTGCTTTGTATAAACTTGAGCATAAAGCTAAGAGGTTGATCTCTTGCAAGCGAGCATCGAAGTTAGCTGGATAATAATTTAATCGAAGCACAGATTGTCTATCTCTTGCCCGATGCTAGGTCGTTGATATAAACTCGTTTCGGCGATGTGATTTGAGTGAAAATTTATCGCTTACCCTGTTTACCGATCGCAACTCGGGCGGTCTTATCACACGCCGATTTGGTATAAAACCGACCGTGTATTTGTTGCCGCACTGTCATTATACTGTAGATGAGCTTGACCGACCACACAGAATGGATCAGCACAGAAATACTTGGACACTTTTTGGAAGTAAGTCGTCGATTGCCTGAAGAAGCTCTTCGCCTTTTGCAAGAGCGCAGTTGTATAACGTCACGATTCTGCTCGTTTCGGTAAAACGTTAAGTTTCAAGGAAAGTGTTTGTTGAACTCGAATGATGTCGTTGCTTTATATTTTTCCAGGCAAGTCGTTTGAGATGACAGCACTGATACTTCCCACTTCTCGAGACCAGGATTTCTCATCGCCGTTCGATGACGATCGCGTCCCGGCGCAAACGACATTTTTCTCTCCCGTGGAAGCCGGGATCGAACCGAAACCGTCGATCTCTGAATATGGCGCGCAAAAGAGCGGACTGTGTCCAAAGTACGTGGTTGTGACCTCATGTACTGTAGTTACTAAAACTTGTTACGACTGTTGTGTGAGTTCAAACACACCGTCAATCACGTAGGCAATACAACGTATTGACGTAAATGTTATTTCTAAACAGGTATCACGACGAGGGTCTATGCGAGCTCGGACCGGACTGTCTCCTGGTCCACGAAGAAAAGACGAAATACTTCTCGTCGCTTGACCCCAACGCCCCCGAGTTTTTTCCCCGCTCAGCGCGAAAATCCTTTACGGCGTCGGCAAGCTTCGAACGGTCCGGAAATAATGCTGAAGTGGACATCTTGGGACGTCGCTTGCCTTGTGCTGCAATACATCACAGATACCTAGGTAAGTTCATTGGCCGTCATTCAAACTGGTCTCTGCATGGTTTATGATCTGCCCCGGCTTGTATTTATGAAAGTTAATTCTAACGATGCCGATCCAATCAACCTCAGCTTATTTAAAGGAAATTTTATGCTATTTTTTTATTTTCAGATTCGGGCGAACGCAGCGAAATGTCCAAAACTAGACGCCCCTGCGCATTTTTGCAAGCAACCGGGAGATGTCGCTATCGGTCGAAGTGTATTTTTGTGCATGACGAAAAAGAAAAACGACCTGATATTTCCGCCGTGTATAGATACAAAACGAAGATATGTGAACGGTAAGCAAATTTTTCTGTTAAGATCTAAGACAACGCTACTCGTTTATGATTGCAACTTAGTTTAGTAAAATAATTGTTACGTTTACTTGATTTTAGGTGGTCCCGAGGAATTGCCCACTCGGCGGCATCATGTACCTTCGCACACGGATCGAGCGAGCTTCGGTCGAATTATGATCTACCGCCTTTTCTTTAGTAGAATTATTTCTTTTTTTAAGTTATTCCGTTTTGTTTTTTAATGTTACTCCAATAAAAGATCTTCCGTGAACTGCACGATCTGATCTATTGTGATGCCGTCAAACAGGGTAAAACTAACATCTCTATGATTATGTCTGACGTTTTACCAAAGCATTTAAATAGCCGGCCATAGTTATGATTTCGATTAAAATTTGCCAAGATTCGGTCAGAAGCAGCAGCGAGCACATGGATACAGTTTGACTGAAACCCGGTGCACAAGGTCCAAGCAAGCTCGTGCGATAAAAGCAATTGTTCTGCCATCGTTACCCAATAGTTCGACGTGACATGACAATACTATGACAACACTTCGTGCCGAACCTAAGTGGCTGGCTAGCTACCGTAAAACTGTTTCAAACAAATTTAATAAACATATCGAGCAACGTTGAACTGCCAAAACGTCAAATCCGAAATCCCGGGGAAACGGAATTTGAATTTCCCGGGGTCCCGACCGTAGTTCGAAGCTGAGGATTTTTGAAGGCTTGTTTTGCTAATGGAAGGAAAATATTTTTTTTTAAAGTTTAACCGTCTGATGTGAAAATTCCACGCACGTGCCAGCATTAGCTCAAATTACGGCGTTAAGGCATCATGACCCAATTTAGAAAGACAGGCTTCTCAATGTGAAGTACAATAAATGAAGAAGTTAATATCGCAAAACCAAATCATGAACCTCCCTAATTTTGGCTTGCAATGAGATCGAGGCTAAGGACTGTCTATACAGTCTTAGTTTGGACAGAATCGTTGCACTAAAATTTCTGAAGGGCCTGTAGTACCGTTTTGAGCAGTTTTGAAACGGCAACACGGCGGTTGTGACGAAGGTCGCATGCAAGACGTCACTATAGAAAAACTTGGAATGGTTCCGGTCCAGTGCGTATGTGACCTTAATTTGTTATGGTCGTTTTGTGTTGGTTCAAAATTAGGGCTTTTTGGCTGACTATTTTTGGAAAAATGTAAGGAAAAAAGTTGTTTAAAAGTTGAAGTATTTGGTGTGAGAAATCCAGATACGAGAATTTGCTCAAAATTCTGCATTAAGCCCTTTTATCCTACATCTCGGCGGATACAAAAACTCAGCGAGGTGACCGGGCTTGTTTAGAAACAAATTCAAATTGAAAAATGTTACTTTGCATTGTTTAAGATAGAGTTTCGGATGGGCCTACAGTCCCTGAAACAACTACCTATCTTAACTTTACAGCAAGTCATGAGCTTAAAATTTTAGGACAGATACTCCAGAAAACTAAAATTTGCAACCCCACCAAATTCACGACTCAGCCTGTACCTGCAACCAGCTATCGCCAAAAAAAACCATAACAAACCAGCTCACCTCGACGTCACATGCGCATTGGACCGAAAAATTTCTTACTTTCTTTTTTATGACGCTTTGAGTTCGACATTGTCATAAACGCACGGTTGCTCGCTTGAGATCGTTTTCCTAAACGGAATTGACCCCTTTAGCGTCCTACTGTAGGCTACGACTTGGTGGATACAGAACCTCGGCCAGGTGACGACCGGGCTCCTTTATTAGTAAATACAAATCGAAAAATCAACACCGCGTACAGCACGACATGCCCAAGTGCAAGTTCTGTATACACGCTCTTCTTCTTCTACGAGGAATGCTGGGCAACGTAGTCGAAATTTAGCCAACAAACAGTCTGCTTATTTAAAAACATGTTGTACCGCGAATAATGTGAGTTACAATGTTATCGATAAAACACCGCCGAATTTTACCTTCCCAATTGATTCTCCGAATACCGCCGCCGTTATGAACAAACAAATGCGTTGGCTTTAATGCTTTATTAGACAATCGGAACATTTTTGGTGTAAATTATGGAACGTGTCGATTAACTCATTATTTTTCCTACGTATTACTTTAACTCAGATTAATTTTTGTTAAGGGATTTTTCACCAAACAACGGCGACGTATTGACCGTTCGGTGTCTAAAACTGATTTACCAGACTAAAGCCAGTCGAACAGAAACAATTTAAATTGATTTCAGGTGATTTCTATGATAAACCTTATAGCGAATCCTCAAGCCAAAATACTTTTCATCTCTGGACCCTTGCAAACTGATTTTTATAAAGTGAGTAGAATCGGTGAGTGACAAGCACGTGGCATGCACGCGTATTGACCAAGACGCAATATTCCATACATAATTACACCATTTTAAAACTTTCTCTTTCAGTTGGTTGTTACTGTAAGTTAAAGCGATCAGTTTTGAAAAGACGCTGAATAGAGTCAACGAGGCTCAATGTCACGATTACACCGGTCGGTATGTGTCGTTTGCTGAGCTATAACGCTCGATGGTATCACGACAAGCGACAGTAACCATTCAATTTCTATTTTGTTGTGGAATACGTTTCGATTTGAAATGGGACATTCATACAGAGGTCACAATCGGGTTTCTAAAACAATTTTTGCCAAAATTAATCTCGGAGCGGGACTAACCTTTGAAACTTGATCAGAGAATACTGGAAGCAACTCCGTATCAAAACTTGCAGTGCGGAATTCGCTTTGTTGGAAGCATCTGAGAACAGTCTCCCTCGAAAAAAACTTCAAAACAAGCGCCGTGAGCAACCTGCTTTGTATAAACTTGAGCATAAAGCTAAGAGGTTGATCTCTTGCAAGCGAGCATCGAAGTTAGCTGGATAATAATTTAATCGAAGCACAGATTGTCTATCTCTTGCCCGATGCTAGGTCGTTGATATAAACTCGTTTCGGCGATGCGATTTGAGTGAAAATTTATCGCTTACCCTGTTTACCGATCGCAACTCGGGCGGTCTTATCACACGCCGATTTGGTATAAAACCGACCGTGTATTTGTTGCCGCACTGTCATTATACTGTAGATGAGCTTGACCGACCACACAGAATGGATCAGCACAGAAATACTTGGACACTTTTTGGAAGTAAGTCGTCGATTGTCTGAAGAAGCTCTTCGCCTTTTGCAAGAGCGCAGTTGTATGACGTCACGATTGTGCTCGTTTCGGTAAAACGTTAAGTTTCAAGGAAAGTGTTTGTTGAACTCGAATGATGTCGTTGCTTGATATTTTTCCAGGCAAGTCGTTTGAGATGACAGCACTGATACTTCCCACTTCTCGAGACCAGGATTTCTCATCGCCGTTCGATGACGATCGCGTCCCGGCGCAAACGACATTTTTCTCTCCCGTGGAAGCCGGGATCGAACCGAAACCGTCGATCTTTGAATATGGCGCGCAAAAGAGCGGACTGTATCCAAAGTACGTGGTTGTGACCTCATGTACTGTAGTTACTAAAACTTGTTACGACTGTTGTGTGAGTTCAAACACACCGTCAATCACGTAGCCAATACAACGTATTGACGTAAATGTTATTTCTAAACAGGTATCACGACGAGGGTCTATGCGAGCTCGGACCGGACTGTCCCCTGGTCCACGAAGAAAAGACGAAATACTTCTCGTCGCTTGACCCCAACGCCCCCGAGTTTTTTTCCCGCTCAGCGCGAAAATCCTTTACGGCGTCGGCAAGCTTCGAACGGTCCGGGAATAATGCTGAAGTGGACATCTTGGGACGTCGCTTGCCTTGTGCTGCAATACAGCACAGATACCTAGGTAAGTTCATTGGCCGTCATTCAAACTGGTCTCTGCATGGTTTATGATCTGCCCCGGCTTGTATTTATGAAAGTTAATTCTAACGATGCCGATCCAATCAACCTCAGCTTATTTAAAGGAAATTTTATGCTATTTTTTTATTTTCAGATTCGGGCGAACGCAGCGAAATGTCCAAAACTAGACGCCCCTGCGCATTTTTGCAAGCAACCGGGAGATGTCGCTATCGGTCGAAGTGTATTTTTGTGCATGACGAAAAAGAAAAACGACCTGATATTTCCGCCGTGTATAGATACAAAACGAAGATATGTGAACGGTAAGCAAATTTTTCTGTTAAGATCTAAGACAACGCTACTCGTTTATGATTGCAACTTAGTTTAGTAAAATAATTGTTACGTTTACTTGATTTTAGGTGGTCCCGAGGAATTGCCCACTCGGCGGCATCATGTACCTTCGCACACGGATCGAGCGAGCTTCGGTCGAATTATGATCTACCGCCTTTTCTTTAGTAGAATTATTTCTTTTTTTAAGTTATTCCGTTTTGTTTTTTAATGTTACTCCAATAAAAGATCTTCCGTGAACTGCACGATCTGATCTATTGTGATGCCGTCAAACAGGGTAAAACTAACATCTCTATGATTATGTCTGACGTTTTACCAAAGCATTTAAATAGCCGGCCATAGTTATGATTTCGATTAAAATTTGCCAAGATTCGGTGAGAACCAGCAGCGAGCACATGGATACAGTTTGACTGAAACCCGGTGCACAAGGTCCAAGTAAGCTCGTGCGATAAAAGCAATTGTTCAGCCATCGTTACCCAATAGTTCGACGTGACATGACAATACTATGACAACACTTCGTGCCGAACCTAAGTGGCTGGCTAGCTACCGTAAAACTGTTTCAAACAAATTTAATAAACATATCGAGCAACGTTGAACTGCCAAAACGTCAAATCCGAAATCCCGGGGAAACGGAATTTGAATTTCCCGGGGTCCCGACCGTAGTTCGAAGCTGAGGATTTTTGAAGGCTTGTTTTGCTAATGGAAGGAAAATATTTTTTTTTAAAGTTTAACCGTCTGATGTGAAAATTCCACGCACGTGCCAGCATTAGCTCAAATTACGGCGTTAAGGCATCATGACCCAATTTAGAAAGACAGGCTTCTCAATGTGAAGTACAATAAATGAAGAAGTTAATATCGCAAAACCAAATCATGAACCTCCCTAATTTTGGCTTGCAATGAGATCGAGGCTAAGGACTGTCTATACAGTCTTAGTTTGGACAGAATCGTTGCACTAAAATTTCTGAAGGGCCTGTAGTACCGTTTTGAGCAGTTTTGAAACGGCAACACGGCGGTTGTGACGAAGGTCGCATGCAAGACGTCACTATAGAAAAACTTGGAATGGTTCCGGTCCAGTGCGTATGTGACCTTAATTTGTTATGGTCGTTTTGTGTTGGTTCAAAATTAGGGCTTTTTGGCTGACTATTTTTGGAAAAATGTAAGGAAAAAAGTTGTTTAAAAGTTGAAGTATTTGGTGTGAGAAATCCAGATACGAGAATTTGCTCAAAATTCTGCATTAAGCCCTTTTATCCTACATCTCGGCGGATACAAAAACTCAGCGAGGTGACCGGGCTTGTTTAGAAACAAATTCAAATTGAAAAATGTTACTTTGCATTGTTTAAGATAGAGTTTCGGATGGGCCTACAGTCCCTGAAACAACTACCTATCTTAACTTTACAGCAAGTCATGAGCTTAAAATTTTAGGACAGATACTCCAGAAAACTAAAATTTGCAACCCCACCAAATTCACGACTCAGCCTGTACCTGCAACCAGCTATCGCCAAAAAAAACCATAACAAACCAGCTCACCTCGACGTCACATGCGCATTGGACCGAAAAATTTCTTACTTTCTTTTTTATGACGCTTTGAGTTCGACATTGTCATAAACGCACGGTTGCTCGCTTGAGATCGTTTTCCTAAACGGAATTGACCCCTTTAGCGTCCTACTGTAGGCTACGACTTGGTGGATACAGAACCTCGGCCAGGTGACGACCGGGCTCCTTTATTAGTAAATACAAATCGAAAAATCAACACCGCGTACAGCACGACATGCCCAAGTGCAAGTTCTGTATACACGCTCTTCTTCTTCTACGAGGAATGCTGGGCAACGTAGTCGAAATTTAGCCAACAAACAGTCTGCTTATTTAAAAACATGTTGTACCGCGAATAATGTGAGTTACAATGTTATCGATAAAACACCGCCGAATTTTACCTTCCCAATTGATTCTCCGAATACCGCCGCCGTTATGAACAAACAAATGCGTTGGCTTTAATGCTTTATTAGACAATCGGAACATTTTTGGTGTAAATTATGGAACGTGTCGATTAACTCATTATTTTTCCTACGTATTACTTTAACTCAGATTAATTTTTGTTAAGGGATTTTTCACCAAACAACGGCGACGTATTGACCGTTCGGTGTCTAAAACTGATTTACCAGACTAAAGCCAGTCGAACAGAAACAATTTAAATTGATTTCAGGTGATTTCTATGATAAACCTTATAGCGAATCCTCAAGCCAAAATACTTTTCATCTCTGGACCCTTGCAAACTGATTTTTATAAAGTGAGTAGAATCGGTGAGTGACAAGCACGTGGCATGCACGCGTATTGACCAAGACGCAATATTCCATACATAATTACACCATTTTAAAACTTTCTCTTTCAGTTGGTTGTTACTGTAAGTTAAAGCGATCAGTTTTGAAAAGACGCTGAATAGAGTCAACGAGGCTCAATGTCACGATTACACCGGTCGGTATGTGTCGTTTGCTGAGCTATAACGCTCGATGGTATCACGACAAGCGACAGTAACCATTCAATTTCTATTTTGTTGTGGAATACGTTTCGATTTGAAATGGGACATTCATACAGAGGTCACAATCGGGTTTCTAAAACAATTTTTGCCAAAATTAATCTCGGAGCGGGACTAACCTTTGAAACTTGATCAGAGAATACTGGAAGCAACTCCGTATCAAAACTTGCAGTGCGGAATTCGCTTTGTTGGAAGCATCTGAGAACAGTCTCCCTCGAAAAAAACTTCAAAACAAGCGCCGTGAGCAACCTGCTTTGTATAAACTTGAGCATAAAGCTAAGAGGTTGATCTCTTGCAAGCGAGCATCGAAGTTAGCTGGATAATAATTTAATCGAAGCACAGATTGTCTATCTCTTGCCCGATGCTAGGTCGTTGATATAAACTCGTTTCGGCGATGCGATTTGAGTGAAAATTTATCGCTTACCCTGTTTACCGATCGCAACTCGGGCGGTCTTATCACACGCCGATTTGGTATAAAACCGACCGTGTATTTGTTGCCGCACTGTCATTATACTGTAGATGAGCTTGACCGACCACACAGAATGGATCAGCACAGAAATACTTGGACACTTTTTGGAAGTAAGTCGTCGATTGTCTGAAGAAGCTCTTCGCCTTTTGCAAGAGCGCAGTTGTATGACGTCACGATTGTGCTCGTTTCGGTAAAACGTTAAGTTTCAAGGAAAGTGTTTGTTGAACTCGAATGATGTCGTTGCTTGATATTTTTCCAGGCAAGTCGTTTGAGATGACAGCACTGATACTTCCCACTTCTCGAGACCAGGATTTCTCATCGCCGTTCGATGACGATCGCGTCCCGGCGCAAACGACATTTTTCTCTCCCGTGGAAGCCGGGATCGAACCGAAACCGTCGATCTTTGAATATGGCGCGCAAAAGAGCGGACTGTATCCAAAGTACGTGGTTGTGACCTCATGTACTGTAGTTACTAAAACTTGTTACGACTGTTGTGTGAGTTCAAACACACCGTCAATCACGTAGCCAATACAACGTATTGACGTAAATGTTATTTCTAAACAGGTATCACGACGAGGGTCTATGCGAGCTCGGACCGGACTGTCCCCTGGTCCACGAAGAAAAGACGAAATACTTCTCGTCGCTTGACCCCAACGCCCCCGAGTTTTTTCCCCGCTCAGCGCGAAAATCCTTTACGGCGTCGGCAAGCTTCGAACGGTCCGGGAATAATGCTGAAGTGGACATCTTGGGACGTCGCTTGCCTTGTGCTGCAATACAGCACAGATACCTAGGTAAGTTCATTGGCCGTCATTCAAACTGGTCTCTGCATGGTTTATGATCTGCCCCGGCTTGTATTTATGAAAGTTAATTCTAACGATGCCGATCCAATCAACCTCAGCTTATTTAAAGGAAATTTTATGCTATTTTTTTATTTTCAGATTCGGGCGAACGCAGCGAAATGTCCAAAACTAGACGCCCCTGCGCATTTTTGCAAGCAACCGGGAGATGTCGCTATCGGTCGAAGTGTATTTTTGTGCATGACGAAAAAGAAAAACGACCTGATATTTCCGCCGTGTATAGATACAAAACGAAGATATGTGAACGGTAAGCAAATTTTTCTGTTAAGATCTAAGACAACGCTACTCGTTTATGATTGCAACTTAGTTTAGTAAAATAATTGTTACGTTTACTTGATTTTAGGTGGTCCCGAGGAATTGCCCACTCGGCGGCATCATGTACCTTCGCACACGGATCGAGCGAGCTTCGGTCGAATTATGATCTACCGCCTTTTCTTTAGTAGAATTATTTCTTTTTTTAAGTTATTCCGTTTTGTTTTTTAATGTTACTCCAATAAAAGATCTTCCGTGAACTGCACGATCTGATCTATTGTGATGCCGTCAAACAGGGTAAAACTAACATCTCTATGATTATGTCTGACGTTTTACCAAAGCATTTAAATAGCCGGCCATAGTTATGATTTCGATTAAAATTTGCCAAGATTCGGTGAGAACCAGCAGCGAGCACATGGATACAGTTTGACTGAAACCCGGTGCACAAGGTCCAAGTAAGCTCGTGCGATAAAAGCAATTGTTCAGCCATCGTTACCCAATAGTTCGACGTGACATGACAATACTATGACAACACTTCGTGCCGAACCTAAGTGGCTGGCTAGCTACCGTAAAACTGTTTCAAACAAATTTAATAAACATATCGAGCAACGTTGAACTGCCAAAACGTCAAATCCGAAATCCCGGGGAAACGGAATTTGAATTTCCCGGGGTCCCGACCGTAGTTCGAAGCTGAGGATTTTTGAAGGCTTGTTTTGCTAATGGAAGGAAAATATTTTTTTTTAAAGTTTAACCGTCTGATGTGAAAATTCCACGCACGTGCCAGCATTAGCTCAAATTACGGCGTTAAGGCATCATGACCCAATTTAGAAAGACAGGCTTCTCAATGTGAAGTACAATAAATGAAGAAGTTAATATCGCAAAACCAAATCATGAACCTCCCTAATTTTGGCTTGCAATGAGATCGAGGCTAAGGACTGTCTATACAGTCTTAGTTTGGACAGAATCGTTGCACTAAAATTTCTGAAGGGCCTGTAGTACCGTTTTGAGCAGTTTTGAAACGGCAACACGGCGGTTGTGACGAAGGTCGCATGCAAGACGTCACTATAGAAAAACTTGGAATGGTTCCGGTCCAGTGCGTATGTGACCTTAATTTGTTATGGTCGTTTTGTGTTGGTTCAAAAGTAAGGCTTTTTGGCTGACTATTTTTGGAAAAATGTAAGGAAAAAAGTTGTTTAAAAGTTGAATTATTTGGTGTGAGAAATCCAGATACGAAAATTTGCTCAAAATTTCTGCATTAAGTCCTTTTATCCTACATCTCGGCGGATACAAAAACTCAGCGAGGTGACCGGGCTTGTTTAGAAACAAATTCAAATTGAAAAATGTTACTTTGCATTGTTTAAGATAGAGTTTCGGATGGGCCTACAGTCCCTGAAACAACTACCTATCTTAACTTTACAGCAAGTCATGAGCTTAAAATTTTAGGACAGATACTCCAGAAAACTAAAATTTGCAACCCCACCAAATTCACGACTCAGCCTGTACCTGCAACCAGCTATCGCCAAAAAAAACCATAACAAACCAGCTCACCTCGACGTCACATGCGCATTGGACCGAAAAATTTCTTACTTTCTTTTTTATGACGCTTTGAGTTCGACATTGTCATAAACGCACGGTTGCTCGCTTGAGATCGTTTTCCTAAACGGAATTGACCCCTTTAGCGTCCTACTGTAGGCTACGACTTGGTGGATACAGAACCTCGGCCAGGTGACGACCGGGCTCCTTTATTAGTAAATACAAATCGAAAAATCAACACCGCGTACAGCACGACATGCCCAAGTGCAAGTTCTGTATACACGCTCTTCTTCTTCTACGAGGAATGCTGGGCAACGTAGTCGAAATTTAGCCAACAAACAGTCTGCTTATTTAAAAACATGTTGTACCGCGAATAATGTGAGTTACAATGTTATCGATAAAACACCGCCGAATTTTACCTTCCCAATTGATTCTCCGAATACCGCCGCCGTTATGAACAAACAAATGCGTTGGCTTTAATGCTTTATTAGACAATCGGAACATTTTTGGTGTAAATTATGGAACGTGTCGATTAACTCATTATTTTTCCTACGTATTACTTTAACTCAGATTAATTTTTGTTAAGGGATTTTTCACCAAACAACGGCGACGTATTGACCGTTCGGTGTCTAAAACTGATTTACCAGACTAAAGCCAGTCGAACAGAAACAATTTAAATTGATTTCAGGTGATTTCTATGATAAACCTTATAGCGAATCCTCAAGCCAAAATACTTTTCATCTCTGGACCCTTGCAAACTGATTTTTATAAAGTGAGTAGAATCGGTGAGTGACAAGCACGTGGCATGCACGCGTATTGACCAAGACGCAATATTCCATACATAATTACACCATTTTAAAACTTTCTCTTTCAGTTGGTTGTTACTGTAAGTTAAAGCGATCAGTTTTGAAAAGACGCTGAATAGAGTCAACGAGGCTCAATGTCACGATTACACCGGTCGGTATGTGTCGTTTGCTGAGCTATAACGCTCGATGGTATCACGACAAGCGACAGTAACCATTCAATTTCTATTTTGTTGTGGAATACGTTTCGATTTGAAATGGGACATTCATACAGAGGTCACAATCGGGTTTCTAAAACAATTTTTGCCAAAATTAATCTCGGAGCGGGACTAACCTTTGAAACTTGATCAGAGAATACTGGAAGCAACTCCGTATCAAAACTTGCAGTGCGGAATTCGCTTTGTTGGAAGCATCTGAGAACAGTCTCCCTCGAAAAAAACTTCAAAACAAGCGCCGTGAGCAACCTGCTTTGTATAAACTTGAGCATAAAGCTAAGAGGTTGATCTCTTGCAAGCGAGCATCGAAGTTAGCTGGATAATAATTTAATCGAAGCACAGATTGTCTATCTCTTGCCCGATGCTAGGTCGTTGATATAAACTCGTTTCGGCGATGCGATTTGAGTGAAAATTTATCGCTTACCCTGTTTACCGATCGCAACTCGGGCGGTCTTATCACACGCCGATTTGGTATAAAACCGACCGTGTATTTGTTGCCGCACTGTCATTATACTGTAGATGAGCTTGACCGACCACACAGAATGGATCAGCACAGAAATACTTGGACACTTTTTGGAAGTAAGTCGTCGATTGTCTGAAGAAGCTCTTCGCCTTTTGCAAGAGCGCAGTTGTATGACGTCACGATTGTGCTCGTTTCGGTAAAACGTTAAGTTTCAAGGAAAGTGTTTGTTGAACTCGAATGATGTCGTTGCTTGATATTTTTCCAGGCAAGTCGTTTGAGATGACAGCACTGATACTTCCCACTTCTCGAGACCAGGATTTCTCATCGCCGTTCGATGACGATCGCGTCCCGGCGCAAACGACATTTTTCTCTCCCGTGGAAGCCGGGATCGAACCGAAACCGTCGATCTTTGAATATGGCGCGCAAAAGAGCGGACTGTATCCAAAGTACGTGGTTGTGACCTCATGTACTGTAGTTACTAAAACTTGTTACGACTGTTGTGTGAGTTCAAACACACCGTCAATCACGTAGCCAATACAACGTATTGACGTAAATGTTATTTCTAAACAGGTATCACGACGAGGGTCTATGCGAGCTCGGACCGGACTGTCCCCTGGTCCACGAAGAAAAGACGAAATACTTCTCGTCGCTTGACCCCAACGCCCCCGAGTTTTTTTCCCGCTCAGCGCGAAAATCCTTTACGGCGTCGGCAAGCTTCGAACGGTCCGGGAATAATGCTGAAGTGGACATCTTGGGACGTCGCTTGCCTTGTGCTGCAATACAGCACAGATACCTAGGTAAGTTCATTGGCCGTCATTCAAACTGGTCTCTGCATGGTTTATGATCTGCCCCGGCTTGTATTTATGAAAGTTAATTCTAACGATGCCGATCCAATCAACCTCAGCTTATTTAAAGGAAATTTTATGCTATTTTTTTATTTTCAGATTCGGGCGAACGCAGCGAAATGTCCAAAACTAGACGCCCCTGCGCATTTTTGCAAGCAACCGGGAGATGTCGCTATCGGTCGAAGTGTATTTTTGTGCATGACGAAAAAGAAAAACGACCTGATATTTCCGCCGTGTATAGATACAAAACGAAGATATGTGAACGGTAAGCAAATTTTTCTGTTAAGATCTAAGACAACGCTACTCGTTTATGATTGCAACTTAGTTTAGTAAAATAATTGTTACGTTTACTTGATTTTAGGTGGTCCCGAGGAATTGCCCACTCGGCGGCATCATGTACCTTCGCACACGGATCGAGCGAGCTTCGGTCGAATTATGATCTACCGCCTTTTCTTTAGTAGAATTATTTCTTTTTTTAAGTTATTCCGTTTTGTTTTTTAATGTTACTCCAATAAAAGATCTTCCGTGAACTGCACGATCTGATCTATTGTGATGCCGTCAAACAGGGTAAAACTAACATCTCTATGATTATGTCTGACGTTTTACCAAAGCATTTAAATAGCCGGCCATAGTTATGATTTCGATTAAAATTTGCCAAGATTCGGTGAGAACCAGCAGCGAGCACATGGATACAGTTTGACTGAAACCCGGTGCACAAGGTCCAAGTAAGCTCGTGCGATAAAAGCAATTGTTCAGCCATCGTTACCCAATAGTTCGACGTGACATGACAATACTATGACAACACTTCGTGCCGAACCTAAGTGGCTGGCTAGCTACCGTAAAACTGTTTCAAACAAATTTAATAAACATATCGAGCAACGTTGAACTGCCAAAACGTCAAATCCGAAATCCCGGGGAAACGGAATTTGAATTTCCCGGGGTCCCGACCGTAGTTCGAAGCTGAGGATTTTTGAAGGCTTGTTTTGCTAATGGAAGGAAAATATTTTTTTTTAAAGTTTAACCGTCTGATGTGAAAATTCCACGCACGTGCCAGCATTAGCTCAAATTACGGCGTTAAGGCATCATGACCCAATTTAGAAAGACAGGCTTCTCAATGTGAAGTACAATAAATGAAGAAGTTAATATCGCAAAACCAAATCATGAACCTCCCTAATTTTGGCTTGCAATGAGATCGAGGCTAAGGACTGTCTATACAGTCTTAGTTTGGACAGAATCGTTGCACTAAAATTTCTGAAGGGCCTGTAGTACCGTTTTGAGCAGTTTTGAAACGGCAACACGGCGGTTGTGACGAAGGTCGCATGCAAGACGTCACTATAGAAAAACTTGGAATGGTTCCGGTCCAGTGCGTATGTGACCTTAATTTGTTATGGTCGTTTTGTGTTGGTTCAAAAGTAAGGCTTTTTGGCTGACTATTTTTGGAAAAATGTAAGGAAAAAAGTTGTTTAAAAGTTGAATTATTTGGTGTGAGAAATCCAGATACGAAAATTTGCTCAAAATTTCTGCATTAAGTCCTTTTATCCTACATCTCGGCGGATACAAAAACTCAGCGAGGTGACCGGGCTTGTTTAGAAACAAATTCAAATTGAAAAATGTTACTTTGCATTGTTTAAGATAGAGTTTCGGATGGGCCTACAGTCCCTGAAACAACTACCTATCTTAACTTTACAGCAAGTCATGAGCTTAAAATTTTAGGACAGATACTCCAGAAAACTAAAATTTGCAACCCCACCAAATTCACGACTCAGCCTGTACCTGCAACCAGCTATCGCCAAAAAAAACCATAACAAACCAGCTCACCTCGACGTCACATGCGCATTGGACCGAAAAATTTCTTACTTTCTTTTTTATGACGCTTTGAGTTCGACATTGTCATAAACGCACGGTTGCTCGCTTGAGATCGTTTTCCTAAACGGAATTGACCCCTTTAGCGTCCTACTGTAGGCTACGACTTGGTGGATACAGAACCTCGGCCAGGTGACGACCGGGCTCCTTTATTAGTAAATACAAATCGAAAAATCAACACCGCGTACAGCACGACATGCCCAAGTGCAAGTTCTGTATACACGCTCTTCTTCTTCTACGAGGAATGCTGGGCAACGTAGTCGAAATTTAGCCAACAAACAGTCTGCTTATTTAAAAACATGTTGTACCGCGAATAATGTGAGTTACAATGTTATCGATAAAACACCGCCGAATTTTACCTTCCCAATTGATTCTCCGAATACCGCCGCCGTTATGAACAAACAAATGCGTTGGCTTTAATGCTTTATTAGACAATCGGAACATTTTTGGTGTAAATTATGGAACGTGTCGATTAACTCATTATTTTTCCTACGTATTACTTTAACTCAGATTAATTTTTGTTAAGGGATTTTTCACCAAACAACGGCGACGTATTGACCGTTCGGTGTCTAAAACTGATTTACCAGACTAAAGCCAGTCGAACAGAAACAATTTAAATTGATTTCAGGTGATTTCTATGATAAACCTTATAGCGAATCCTCAAGCCAAAATACTTTTCATCTCTGGACCCTTGCAAACTGATTTTTATAAAGTGAGTAGAATCGGTGAGTGACAAGCACGTGGCATGCACGCGTATTGACCAAGACGCAATATTCCATACATAATTACACCATTTTAAAACTTTCTCTTTCAGTTGGTTGTTACTGTAAGTTAAAGCGATCAGTTTTGAAAAGACGCTGAATAGAGTCAACGAGGCTCAATGTCACGATTACACCGGTCGGTATGTGTCGTTTGCTGAGCTATAACGCTCGATGGTATCACGACAAGCGACAGTAACCATTCAATTTCTATTTTGTTGTGGAATACGTTTCGATTTGAAATGGGACATTCATACAGAGGTCACAATCGGGTTTCTAAAACAATTTTTGCCAAAATTAATCTCGGAGCGGGACTAACCTTTGAAACTTGATCAGAGAATACTGGAAGCAACTCCGTATCAAAACTTGCAGTGCGGAATTCGCTTTGTTGGAAGCATCTGAGAACAGTCTCCCTCGAAAAAAACTTCAAAACAAGCGCCGTGAGCAACCTGCTTTGTATAAACTTGAGCATAAAGCTAAGAGGTTGATCTCTTGCAAGCGAGCATCGAAGTTAGCTGGATAATAATTTAATCGAAGCACAGATTGTCTATCTCTTGCCCGATGCTAGGTCGTTGATATAAACTCGTTTCGGCGATGCGATTTGAGTGAAAATTTATCGCTTACCCTGTTTACCGATCGCAACTCGGGCGGTCTTATCACACGCCGATTTGGTATAAAACCGACCGTGTATTTGTTGCCGCACTGTCATTATACTGTAGATGAGCTTGACCGACCACACAGAATGGATCAGCACAGAAATACTTGGACACTTTTTGGAAGTAAGTCGTCGATTGTCTGAAGAAGCTCTTCGCCTTTTGCAAGAGCGCAGTTGTATGACGTCACGATTGTGCTCGTTTCGGTAAAACGTTAAGTTTCAAGGAAAGTGTTTGTTGAACTCGAATGATGTCGTTGCTTGATATTTTTCCAGGCAAGTCGTTTGAGATGACAGCACTGATACTTCCCACTTCTCGAGACCAGGATTTCTCATCGCCGTTCGATGACGATCGCGTCCCGGCGCAAACGACATTTTTCTCTCCCGTGGAAGCCGGGATCGAACCGAAACCGTCGATCTTTGAATATGGCGCGCAAAAGAGCGGACTGTATCCAAAGTACGTGGTTGTGACCTCATGTACTGTAGTTACTAAAACTTGTTACGACTGTTGTGTGAGTTCAAACACACCGTCAATCACGTAGCCAATACAACGTATTGACGTAAATGTTATTTCTAAACAGGTATCACGACGAGGGTCTATGCGAGCTCGGACCGGACTGTCCCCTGGTCCACGAAGAAAAGACGAAATACTTCTCGTCGCTTGACCCCAACGCCCCCGAGTTTTTTTCCCGCTCAGCGCGAAAATCCTTTACGGCGTCGGCAAGCTTCGAACGGTCCGGGAATAATGCTGAAGTGGACATCTTGGGACGTCGCTTGCCTTGTGCTGCAATACAGCACAGATACCTAGGTAAGTTCATTGGCCGTCATTCAAACTGGTCTCTGCATGGTTTATGATCTGCCCCGGCTTGTATTTATGAAAGTTAATTCTAACGATGCCGATCCAATCAACCTCAGCTTATTTAAAGGAAATTTTATGCTATTTTTTTATTTTCAGATTCGGGCGAACGCAGCGAAATGTCCAAAACTAGACGCCCCTGCGCATTTTTGCAAGCAACCGGGAGATGTCGCTATCGGTCGAAGTGTATTTTTGTGCATGACGAAAAAGAAAAACGACCTGATATTTCCGCCGTGTATAGATACAAAACGAAGATATGTGAACGGTAAGCAAATTTTTCTGTTAAGATCTAAGACAACGCTACTCGTTTATGATTGCAACTTAGTTTAGTAAAATAATTGTTACGTTTACTTGATTTTAGGTGGTCCCGAGGAATTGCCCACTCGGCGGCATCATGTACCTTCGCACACGGATCGAGCGAGCTTCGGTCGAATTATGATCTACCGCCTTTTCTTTAGTAGAATTATTTCTTTTTTTAAGTTATTCCGTTTTGTTTTTTAATGTTACTCCAATAAAAGATCTTCCGTGAACTGCACGATCTGATCTATTGTGATGCCGTCAAACAGGGTAAAACTAACATCTCTATGATTATGTCTGACGTTTTACCAAAGCATTTAAATAGCCGGCCATAGTTATGATTTCGATTAAAATTTGCCAAGATTCGGTGAGAACCAGCAGCGAGCACATGGATACAGTTTGACTGAAACCCGGTGCACAAGGTCCAAGTAAGCTCGTGCGATAAAAGCAATTGTTCAGCCATCGTTACCCAATAGTTCGACGTGACATGACAATACTATGACAACACTTCGTGCCGAACCTAAGTGGCTGGCTAGCTACCGTAAAACTGTTTCAAACAAATTTAATAAACATATCGAGCAACGTTGAACTGCCAAAACGTCAAATCCGAAATCCCGGGGAAACGGAATTTGAATTTCCCGGGGTCCCGACCGTAGTTCGAAGCTGAGGATTTTTGAAGGCTTGTTTTGCTAATGGAAGGAAAATATTTTTTTTTAAAGTTTAACCGTCTGATGTGAAAATTCCACGCACGTGCCAGCATTAGCTCAAATTACGGCGTTAAGGCATCATGACCCAATTTAGAAAGACAGGCTTCTCAATGTGAAGTACAATAAATGAAGAAGTTAATATCGCAAAACCAAATCATGAACCTCCCTAATTTTGGCTTGCAATGAGATCGAGGCTAAGGACTGTCTATACAGTCTTAGTTTGGACAGAATGGTTGCACTAAAATTTCTGAAGGGCCTGTAGTACCGTTTTGAGCAGTTTTGAAACGGCAACACGGCGGTTGTGACGAAGGTCGCATGCAAGACGTCACTATAGAAAAACTTGGAATGGTTCCGGTCCAGTGCGTATGTGACCTTAATTTGTTATGGTCGTTTTGTGTTGGTTCAAAAGTAAGGCTTTTTGGCTGACTATTTTTGGAAAAATGTAAGGAAAAAAGTTGTTTAAAAGTTGAATTATTTGGTGTGAGAAATCCAGATACGAAAATTTGCTCAAAATTTCTGCATTAAGTCCTTTTATCCTACATCTCGGCGGATACAAAAACTCAGCGAGGTGACCGGGCTTGTTTAGAAACAAATTCAAATTGAAAAATGTTACTTTGCATTGTTTAAGATAGAGTTTCGGATGGGCCTACAGTCCCTGAAACAACTACCTATCTTAACTTTACAGCAAGTCATGAGCTTAAAATTTTAGGACAGATACTCCAGAAAACTAAAATTTGCAACCCCACCAAATTCACGACTCAGCCTGTACCTGCAACCAGCTATCGCCAAAAAAAACCATAACAAACCAGCTCACCTCGACGTCACATGCGCATTGGACCGAAAAATTTCTTACTTTCTTTTTTATGACGCTTTGAGTTCGACATTGTCATAAACGCACGGTTGCTCGCTTGAGATCGTTTTCCTAAACGGAATTGACCCCTTTAGCGTCCTACTGTAGGCTACGACTTGGTGGATACAGAACCTCGGCCAGGTGACGACCGGGCTCCTTTATTAGTAAATACAAATCGAAAAATCAACACCGCGTACAGCACGACATGCCCAAGTGCAAGTTCTGTATACACGCTCTTCTTCTTCTACGAGGAATGCTGGGCAACGTAGTCGAAATTTAGCCAACAAACAGTCTGCTTATTTAAAAACATGTTGTACCGCGAATAATGTGAGTTACAATGTTATCGATAAAACACCGCCGAATTTTACCTTCCCAATTGATTCTCCGAATACCGCCGCCGTTATGAACAAACAAATGCGTTGGCTTTAATGCTTTATTAGACAATCGGAACATTTTTGGTGTAAATTATGGAACGTGTCGATTAACTCATTATTTTTCCTACGTATTACTTTAACTCAGATTAATTTTTGTTAAGGGATTTTTCACCAAACAACGGCGACGTATTGACCGTTCGGTGTCTAAAACTGATTTACCAGACTAAAGCCAGTCGAACAGAAACAATTTAAATTGATTTCAGGTGATTTCTATGATAAACCTTATAGCGAATCCTCAAGCCAAAATACTTTTCATCTCTGGACCCTTGCAAACTGATTTTTATAAAGTGAGTAGAATCGGTGAGTGACAAGCACGTGGCATGCACGCGTATTGACCAAGACGCAATATTCCATACATAATTACACCATTTTAAAACTTTCTCTTTCAGTTGGTTGTTACTGTAAGTTAAAGCGATCAGTTTTGAAAAGACGCTGAATAGAGTCAACGAGGCTCAATGTCACGATTACACCGGTCGGTATGTGTCGTTTGCTGAGCTATAACGCTCGATGGTATCACGACAAGCGACAGTAACCATTCAATTTCTATTTTGTTGTGGAATACGTTTCGATTTGAAATGGGACATTCATACAGAGGTCACAATCGGGTTTCTAAAACAATTTTTGCCAAAATTAATCTCGGAGCGGGACTAACCTTTGAAACTTGATCAGAGAATACTGGAAGCAACTCCGTATCAAAACTTGCAGTGCGGAATTCGCTTTGTTGGAAGCATCTGAGAACAGTCTCCCTCGAAAAAAACTTCAAAACAAGCGCCGTGAGCAACCTGCTTTGTATAAACTTGAGCATAAAGCTAAGAGGTTGATCTCTTGCAAGCGAGCATCGAAGTTAGCTGGATAATAATTTAATCGAAGCACAGATTGTCTATCTCTTGCCCGATGCTAGGTCGTTGATATAAACTCGTTTCGGCGATGCGATTTGAGTGAAAATTTATCGCTTACCCTGTTTACCGATCGCAACTCGGGCGGTCTTATCACACGCCGATTTGGTATAAAACCGACCGTGTATTTGTTGCCGCACTGTCATTATACTGTAGATGAGCTTGACCGACCACACAGAATGGATCAGCACAGAAATACTTGGACACTTTTTGGAAGTAAGTCGTCGATTGTCTGAAGAAGCTCTTCGCCTTTTGCAAGAGCGCAGTTGTATGACGTCACGATTGTGCTCGTTTCGGTAAAACGTTAAGTTTCAAGGAAAGTGTTTGTTGAACTCGAATGATGTCGTTGCTTGATATTTTTCCAGGCAAGTCGTTTGAGATGACAGCACTGATACTTCCCACTTCTCGAGACCAGGATTTCTCATCGCCGTTCGATGACGATCGCGTCCCGGCGCAAACGACATTTTTCTCTCCCGTGGAAGCCGGGATCGAACCGAAACCGTCGATCTTTGAATATGGCGCGCAAAAGAGCGGACTGTATCCAAAGTACGTGGTTGTGACCTCATGTACTGTAGTTACTAAAACTTGTTACGACTGTTGTGTGAGTTCAAACACACCGTCAATCACGTAGCCAATACAACGTATTGACGTAAATGTTATTTCTAAACAGGTATCACGACGAGGGTCTATGCGAGCTCGGACCGGACTGTCCCCTGGTCCACGAAGAAAAGACGAAATACTTCTCGTCGCTTGACCCCAACGCCCCCGAGTTTTTTTCCCGCTCAGCGCGAAAATCCTTTACGGCGTCGGCAAGCTTCGAACGGTCCGGGAATAATGCTGAAGTGGACATCTTGGGACGTCGCTTGCCTTGTGCTGCAATACAGCACAGATACCTAGGTAAGTTCATTGGCCGTCATTCAAACTGGTCTCTGCATGGTTTATGATCTGCCCCGGCTTGTATTTATGAAAGTTAATTCTAACGATGCCGATCCAATCAACCTCAGCTTATTTAAAGGAAATTTTATGCTATTTTTTTATTTTCAGATTCGGGCGAACGCAGCGAAATGTCCAAAACTAGACGCCCCTGCGCATTTTTGCAAGCAACCGGGAGATGTCGCTATCGGTCGAAGTGTATTTTTGTGCATGACGAAAAAGAAAAACGACCTGATATTTCCGCCGTGTATAGATACAAAACGAAGATATGTGAACGGTAAGCAAATTTTTCTGTTAAGATCTAAGACAACGCTACTCGTTTATGATTGCAACTTAGTTTAGTAAAATAATTGTTACGTTTACTTGATTTTAGGTGGTCCCGAGGAATTGCCCACTCGGCGGCATCATGTACCTTCGCACACGGATCGAGCGAGCTTCGGTCGAATTATGATCTACCGCCTTTTCTTTAGTAGAATTATTTCTTTTTTTAAGTTATTCCGTTTTGTTTTTTAATGTTACTCCAATAAAAGATCTTCCGTGAACTGCACGATCTGATCTATTGTGATGCCGTCAAACAGGGTAAAACTAACATCTCTATGATTATGTCTGACGTTTTACCAAAGCATTTAAATAGCCGGCCATAGTTATGATTTCGATTAAAATTTGCCAAGATTCGGTGAGAACCAGCAGCGAGCACATGGATACAGTTTGACTGAAACCCGGTGCACAAGGTCCAAGTAAGCTCGTGCGATAAAAGCAATTGTTCAGCCATCGTTACCCAATAGTTCGACGTGACATGACAATACTATGACAACACTTCGTGCCGAACCTAAGTGGCTGGCTAGCTACCGTAAAACTGTTTCAAACAAATTTAATAAACATATCGAGCAACGTTGAACTGCCAAAACGTCAAATCCGAAATCCCGGGGAAACGGAATTTGAATTTCCCGGGGTCCCGACCGTAGTTCGAAGCTGAGGATTTTTGAAGGCTTGTTTTGCTAATGGAAGGAAAATATTTTTTTTTAAAGTTTAACCGTCTGATGTGAAAATTCCACGCACGTGCCAGCATTAGCTCAAATTACGGCGTTAAGGCATCATGACCCAATTTAGAAAGACAGGCTTCTCAATGTGAAGTACAATAAATGAAGAAGTTAATATCGCAAAACCAAATCATGAACCTCCCTAATTTTGGCTTGCAATGAGATCGAGGCTAAGGACTGTCTATACAGTCTTAGTTTGGACAGAATGGTTGCACTAAAATTTCTGAAGGGCCTGTAGTACCGTTTTGAGCAGTTTTGAAACGGCAACACGGCGGTTGTGACGAAGGTCGCATGCAAGACGTCACTATAGAAAAACTTGGAATGGTTCCGGTCCAGTGCGTATGTGACCTTAATTTGTTATGGTCGTTTTGTGTTGGTTCAAAAGTAAGGCTTTTTGGCTGACTATTTTTGGAAAAATGTAAGGAAAAAAGTTGTTTAAAAGTTGAATTATTTGGTGTGAGAAATCCAGATACGAAAATTTGCTCAAAATTTCTGCATTAAGTCCTTTTATCCTACATCTCGGCGGATACAAAAACTCAGCGAGGTGACCGGGCTTGTTTAGAAACAAATTCAAATTGAAAAATGTTACTTTGCATTGTTTAAGATAGAGTTTCGGATGGGCCTACAGTCCCTGAAACAACTACCTATCTTAACTTTACAGCAAGTCATGAGCTTAAAATTTTAGGACAGATACTCCAGAAAACTAAAATTTGCAACCCCACCAAATTCACGACTCAGCCTGTACCTGCAACCAGCTATCGCCAAAAAAAACCATAACAAACCAGCTCACCTCGACGTCACATGCGCATTGGACCGAAAAATTTCTTACTTTCTTTTTTATGACGCTTTGAGTTCGACATTGTCATAAACGCACGGTTGCTCGCTTGAGATCGTTTTCCTAAACGGAATTGACCCCTTTAGCGTCCTACTGTAGGCTACGACTTGGTGGATACAGAACCTCGGCCAGGTGACGACCGGGCTCCTTTATTAGTAAATACAAATCGAAAAATCAACACCGCGTACAGCACGACATGCCCAAGTGCAAGTTCTGTATACACGCTCTTCTTCTTCTACGAGGAATGCTGGGCAACGTAGTCGAAATTTAGCCAACAAACAGTCTGCTTATTTAAAAACATGTTGTACCGCGAATAATGTGAGTTACAATGTTATCGATAAAACACCGCCGAATTTTACCTTCCCAATTGATTCTCCGAATACCGCCGCCGTTATGAACAAACAAATGCGTTGGCTTTAATGCTTTATTAGACAATCGGAACATTTTTGGTGTAAATTATGGAACGTGTCGATTAACTCATTATTTTTCCTACGTATTACTTTAACTCAGATTAATTTTTGTTAAGGGATTTTTCACCAAACAACGGCGACGTATTGACCGTTCGGTGTCTAAAACTGATTTACCAGACTAAAGCCAGTCGAACAGAAACAATTTAAATTGATTTCAGGTGATTTCTATGATAAACCTTATAGCGAATCCTCAAGCCAAAATACTTTTCATCTCTGGACCCTTGCAAACTGATTTTTATAAAGTGAGTAGAATCGGTGAGTGACAAGCACGTGGCATGCACGCGTATTGACCAAGACGCAATATTCCATACATAATTACACCATTTTAAAACTTTCTCTTTCAGTTGGTTGTTACTGTAAGTTAAAGCGATCAGTTTTGAAAAGACGCTGAATAGAGTCAACGAGGCTCAATGTCACGATTACACCGGTCGGTATGTGTCGTTTGCTGAGCTATAACGCTCGATGGTATCACGACAAGCGACAGTAACCATTCAATTTCTATTTTGTTGTGGAATACGTTTCGATTTGAAATGGGACATTCATACAGAGGTCACAATCGGGTTTCTAAAACAATTTTTGCCAAAATTAATCTCGGAGCGGGACTAACCTTTGAAACTTGATCAGAGAATACTGGAAGCAACTCCGTATCAAAACTTGCAGTGCGGAATTCGCTTTGTTGGAAGCATCTGAGAACAGTCTCCCTCGAAAAAAACTTCAAAACAAGCGCCGTGAGCAACCTGCTTTGTATAAACTTGAGCATAAAGCTAAGAGGTTGATCTCTTGCAAGCGAGCATCGAAGTTAGCTGGATAATAATTTAATCGAAGCACAGATTGTCTATCTCTTGCCCGATGCTAGGTCGTTGATATAAACTCGTTTCGGCGATGTGATTTGAGTGAAAATTTATCGCTTACCCTGTTTACCGATCGCAACTCGGGCGGTCTTATCACACGCCGATTTGGTATAAAACCGACCGTGTATTTGTTGCCGCACTGTCATTATACTGTAGATGAGCTTGACCGACCACACAGAATGGATCAGCACAGAAATACTTGGACACTTTTTGGAAGTAAGTCGTCGATTGTCTGAAGAAGCTCTTCGCCTTTTGCAAGAGCGCAGTTGTATGACGTCACGATTGTGCTCGTTTCGGTAAAACGTTAAGTTTCAAGGAAAGTGTTTGTTGAACTCGAATGATGTCGTTGCTTTATATTTTTCCAGGCAAGTCGTTTGAGATGACAGCACTGATACTTCCCACTTCTCGAGACCAGGATTTCTCATCGCCGTTCGATGACGATCGCGTCCCGGCGCAAACGACATTTTTCTCTCCCGTGGAAGCCGGGATCGAACCGAAACCGTCGATCTCTGAATATGGCGCGCAAAAGAGCGGACTGTGTCCAAAGTACGTGGTTGTGACCTCATGTACTGTAGTTACTAAAACTTGTTACGACTGTTGTGTGAGTTCATACGTCAATACAACGTATTGACGTAAATGTTATTTCTAAACAGGTATCACGACGAGGGTCTATGCGAGCTCGGACCGGACTGTCCCCTGGTCCACGAAGCAAAGACGAAATACTTCTCGTCGCTTGACCCCAACGCCCCCGAGTTTTTTTCCCGCTCAGCGCGAAAATCCTTTACGGCGTCGGCAAGCTTCGAACGGTCCGGGAATAATGCTGAAGTGGACATCTTGGGACGTCGCTTGCCTTGTGCTGCAATACAGCACAGATACCTAGGTAAGTTCATTGGCCGTCATTCAAACTGGTCTCTGCATGGTTTATGATCTGCCCCGGCTTGTATTTATGAAAGTTAATTCTAACGATACCGATCCAATCAACCTCAGCTTATTTAAAGGAAATTTTATGCTATTTTTTTATTTTCAGATTCGGGCGAACGCAGCGAAATGTCCAAAACTAGACGCCCCTGCGCATTTTTGCAAGCAACCGGGAGATGTCGCTATCGGTCGAAGTGTATTTTTGTGCATGACGAAAAAGAAAAACGACCTGATATTTCCGCCGTGTATAGATACAAAACGAAGATATGTGAACGGTAAGCAAATTTTTCTGTTAAGAATTAAGACAACGCTACTCGTTTATGATTGCAACTTAGTTTAGTAAAATAATTGTTACGTTTACTTGATTTTAGGTGGTCCCGAGGAATTGCCCACTCGGCGGCATCATGTACCTTCGCACACGGATCGAGCGAGCTTCGGTCGAATTATGATCTACCGCCTTTTCTTTAGTAGAATTATTTCTTTTTTTAAGTTATTCCGTTTTGTTTTTTAATGTTACTCCAATAAAAGATCTTCCGTGAACTGCACGATCTGATCTATTGTGATGCCGTCAAACAGGGTAAAACTAACATCTCTATGATTATGTCTGACGTTTTACCAAAGCATTTAAATAGCCGGCCATAGTTATGATTTCGATTAAAATTTGCCAAGATTCGGTCAGAAGCAGCAGCGAGCACATGGATACAGTTTGACTGAAACCCGGTGCACAAGGTCCAAGCAAGCTCGTGCGATAAAAGTGTTACGTTTTTACTGTCCTCAGTCTTAGATACACAGTAGGCACATCTTTTATTCAGTTAAATTGTCATTTACAGCAGCTCATTCCAGGAGCTTAAATCAGGACTGACTTTACGACTACTTGGCTGGTATACGTCAAATGAAAAGACACGTGTGCTTAATCAAGCACGGAAAACGCAGTAGCCTCAAGAGAGAACGCGGCAGGGCAGACACAACGCAAAACAAATGCAACAGTACCATATATTGGCAATTGCAGATCTAGTATTGTATTCAATGCCGTACATGTAACGTTAATAGCGATTTATTCTGTGTTTCAGGAAGATATATCGAAATATCAAGCGATAATTGGTTCTAACAATAAGCAACAAAGTCATTGGAATTTAATGTTAACCCATAGCAAAATTCAATAAAAGTAGTTTAAAAACGTAAAGAAATACTATTATCACCATTACTAATTATCTTCTTACGTTATTTAGTATTCATTTCACACATTCCATCGTTGTCTTTTTCCTACTGGATTCATTTGGCCAAAACAAAAGTACAGTATCATCAGCAACAGAAAATTGGAGATAGAAGGTTTCTACATATGCAAAACTTACATGAAAAATGAAAAATTGTCATGAAAAATGAAAAGAACTTTTTAAATCATTCTAGATGGCAAAAGCTTTCACTTCAGTTTTAACCCAAACAATCGGGAAAATAACATATACAAAACCAGTTTGTTAGATCTTCAACAACGAAGAAAAAGTTATGCGGAAGACATTTTGCGAAATTCAAGTGGGTGAAAACGTTTATACAAAAAGTTGTAAAATTTAGTATATGTAAAAGAATTAAATTTGCGCAGGAAATTTGAATGAAATTTGCTCTTTGTGTGGATGTAGCGATCGAACAAAAAATAATGATGAGTAAGTATAAACCACATGTAGGCCTTCAAGTGTAGGCTTATATAACTAATATTTAAAATCTTTCAATCTCAACGCTAAAGAAACTTTGAAAAAGCATACCTATAAAGACAAACAAATCAAATGTTACCTCAGTAACTGCATGGGGATGACAGATAACGAAATCGAAACTGCATTTTTTTCTCAAAATTGGAAATGTATCTTTTGCATATAAAAATAAAAAATGAATGCAAAGCAAAGCATTTGTTAAAAATATCGTGTATGTATTATTATCAGTGTAAATGAAGGTTTTTGAGTAGCGAGGACCAAAGTCGAAATATTAATTGGGATATAAAATCGAAAATAATGCGTAAATGTAATTTAACGGTTTTTTAATCTATGTAGAGTGATTGATAAAAAAGTTTCTACAAAAAGAACTTGAACAACTTTTGCGGAAAGTGATTTTTCGAGCCATTATATTTGGTTTTATACCAAATCGGCGTGTGATAAGACCGCCCGAGCTGCGATCGGTAAACAGGGTAAGCGATAAATTTTCACTCAAATCGCATCGCCGAAACGAGTTTATATCAACGACCTAGCATCGGGCAAGAGATAGACAATCTGTGCTTCGATTAAATTATTATCCAGCTAACTTCGATGCTCGCTTGCAAGAGATCAACCTCTTAGCTTTATGCTCAAGTTTATACAAAGCAGGTTGCTCACGGCGCTTGTTTTGAAGTTTTTTTCGAGCGAGACTGTTCTCAGATGTTTCCAACAAAGCGCATTGCGCGTTGCAAGTTTTGATACGGAGTTGTTTCCAGTATTCTCTGATCAAGTTTCAAAGGTTAGCCCCGCTCCGAGTTCATAATTGGTAAAATTTTTTGGAAACCTGACTGTGAACTCTGTATGAATGTCCCATTTCAAATCGAAACGTATTCCACAACAAAGTAGAAATTGAATGGTTACTGTCGCTTGTCGTGATACCATCGAGCGTTATAGCTCAGCACACGACACATACCGACCGGTGTGATCGTGACATTGAGCTTCGTTGACTCTATTCAGCGTCTTTTCAAAACTGATCGCTTTAACTTACAGTAACACGCAACTGAAACAGAAAGTTTTAAAATGGTGTAATTATGTATGGAATATTGCGTCTTGGTCAATACGCGTGCATGCCACGTGCTTGTCACTCACCGATTCTACTCACTTTATAAAAATCGGTTTGCAAGGGTCCAGAGATGAAAAGTATTTCGGCTTGAGGATTCGCTATAAGGTTTGTAATAGAAAATCACCTCGAATCAATTTAAATTGTTTCTGTTCGATTCGCTACAGCCTGGTAAATCAGTTTCAGGCACCGACCGGTCAATAGGTTGCCGTTGTTTGGTGGAAAAATCCCTTAACAAAAATTACTCTGAGATAACACGTAGGAAAATAATTTAATGATCGACACATTCCATAAGTTACACCAAAAATGTTCCGATTGTCTAATAGAGCAAGAAAGCCAACGCTTTTATTTGTTCATAACGGCGGCGGTATTCGTAGAATCAATTGGGAAGGTAAAATTCAGCGGTGTTTTATCGATAACATTGTAACTCACATTATTCGCGGTACAACATGTTTTTAAATAAGCAGACTGTTTGTTGGCTAAATTTCGATTACGTTGCCCAGCACTCTTCGTAGAAGAAGAAGAGCGTGTATACAGAACTTGCACTTGGACATGTCGTGCTGTACGCGGTGTTGATTTTTCGATTTGTATTTACTAATAAAGGAGCCCGGTCGTCACCTGGCTGAGGTTCTGTATCCACCAAGTCGTAGCCTACAGTAGGACGCTAAAGGGGTCAATTCCGTTTAGGAAAACGATCTCAAGCGAGCAACCGTGCGTTTATGACAATGTCGAACTCAAAGCGTCATAATAAAGAAAGTAAGAAATCTCTCGGTCCAATGCGCACGTGACGTCTAGGTGAGCTGGTTTGTTATGGTTTTTTTGGCGATAGCTGGTTGCAGGTACAGGCTGAGTCGTGAATTTGGTGGGTTTGCAAATTTTAGTTTTCTGGAGTATCTGTCCTAAAATTTTAAGCTCATGACTTGCTGTAAAGTTAAGATAGGTAGTTGTTTCAGGGACTGTAGGCCCATCCGAAACTCTATCTTAAACAATGCAAAGTAACATTTTTCAATTTGAATTTGTTTCTAAACAAGCCCGGTCACCTCGCTGAGTTTTTGTATCCGCCGAGATGTAGGATAAAAGGACTTAATGCAGAAATTTTGAGCAAATTTTCGTATCTGGATTTCTCACACCAAATAATTCAACTTTTAAACAACTTTTTTCCTTACATTTTTCCAAAAATAGTCAGCCAAAAAGCCTTACTTTTGAACCAACACAAAACGACCATAACAAATTAAGGTCACATACGCACTGGACCGGAACCATTCCAAGTTTTTCTATAGTGACGTCTTGCATGCGACCTTCGTCACAACCGCCGTGTTGCCGTTTCAAAACTGCTCAAAACGGTACTACAGGCCCTTCAGAAATTTTAGTGCAACCATTCTGTCCAAACTAAGACTGTATAGACAGTCCTTAGCCTCGATCTCATTGCAAGCCAAAATTAGGGAGGTTCATGATTTAGTTTTGCGATATTAACTTCTTCATTTATTGTACTTCACATTGAGAAGCCTGTCTTTCTAAATTGGGCCATGATCCCTTAACGCCATAATTTGAGCTAATGCTGGCACGTGCGTGGAATTTTCACATCAGACGGTTAAACTTTTAAAAAAAATTTTCCTTCCATTTAGCAAAACAAGCCTTCAAAAATCCTCAGCTTCGAACTACGGTCGGGACCCCGGGATTTCGGATTTAACGTTTTGGCAGTTCAACGTTGCTCGATATGTTTATTAAATTTGTTTGAAACAGTTTTACGGTAGCTAGCCAGCCACTTAGGTTCGGCACGAAGTGTTGTCATAGTATTGTCATGTCACGTCGAACTATTGGGTAACGATGGCTGAACAATAGCTTTTATCGCACGAGCTTGCTTGGACCTTGTACACCGGGTTTCAGTCAAACTGTATCCATGTGCTCGCTGCTGGTTGTCACCGAATCTTGGCAAATTTTAATCGAAATCATAACTATGGCCGGCTATTTAAATGCTTTGGTAAAACGTCAGACATAATCATAGAGATGTTAGTTTTATCTTGTTTGACGGCATCATAACAGATCAGATCGTGCAATTTACGGAAGATCGTTTATTCAAGTAACATTTTACAAAAATGAATAACTTAAAAACGAAATAATTCTGATAACAGAACGGCGGTAGATCATAATTCGAACGAAGCTCGCTCGAACCGTGTGGGCAGGAACAAAATGCAGCCGAATGGGCAATTCCTCGGGACCACCTAAAATCAAGTAAACGTAACAATTAATTATCAGTTTACTAAACTAAGTTGCAATCATAAACGAATACCGTTGTCTCAATTTGTAACAGAAAAACTTAGGCCTACTTACCGTTCACATATCTTCGTCTTGTATCTATAAACCTTGGAAATATCAGGTCGTTTTTCTTTTCCGTCATGCGCAAAAGTGCACGTCGACCGATACCGACATCTCCCGGTTGCTTGCAAAAATGCGCAGGGGGTCTAGTTTTGGACTTTTGGACGCGTTCGCCCGAATCTGAAAATGTAAAACTAGCATAAAATTTCCTTTAAATAAGCTAAGGTTTACTGAATCGGTATTGTTAGGTTTAACTTTCAAAAATACAAGCCCGGGCAGATCATAGGCTACACCATGCAGAGACCAGTTCGAATGACGGCCAATGAACTTACCTGGGTATCTGTGACGTATTGCAGGACAAATAAGGCGACGTCCCAAGATGTTCACTTCAGCAACATTTCCGGACCGTTCGAAACTTGCCGACGCCGTAAAAGATTTTCGCGCAGAGCGGGGGAAAAACTCCGGGGCGTTGGGGTCCAGCGACGAGAAGTATTTCGAATTTTCTTCGTGGACCATGGGACAGTCCGGTCCGAGCTCGCATAGACCCTCGTCGTGATACCTGTTTAGAAATAACATTTACGTCAATACGTTGTATTGGCTACGTGATTGACGGTGTGTTTGAACTTACACAACAGTCGTAACACCTTTTAGTAACTACAGTACATGAGGTCATAACCACGTACTTTGGACACAGTCTGCTCTTTCGCGCGATATTGAGAGATCGACGGTTTTGGTTCGACCCCGGCTTCCACAGGAGAGGAAAATGTCGTTTGCGCCGGGACGCGATCGTCATCGAACGGCGATGAGAAATCCTGGTCTCGAGAAGTGGGAAGTAGGCTAGGCTATTAGTGCTGTCATTTCAAACGACGTGCCTGGAAAAATATGAAGCAACGACATCATTCGAGTTCAACGTACACTTTCGTTAAAACTTAACGTTTGACCGAAACGAGCAGAATCATGACGTTACAACTACACTCTTGCAAAAGGCGAAGAACTCCTTCAGACAATCGACGACTTACTGCAGACATTCTTTTAACAGCGACAGAATCACAAGGTCCCTCGCCTTTCAACACTTGATCCGTACACATTGTTTTGTCGTAGGTTTTGGCTTTCTTTGAGGATGTCTTGCATGGAAGTATTCGGTTCCAACAAACATTGATGTTGAAAGTCAGCGTGAGGAGTGTGTTGGATGATGACCTCTCTAATTTGCTCACCAACGTAGCTGAGATGATTGTATTGGTTTGAAAGTGGACAGTATCCTTGTAAGTGCAAAGATAGTTTTCCAGTTACTTCTGTAAAGCGCTTATCTGCAACGTGTTCGTCAACCAACAAATTTTCATGAAGCTCGTAGGTTTCCGAACCCACACATGCTATCAAACAAGCTTTATTTTTGTCTTCGGACATGACGTTCATGTGATGCCCCAAGCTCTGCAAGTAGGCCTAGTTGTGTCATTTTTCTTTTGTTATGTTCAAGGCAACAACACTGGAACAGCTGTATATTTTTCTAAAGGTTTCACCTGTTGCATGCTGTTAAACGCAAATATGACGCTCTCTTGCTGTTCTTTCATTGCCGTTAAAATCGCTGGCAGATTTTCATCCATGGCTAGTTTCTTTTTTTTTTCTTTTTAACGAATCTCGCTGCCACCACTGTTGCATTTTTACTGAATCAGAAGACTGTAAAACAGTGTTATCGCCAACATAAAAAACCATAATCAATCTCGAACAACGAATCACAACTCGCACAATGACAACTCAGACACGCTGCTTGCGCAATGGAAAAATGCCAAACAGAAAAACGCAAATTACTATTAGAGGCGTGTACGCCTTATTAGAAAAACACAAGTGCCCGAGGGAGCAAACAAAATTTACGAAAACTCATTAAGTTTATACAAAACAAATCGTATCAGAATGATTGATAAATAAGTTGCTACAAAAGAAATTTGAGTTTCTTTTGCGGTAAGTGATTTTTAGAGCCGTTATATTTCATGCATAGTTTGGTCTTTATGAATGCAAATGACGGCTTGCGAAGGGTGAAGACCAAAGTCAAAATGAAATGGAAAATAATGCCAGCAAATGTAATAGTATTTGAATCTAGAGTGATTGATAAACAAGTTGTTACAAAAAGAAACTGAACATCTTTTGCGGAAAGTGATTTTTCGAGCCGTTATATTTCATGCGTAGTTTGACTTTATCGATGCAAGCGACCGTTTGTGAGCGGTGAGGGCCAAAGTCAAGTCGCTAATTAGTTTGAGTATAAAATGAAAAATAACGCCAGCAAATTTTCTAAATTTCTATTTAAAGTGATAGATGAAAAAGCGTGTGGAAAAATTTATTGTTTTGTCAATGCTGAATCGTGTTTAATTAGCGATTAATTTAGCAGCATATTGAAGATACTATGACATTTAATAATTCGCTTGTGCACTACTCGTGTGAGGTATTACACAAGGAACATATCTGTCATAAAGTCCGCATATGCTGGCGGTAATTGTCTGAATATGAGCGAGGACGATTGATGGTTGGTGACTTGTTTTGCTTCTGTTTCGATTGATGAGTTCTCATTTCTCAAATTTGCGTGACTATGCTGTTAGTTGCTTGATTCTGTCTATACAAATTACTAACTTATAAAGTTCCCATTTTTATTTATTATCAGACACGAAGGCTTTCACCTTCGGGCAAAGCTTGCTGAATGTTACATCGCGCTCAGTAACACGTGAGACGGTAAAAGGGAAAAGGGAAGATCGTAAACATTACAACAGTATATATATGTGGCAAGCTAGTTCAAGCGAGGAAATTATCTGACGTCACTAAGGAGAACGCAAG
The DNA here is from genome assembly GCF_947623445.1 of Clavelina lepadiformis. Classification (NCBI taxonomy): domain Eukaryota; kingdom Metazoa; phylum Chordata; class Ascidiacea; order Aplousobranchia; family Clavelinidae; genus Clavelina; species Clavelina lepadiformis. The sequence continues at coordinate 3,998,296 of NC_135246.1, forward strand.
TCTGATAAACAACTGAATTATAGGATTCTAAATTAAATTCCAAATAGCTAGAAAACAACTCGTGATTCGTGACGTAATCGTCACAATACTATGCGAACTATTTGTAATTTGTATGGAATTAAAGGTCGAACCAGCAAGATAAGCCGTGTATTTTTGATTTAAGATAATTTGTCGCTAACTGATGCATATTTAGCCGTTTTCTACATTTCCAGCTTTGTTTCAAGTAATTTTGTTACATGCCATAAATTTTAGACGCCACCTTACAAACGAAAAAGTCTTAATCTTGGTGTTTAAGACACATGGACATGACCACCGTCATTCTGGCAGAATCCTAGCAGAATCATAGCTTCCAAAATGACAGCAGGGTTTCCGTTTATTTTTTTATAAACTATGTGCAGTAGACTAAATAATTATTCTTAAGCGCTAATGGTAAACTGGCTAATGGTTTTAATGTGGTATGCCTAGTCGTGACTTGTCTGTTTTTAACATCGCATGTAAGTATTTTTGGTTACGGTATTTCGATGTCAGCAGTCAAACGTTATTATTAATATTAATGAGAAAATTCTTTGATTTAGCATTATGAATTGCATGGCCTAGGTAAAAGGAAAAATTGTTGAACGCTGATGGGCTAAAATGTCAGGTTCTTCTGACATTTTAGGCCTATTAGGTTGATGCAATGCAGAAGTCTGGAAGTGAAGCTTCTTTGTAGACCATAGCCCATTAGCTATAGCTTAATAACAGGTTGCATATAGTTGAAAAAACAAAATCGCAATAGGTTGCAGTTGCACTGTCTCAATAATCAAGTCAGCAACTGTATGGATAACAGTCTACAAACCTAAGTAAAAGCATAGCATAGATGTAGTAATTTGACTGACTTCCAAAATAAATGTGCATGTAATTGTATTATATGAACTCAGTAAATGCATTTACCAGCCCAAGATGTTGAAATAGCCTACTTATCAAGTGTTTTTTGGCTCTGAATTCTTAACATGTTATATAGGCCTATTTAGTGTAAATAGTAAGCATTTGTCAAATTGCATATATGTTTTAGGGTTGACAAAATACTGAGTTTATGACAGAGAAATGGGAAGTTTTGTTTAAGTACTTCTTGGTGTAAACATCCTTTTCTCTAGATAAGTTAAAATTGTTTGAAATTTAATCAATACGGTAAGTATTGCAATTACTGTTTTAAAAGTCAACTCAGCCCTTTAAAAAATACAAGAAGAGGATTTATCATTTTAATGTGGTTAAGCTCCAATATGTCGGTATTGAAGGCATGTTCTATTGTTGTGCAAGTCTCATATATGTTTTGTAATTTCATTTGTGCTTTTACCATATTTAAGTTTTCTCACATTAATTATTATCACTCCAATTATTATCACTGAAATTGAACATACCAATATATCTATTTGTGTAAATCATAATTTGCTGTTGATGGATTTTCCAACCATGCCCCTGAGGCAGCCCCTTCATGGCCGTTTGGTTTTTTCATCAGGACATTCCCCAATAGGCATATTATACCTCGATAATAGGTAATGCTCGTTGAACAAAACCAATGGTTACACTAAGAAGTAGTATTTATAGTGAAGCATAAATACTAAACAGGCACAACAATTATGATACTGTGCACTTTAAATACAAACAGACAAAGTGAACATAAAAGAATGTGGAGCCAACCAGATACATCATCATTAGAATAACATCTAAGAATGCACAAACATGGGACTGGCAGAGGCTGCACATGCCATGGAAAAATCTAGTGAACTGACGGCATCGCTGTGCTACATGAAGAAGTACATATAAATTTCTTTATATACAAAGACCAGTGGTGGTATGCACTTATACTATCGTACATTTTGTGAACTGTATGTGATTGTGAACAGCTCTTAATTTCATCAACAGACGTTTTGATTGGGAAATTCAACTTCTTGGAAGCACTATTGTAGTCCAAGTGATAGAGGTGCAGAGTGAGGTAAATTATGGCTTCTATTTCTAACACTCATACAAGGTAAACGTTACAGCTACACTGATACTTTTCAAAATACTTTATTTAAAGGTTGCCCACAGTGATATGGGAAATAAAAGAGTTGTCTACCCATCGCTTCCTCACTTGTTGTACACACAGTCTGCTGCGAACAAACTCCAGGAGATTTGATGCAAGGTTGCTACTGAGATATTTCTCCGTGTACTTAACTTCGTAAAGTCGTACTCGTAAATCTTTAATTTTGTCATTGAACACTGTAAAAAGAGATAGTGGCGATAAGCAAACATCTTTGACTTTGCATTTTCTACAGAAAACTGTATAAGGTCAATAAGTGATTGAGCAATATTGTCCAGAACGGCCGTCGACAAATCCTTCCAGTGTTTATCTGCCTTACCTTCCAAGTTGTACTGTGGCTGAAATTCCTCCAGCTCATTTGTTGTGATTATCTCCATGTCAAGGATACATTTCGGTAGTTTTCGCCATTTAATGATTTATGTATTATGCTGAGACTTGTTTTCTTTCGTGAAAGCAGTTTTCTTATTGACGTCTTTATGATGTTTTGGAATGTTGGCTAATTTTTTCGTAAAAAATATATAGCTACAGCGATCGATCTTGGAACGAACACCATCATATTCTACTATCCCCACTTCCCCACCATCACACTGGACTACTATTTCCTCACGCACGATGTAGGTAATATAGTGCCGTTTTTCCTCACCAAACTCAAGGTAACAAATCCCTGCCTGAAGTTTATATCTTATTTTTCCTTCTCCACAGGGTATAATTAACTCACGATTGGGAACCACAATCTTTTCTGACAGTGACTTTGAATCACGTCTTCTCAATCCGATCACAAGCAGTTGTGACGTGGAAATGAACCTTCCTTGAACATTTACGCTCATTATAGGATTCCCAGGACATGAGGAACATTCTTTGGAAGTTAAGCATGTGAAGTGTTCGGCGATATAGAGAATTAACATCAAGCCGTGTCTTACCTCATTATACAAAGGCAGCAAAAGATTTCTGTTACACTTGTTTTTGCCCTGTATCTGTTACGTTTCTCCCTTGCGGCCGATTGCGCGTTTCCGTGGTAAATTAACCACATGTGTCTTTTTATCGACGTGTGTCCGACAAGTAGTTGCACTGACAGTTTTGTATTGGAGCTCCTGAAATGAGCTGTGTGAACGAAAACTTGACCTAACTGCTTTTAAAATAAAACATGTGCCTGTAATTCTAAGAGTAAGAACAACAAAACGTAACACTGGCGAGCACGGCACGACCTTTTAGAGGCACAGAAGATTTTATCAAGTTTTACTGAAGTTGAATTTTTTTTACTCTCCGCCTCGTTACCGGCTCGGCAATAGTTTTTCGTCTTTTCTCAAAGAATTCGAATCCTTCTGAGACAGCGTTAAAGCATCGGATGCGGGAAGAAACATGCATTTCTACAAAGCTTGCCGGAAGACATGAGATTCTCAATGGCCGATGGTGGTAATGAACTCTACGAGCTTAGTTATGACGAACTCATTCAAATAGCAAAAGACACGGTTTCAGGACTATCTTCACAAAAGCATGCCATGCAACAACCCGTTCAGCGAACTCAAGGTTTTGACGAATCTGTAAGAAACTTTCTTGAATCTATAGCTCAATTGGGAAAAATGGCTTATACAAACGACGAACAGCATGAAATGCGCAGCAGTGTGCTGTACAACCTACTTGTTCGAGGACTGAGAGATCGTCAACAAGCCTCACAAATCTTACGCGATAACTTTAAAAATGCACAACCGGATTTTTACGCCACAGCAAAGAACATTATTGAAAACGCAGAACGGACGCATCACGAACCACGTTTAATGACGTCAGAAGTAGCAGCGGTTACAGGAGATCACCAGGACGTATCCCAATTAAAAAGAACTGTCGAAAAACTTCAGGACGAAATTTTCCAGCTGCGAAAAGAAATGAAGACAGCAAGAAAACCTGGGGAAGAGAGAAGAAGACTTCAGTGTTTTAACTGTGGGGAATATGGTCACATTGCTCGACGTTGTCACAGGCAACGTGCAAGAAACTTTCGACGTGCTTCTGACATACACGGAAGTCACAGCAATCCACCATGGGAAATCTACCAGGTTCAAACTATGGATCAGGACTTGCATAGAGAACAAGTTTTCCAACGATGAGTTGTCGGCATTGCACGATGAGTTATGTTTGGACAATTTGGAACTGTCAGAAGTTGAACGCCAAAAGCTGTTTTCCGTAATCTCTTCCTATCGTGATGTATTTTCGCTGCACCCGTACGATATTGGACAAACAGAACTGGTCGAACACTCAATCGAAACTGGAGACTCGCTCCCTATACGCCAGCACCCAAGACGCTTGCCTGAACCCCAAAAGCAAAAGAAGCATCTGGATGGTCAACCGAAAACACTATTAAGGCGCAGCAAAAAGATCCAGTGTTGAAAAGACTGTTTCAGTGGATGAGCCAGGAACGCCGACCATCATTCAAAAAAAAATCGAGAATTCTCTGGAAGAAGTTTATGCTCAGTTGCTGGTGCCCTCAACAATGAAGAATGATGTGTTGAAGTCTGTTCACGACTTAATTCACGGAGGTGGACATATGGGCGATAAAGGGGCTGTAGGTCCATCTGAAGTCCTATCTAAAACAATGCAAAGTACAATTTTTCAATTTGAATTTGCTTCTAAACAAGCCCGGTCACCTTGCTGAGTTTTTGTATCCGCCGAGATGTAGGTCAAAAGGACTTAATGCGGTATTTTGAGAAAATTCTCGTATCTGGAATTCTTGCACCAAATGCTTCAACTTTTTAACAACTTTTTCTCTTACATTTCTCCGAAAAATCAGCCAAAAAGCCTTAACTTTGAACCAACACAAAACGTTAACTTTAGCCTGAACCTACACTGCGCACACGCCATAACAACAGCAAACCTCCACAGATTAAGGTCACATGCGCACTGGACCGGAACCATTGATACTTTTTCTATAGTGACGTCTTGGATGCGACCTTCGTAACAATCGCCTGGTTGCCGTTTTAAAACTACTGAAAATCGTACTACACCCCCTAAAAGGACATTTGCCAGGTTAAAGGAGCGTTTTTGTGAATTTCGGAACTTTCCGGCCAGGGGGGATCGATTTCAAGGTCACCATCGTGAAGAGGAGGAAATCTTCTTTAAGAATCTGCAATAAAAAATTCACACCTCCTCCGGCAACACTCAGCAGAATTGACGTGAAACATTTAATAAATACGGCATTTTTTACGTTTTCGGGGTCTTATCGCATTTCTTGGTACCTGTCGCGTTTTTGTGAATTTCGGAACTTTCCGGCCAGGGGGGATCGATTTCAAGGTCACCATCGTGAAGAGGAGGAAATCTTCTTTAAGAATCTGCAATAAAAAATTCACACCTCCTCCGGCAACACTCAGCAGAATTGACGTGAAACATTTAATAAATACGGCATTTTTTACGTTTTCGGGGTCTTATCGCATTTCTTGGTACCTGTCGCGTTTTTGTGAATTTCGGAACTTTCCGGCCAGGGGGGATCGATTTCAAGGTCACCATCGTGAAGAGGAGGAAATCTTCTTTAAGAATCTGCAATAAAAAATTCACACCTCCTCCGGCAACACTCAGCAGAATTGACGTGAAACATTTAATAAATACGGCATTTTTTACGTTTTCGGGGTCTTATCGCATTTCTTGGTACCTGTCGCGTTTTTGTGAATTTCGGAACTTTCCGGCCAGGGGGGATCGATTTCAAGGTCACCATCGTGAAGAGGAGGAAATCTTCTTTAAGAATCTGCAATAAAAAATTCACACCTCCTCCGGCAACACTCAGCAGAATTGACGTGAAACATTTAATAAATACGGCATTTTTTACGTTTTCGGGGTCTTATCGCATTTCTTGGTACCTGTCGCGTTTTTGTGAATTTCGGAACTTTCCGGCCAGGGGGGATCGATTTCAAGGTCACCATCGTGAAGAGGAGGAAATCTTCTTTAAGAATCTGCAACCAGGCCTTTTTCTTTTTGTTCATTATTACGTCATGTATTCAAATTGTTTTTTAATTGTGACAGAGGAGTACAACATTCACATCTCTTGAAACTCGTTTTGTGTGTATACTTTGTTGTTTTTTTTCTTCTTGTTGTTTTGTGTTACCATCATTTTTAATTTTAAAATATGTGTCTAAAATTTTTGTTTTTTTAACTTGGATGATTGGAAGCGTTAAACTTTGTCTGCTTTGTTTTAAAATGCTGTTTCATTCTGTTTTTGAAAATTTTGGAGTCGGAAACACTGTTGTTCGTTTGGATAGTATGATTCTGCTAGGATTCTGCCAGAATGACAGTGGTATGGACATGGTACAAGTTAGGTAGCGACCCTTCTACCGCGAGCCAATTGCTCTGTTTAGCAAAATTGTGGCTTACCCGTTTCTTACCGCAACAAGTAGCAGGACATCAGATGGTATGACGGATTGGCGGCCGCTGTTTAGTTGTTTATGTAGGATATAGGACGTAGGTGGTTAAGTTAGGTCAGAGGAATAAATGTTGAGTGGATGTCTAGCGTCTTTTAGTTGCTTGTGGTCAGTCACTCATATTGCGATTAAACAAAAAAGATTTTTTTTGGCTCTGCATGCTGCACTGCAAAAAATAATTCCTTATTCCTAGTTCAAAAGGCTTAGAATTAGTGCAGTGCCTACATGAACAGTTTTAGCTCTGCTGAGTGCCTACATAAACACTGCATGCAGCCTTGCTGTCAGCCTGTCACCGCATCCTTAAGGTTGATAGACTTAAGATGTGTAGTTGCATAATCTGAAAAAGTTTTTTTTCTATTTTTATTTAGGTTACCATTATTTCACTGGAAAAAAATCGGGCTGCCACTACAGTTCAAAACTCTTTTTCACAGTTTCTTGATAACCTAACTTGAATTTTATAGCACTACCACTGAAAATCTGCCGGTCACTGTATTGTGATTTAGCAACTTTGGTAAACAAGACTCTGGTGAAGTGGTCACTTCGTACGTTTTTTCTGAACTTGAATGGAAAACTTTCATTGAGACTACAGAAACCTCTACATCAGGCATGCACAACTCAAAACAGTACACGGGCCGTTTTAGGGAAAAAATATTTTTTGCGGGCCGCGTGTTAACGTTGTTGTAAATAACGTGTAGCCTACTTTATATAATGTGACCGATTAACCGTTGAATAAGAGATATCGTTGAGAAGATGGTTACTGTCAAGAGACGGTTGCCTCTCGCACTACAGTATCTAGTTGTTTTTAACGCTTAGCGGCGGTAAAGCATCGGATTCGTTGATTATGTAACTGTAGCCTAACCGTGGAGAAAATGCCTGAATGAGCGAAATCACGGAATATCTCGTGGGCCGCATGAAAAGGTTTCACGGGCCGCATGCGGCCCGCGGGCCGTATGTTGTGCATGCCTGCTCTACATCAATGGCATGGAAAAGATTTTGGTATGACACCGACGACTTTCGATAACCTGTCTGTAACGTTAATCCCCTCCAAATTCTCACTTCTCATGATTGAATTACTAAGTTGCGGTTTGAAATAAATGCTCATTTTTGTGCGATTTGAAATAAATGCATCTCAATGCTCAAACGTTAAACATCCAAGATACAGTCCTTACTGGTAAGTATTTCACCACCGAATTTCTTTTTTCCTTCATCTGAAACAAAAGTTATTAATCTATCAGTGGAGATCTGCCATTCATGCTATTGTCGTTTTGCAACCTCGGTAAATGGAACCCAATAAAATAATCACTTCTACTGAATTTTTGTTTTCACTAACGCTTTTGTCTCATCAGACAAAGTCCACCTAAAGCTGTATGCTTAGCAGCTCTGGTCATGCATAAGGCCTCCAGTGCAGGTCCATTGATTACCATAACATAAAAGTTGGTGGTATTCTCGCCTAACCACTTATTTTTCAGCCTGATAATGAAAAATATACTTTGATACCAGGAGCACATACTAAACTAGGAGGATGATAGATTTGCCATCTTGTAGATGATGCTGCTGATGAGTTGCCAATTTGAACTATGGATATTTCTTTAACGTAAATGCCTCCGAATTGAAGTCATTTGAAGTATGGATATCTTCAAGATATGCTTGCAAGAAGTTGCTCTGGAGGGATTAGACGGTGTAACTTTGCCTACACTTTGGTTAAGATTGGTACAAAGAGAAGAAAAAGTTCCTATCAATCTTACAGAGTCACTTAAGAACGTATTATGGAATTTTCTTTCTCATAATGCGTCAATTGATTGTTTTCAACTTGAACATGGGAGGCCAGAACCTTCTATTTTCGATCGGTGTGAACTAAATGTTTATTTTGTATTATTTTAGTGTGTTGGTTCTTTTTAGTTTTATTAATATCGGTATTCCGGTAATGTATTCTCATGAATGAATCGCACCTCATAGTTACCGATACATGATAAATATTTGCTACTTGTACTTAAACGAATTTCTACATAGACTTCCAGTAGCCTACTAATAAATCCAAACTTGATTTAAATGCAAGTTTGTGAAATAGATTAATACTGGTGTACTGTAGACATATTTCTGGAACCAGAAAGGTTATTTTGAGTTTTTCATAGTTAGTAAACTTTAGCAAAGAGATTGGCATAACATAATTGTCTGTAATTAGGTTTCTGGGATTTGATACTTCTGCTGGAAAACATGTTGCTACAGCGCCAGATGAATTAGACACTCTAGATGATATTTACCCTATTAAACCAATATCTCAGCCCAACATTAAAGTAAGTAAACCCCCTGGTTTTCGGCTGTTATATTTGATTATTTATCTACTTTTCTGGTATAAATATACAAATGTTAGTAGAATACAATATATTTATAAACATGGAATTTTGTCTTTTTGTTGACTTTTGGTTTTAATGCTTTTGGGTTAAATTATGATAGTTTAATTGGTTAAATTAGAAATTTAGCTGGAGTTGCAAAAACCTTTATCAAAAATTGGCAGGTTGATGAGGAGACAAATGAGCGGTTAAATTGACTTTTTGATTTTTAATTAAAACATTTATGACATTGGTATACATATACCTAAATGGGTTAACAACCTATATCATGGCAGGACACATTAAAATTTATTACAGTGATCACAGAACAACTAGAAATCAAATTTGTACAGAGGATAACATCACTTTTAATGTGTTTAATACAAAATTATACAGTAAATTCTTTTCTAGGGATCCTGCTGGGAATTTGAAAGCAGGAAAGATGTAACAAAAGAACTAAAAATGATTCAAATAGATTTGCAAGAAGCATTGCTCAGGTACTTATCAGTAGAGTACCACGCTGATGTTTGATTTTGACAAACCTTAGGAAATAAATGAAATGTCAAATGTTGTTCCAGTTTCTAACTGTATTTTTTATTTTAACCTTCACATTTTACTCCAACAATTGCCATAATAGCATTTCTTTTTTGCAATACTTTTTCTAATTTTGAACTAAGATATGGTGCGCAGAAACTTGTCCTGGTTGGTTCACAGAAACTCAGAGAAAATGTTTTACGTGCTCCTGGAATTACTCCTCAGGTATCATTTCTTTCAAAAGTTATCTGATTTTGACTCTTCATTTTAATATTATCATCTTTGACTATAATTATATTTGCCTTTGATGTATTCTATGTAAAAAAAGTTTTTGATTTTGTACAAAGACATAATAAACATATTGACTTGGTCTATTTTGATGTTCAAAAATGTGATTTAAATCTGGTAGACAGTGGAAGAACTTGGTTCTGTCGACTACTGTATACTTGAACGTATTGGTAGATCAAGATGGCAGGGAGAAATACAAACAGTTCTGAATAATGTCATCTTCAAGTAAGAAATACGAAATTTACCGAAGTTTACATGTTATGTAAATTTCATTGCAGAATTTATTTTGTATTCCAGACAACTCAAAGCATCTCATATACATTACTTGATGAAATCGTTGCATGTTAAAGGTCTTGTTGTAAAACAGGGTTATTCCTACATTAGGTTTGTTGATGTTCAGTGTTTCACTTATTTTTCGTTTTCATAAAATATTGTGGTTTAATGTCAATTTTTTGTTGCAACTGTAGACCAGACTGTCAAAGTTTTGCCTTTCTTCTACAGACCAGATAAAGCTGGCAAAATTCACCAGCAAGTACTTTTTCATTTGCCTCATTACAAGAAAGATGCCCGATATATGACAGATGCAAAAATTGAAGTTATGTGTGAGTTACTCAGTCAGAGTAAAAACGAAACCATGAAAATAGGAGATCTTAAGGAAATAGTAGTAAGCACTGGGCAATCAGGATGATTATTGTGTTGGATTCGTACACAATTAAATATGCCATTCAAATTTTTTAATTTATTTGACACTTTTCAAATGAAAAAAATTTATCATTTGTAATTTTAGAATATTTTTCATTTAGGGTATTGACCGTTTTGCTTTAAAAAAGCTCATTCGCAAGATGGAGTCCTTTGGTTATGTCAAGGTTACACGGGTCGACAATTCCAAAATTATGGAAAACAGACTGATGAAGTTGTTGAAGGTATATACAAACTTTTATGAATGCTAGATAGGGTATGTTTTATTATTCCTTGAAAACTTTTTTGCATTATTACATTCCAGTGATTCGATGCGTGCTTGCACCGTAAATTTATGTGGTACACATAAATGATTCCTCAATTTATTTGTGCTTTGCGGCAGAGTCTATTGTTTGTCTGCACTTGTTTTGTAGCTGTAAACATTGACTACTGTAAGATTTCAGTCCAGTCAACTGTTAGTATATTTTTGACCCAATCAGTAAAAACATGAACAGTGTGCCAAGGTGTTGAGTTTTTGCTAAGTTATCCATTTAAGAAAAATATTTGTGTTTTTCACTATCGATTAACTATCACTATCGATTAATTTTCACCTGAACATTGGTATGTAACATTTTCTTGAAGGCTCCGACTCCAAAACAGGAGGTGATTGAAGATCAGGACGAAGATGAAAATAACAACGATTGTGTGACATCTGAAATGGAAGCTGAGTGTGGTGTTGTTGCTGAGCTTCCATTGTCACTGCAAGGTTACAGATACAGTAAGTTATTATGCACAAGCTTTGAGATTTCCATATAACTTATGAAAAAGAAGTGCTTGAAAAGATGTTTGAAAACTGTTGGTTCAAGTAAGATACCGGTAATTAGAAAGTGCTTATTAAAGTCAAAGTATATTAGCATTGTATCTCAAAATAATCTACATTTCTTTGATTAATCATTCATCCTATAATGATAAATAATCTGTATTACCGAATTCTCTTGTAAGCTGCCGGCCTGCTGCTTATATTTAATAAGTTTTTGTACGGATTGTTTGTTTTAATTGTTAACTTTGTAGCCTAAGTCTAAGTAGTAAGACCTATAGTGCAAATCTATCTTCTAAATGAAATTTATCCATGGTTTTTGTAACTACCTGCACATCCATAGCCACCAAATGCATGGCTTAGTTGCAACGAAACACAGTCATAGTTACTTTTATAATTAAATGCTACAATTTTGTCGTGTGGTTTATATTAGCTTATTTTCATTTTATCGCGTACAACTTTTATTCAATGATGTAAGACTTAAAGCAAGAGTGTCTTTTTTGATACAACAACAGTATGAAATTTCCTTAAGTTATCGCTGTTGGTGAGAATGGCTGTTCTCAGACTGACATGTTAAGCTTGCTGAAGGGATACGGCTCATTGGAAGCACGACACATATGCCGTAAAATGGAAAAAGCAAAACTTGTGAAAGTAAGATTGAACAATATGCTGGTAATTTAAACAATATTTAAAATATATTAACAACTCTGTAGCATGGTAATAAGTGACAGATAATTTAATTAATTCATAGCAGGAGTACAATGATCAGTTTATTTGTGTACATCGCCGCAGCAGATGTTTTATGACAGAAGGTCTGCTGTTATGGTGTCTGCAACTCATAAGCTATAAACATATTGGTTATTTGATTTCTGTTGTATTAGAACAGAATAATTTTAACCTCAAATTTTTTCAACTAGAATTCTATATTTTATAATTAGAAATCAAGAAAATGAAGAATTTTCAATTAACTGATAATGCATTTCAAACTGAATCCTAAAAGTGTTATTTGATGACTCCTTTATTTTTTAGATAATTATGGTGGACATAGGAAAGCAAAGGACACAGAAGTACATTGCTAAAGACTATGCCACGAGCAGTTCTTATACGAAACAGCTATTGGCTGAAAAGAAAAAAAGAAAAGAAATTCTCAAGACATCAGGTATTATGAGGATCTAGAATTGTAGTTCAGCAGCAATTGCATTCCATGCTAATACTACATTTTTACAGAAAACATAAAATTGCTTTGTAAATAGCATTCATGAAAAATCAAACCCCGAAACTTTGAAAAAATTTAAAAGTAGTCCAAAGTTGTAACGAGCAGAAGGATGTCGGTATCTTCATAGCTATATTTTTGAGCAGCTAGGAGCCACGCCAATGACACTTGCAATGAAGGTTTTGATGTGCAAGAAGCAACCAGTATCACTACACCAGCAGAAAGTTCTACTTCCAGTGATACAATCAGATTTACCAACTTGGAAGAAGACGCTTCAAGGTGCTTGGTATTAGGTGATATTCAGTAGAAATCAGACAGCGTAATTATTGATGAAAACTCTGTTGTTTGCAGGGTTGATGATGTCATGCCTCCAGTAGCCTCAGACCTGATGACAAATAAAACAGACTCTGTGCAGGTATTGGTATATCTAGACATGGTCTCTTGCTAAATAGTTGATAAACAGGTAATTAAATGCGGTATTGTTAAATTTCCCTTGTACTGGTTCTTCTTTGTAGGTATCAAATTCTACTTGTTCATCTGAAAATCCTGCTGAGCATGCTACAGAGGATGCGCCAGTAAGTAAAATAGCATATAGCAGCAACACGTTGCTATTTCAAATAATTTTGCCTAACAACTACCTTTCAACTACCTTTCACAGTGTTATGATTTTTTTGCAGAATGTTGCATGGCATAGAAACAAGTGGGACGGACATGAAACTACAAGGAAAATGCGTCGTTCTAATTTGATTTTGAGTTTTATCAACGAGCATAAAATAGTAGAAGGATTTGTCGGTATGCTGAAGTTGCTGCAAAATTCTGAGTCAGATGAAGGTAGGAAAGTGGGTCATGATTCATGAAAGTGGGTTATACTTTGCATTACGTGAAAAATTGCTCTTCAAAAAACTTGTTGTGGTTAAGGAATTATTGCCAAAACTATGGTGCAAATTAAGGGATCTTTGTGACCAGTTTATTGAGATTGTGATTTTATAGAACCAAATCACAGCTTATTGCAAACAAGTACTTGCTTACACAGTGTGGTAAATAGCCAAGCACAGTGATGTAATTGACACAGATTTTGTATCTTATACTAAATTATGTATGAATAAGCAGTAGATGGCGATGTAATTTAGAGCACTGGAATATGTGGAGTGATCCATATTAGTTTACACGTAGAGTATAGATCAGGGTGGTCCCGAACATCTTCAGTACACCGTATCTTGCAATGCAAAATCAGCCGTTGTTAAATTACAACTACGATTTATTTAAACACATCACATTAACCCACAGCCGGAGATAAGTTGCACATTATTGAAGTGCAAGTCAACATGTGATTATTATGGAGTAACAATGATTTTTTACAGCTAACGTCACAGTATTGTGTGACGACACACACATGCGGTGATTTTTACTCTTTGTTGCAAACAAGTAGAAAGTATCAAAAAGTGCATTATTAGCCGTGCGGCAAAACATTAGGTCAATAAGATCTGTAAATTTAGTCCTTTGCTTTCATCAGACTAGAGTTTCCCCTGTTTTAAGACCCACAATGTTTTTATTAAACTTAGTGTGGCCCTTCATGCTGGCGGGACCACCCTGGTACAGATAAAAGCAATAGTCATCTTTCAAATGCAGCAGTACTGGATTCAAAGCTTATTTGAGTTGGCGTAATTTGTTAAGCCATTTGTAATGATTCATTCAATGGACTGTCCTGTAGCCTGTAGGCATCGCTAATTTTTATAAGTTCTGCTAACAGCCCAGTTGTAGTCGAGCCCACAGTATTTGTATGGTAATGTACAGTACGAATTATACCATTACCAGTAGCCTTCTTGATAACAGACACTCCATATAAAGATAACTGATATATATCTCAAATAGTTTCTATGTTGGTCAATGCATGACCCTTGATTTGTTACAATACAAAACAGTCTATACTTGAATCAATACTTCACATGATTCTACATTGTTACGTAACGTGACTTTCTTTTCTGATGTCACAATATCTGCTGAGCATGCCACAATAATTGTCAAGGTTGCATTATTTTTGGGCCATAATTTCTTTACCATTGCAAAATTTTTCACCAGTTCATTCTGTAAATAGTGCTTTTTTTAGAAAATCAGTTCGCTTTTGCACCAGCTCCCCTGCTGAGCTGAGTGTAATGATAATGCACTTTGGTTGTATTTTTTTAAAGTTATGCTAGTTGTGTTTGTGATTTAAACCACCAAAACAGTGCTTGTATAAATGCATGAACTGATTCACCCCTATATGCAGGTATAAAATCGAAAGTTTGCAAGAAAACAGTGAAGCGAATCATCTCCAAGCTTGCTAACGATGGTTTATTAAAGAGTGTCAACTTGCCTATTACTGCCGAAGAACGCACTATTAATGTACAATATAAACTGGCCATAAGTAGTTTTTAATATGTGTATTATGGGATTTATATTTTTGTCATGCTGATGCTCTCATTTAGGTTGATTTTATCATGTCTTTGGACTGCGGTCCAGCAAGATTAAAAACCGCAATCGAAACCGTGCAGTTTCGAATGTTTTCCGAAGAAAGCAGGAAAATCGGTGAACGCATAGATCTGACCAAGGCAAGTTCATAAATTGCAATTACAAACGACTGGCTTTTACAACCTAGGAAATATTCTGAAGTCTATATTTCTAGGATTCTCCTCTTTCCATACACACTGCCCTGGAAATTCCTGATATCATAAAACAAGAAGATTTAAAGCCCATCAAGCAAATACAGTACGGTTTTCAACCAAAGTTTGTTCGTCTTCAGGTGGGTCATGTTTCATGTCAGCTCCAATTGTTTTAAAAGGTCTATTTTCAACATTCTTTTTAATGCTGCAGATGATTCATGATTACTTGTGGTACTTGGCTTACGAGCATCCTCACGGCAAAATGGAAGGTTTAGATTATGAACTAGTTGACTATGATAAAGTAAAGGAATATTCTAAGGACCAAACCTGGAAAAGGTAGGTTTGTGTTTTCAACTTTCCTAAAAAGTGATGTTTTATGGATTCAACTCTACTCTATGAATACAACTAAAGGCTTCAGATTACTCATTATGGAGCGTTTTCTCCTGGCAAAATGCAAATCTAAAAAATAAAATCTTTTCGTGAGAGTACCCAGAAAGTGTATTTTCACTTTGTTGTTAATATACGACGTGATAACTTACAGAAATAGATTGTTGAAACAAGAATTCTGAATTTGCTGGAAAATGCTTCAAAAAAGCAAGAATTTCAAACTCGGAATAATGGTGAAATTAGTCATTGTTTAGGACCCTAAAAAATCGAGGCCGATTAGCTCAGTTGGTTAGAGCGTCGTGCTAATAACGTGAATGTCGAGGGTTTGAGTCCCCTATTGGCCAAATCTTGCCTCGATAGCTCAGTTGGGAAAGCGTCAGCCTGAAAATCTAAAGGTCCCTGGTTTAATCCATGTAAACAACTATTGCTAACTCAAGTCTTCATTTTATTTGGTTCTTGTTAAAACAATTTTTCGGTTATATGAAAGTTTTCTTCAGCTTCAGGTTGTGATCAGTGCTTATTACCTCGACATTCTTAAAAGAATGCCCCATCGTATTGTATTTGTAAACTGCTTATCCGCCATACATTTGAATTAGTTTTGATGTTAAGTTAATGCCATGGTGTTAACAGAATGCCAAGGCAGTGCCCAATACCATTTTCACACATATTCCTACTTTTCAATTTTACCCTTTTTACAAATTTTAAATTGAGAGGCAAGTCAAGTTGGCCTTAAATCAAAGAGTAGTTGGCAGTAAATAAAAGGATGAAAGGGTTTTCAATGATATGTGACGGTTAAGGAATTATTATCAAAATTAAATCCCGTGCTTGGTCTCCTATTATGATGAGAAGGGCGGTCAATATGATGTCACGATGTAAAAACAGTATGATAGCTGACTAGAGTTTGTATTAGGTGAAGTAGTCTAGGTAACGCATTTTAGATGGAAACACCTCTATAGGTAGTTGAAAAGTAGCAGGTAATTTTTACTTTCAGTGATAGGTGACAATACATAAACTGGGAAAATATTCTTGTTTTTACCACACTTACCGGACTAGGTAGAACCAACAACCAAGACTGGACTGTTGTGTAGGTAATCATTTACATTAACTAGCACAAATACACTAATGGTAAGCTAGTTTAGGCTTATTTAACGCAAAATGTTCCCGTTACACACTTACTTACGGTATAATTACATTCATTACTCTTTACTTGTCTGTCACAGGAAAAACTCTATTCATACTTGATCCAAATACTTAAGTCATCCCTATTGTTTCTGTTATTGTGATGTAATAAGGGCCACCAAACTCGTCATAATTAAGCTTTGAGTTTGCATTTTATGCTACTTGTTTATGGCAATAACTGCTTAACCACTACATACAGGGAGCGGCAGAAAAACCTACCACATTTCAAACTAGGAAAAAGAGAAAAAAATTATAAGCAATCAAAACATTTATTGTCTCATCTCAAAGTGAAAAGGTTACCATTTGATGTATTTATGTTTTAAAGATTACATCCTGTAGGTGGCACCCTCGAGATGTAGCTGGCGCCCCCCGAGGCCTTCCAGGTGGCTTTCGCTTTAGTGCTGAACCCGTAGCTCTGAAATTTTTGACCCAGAGCATTACAGATTTTCGATTGGGTCCAAGATCGTTACGGTTTAGTTTGAAATGAGTCTTAAATTTTCTTAGCATTCGAGTCACAGATTCCCCATTTCTAATGAAATCTTCCACTATAAATGCCATTTTACATACAGATCTTTAACAAAATTTTAAAAATTTGCACAAAACATTATTTACTTATAAAAACTAAAACCTGAAACACAAATGGTAAGTCCTTTGCTGCAAAATTTCAATTCAACCTCCTGTCAAACTGCTACAGCTTTGGTACAGTAACAATTTGAAATGTGGTAGGTTTTTCTGCCGCACCCTGTATTACTACAAATCCTTTCATCAGTATATTTACTGACAACGACTCTTTGATTTAAGGCCAACTTGTTTTTGGAATTGCCCATCACTTTAAGTATAATGAGTCCCTTTAGCAATGAGTTTACAAGCCTTCATTATATATCAGAAATGCTAAATTAAACTATGCTAAAATCTTAGTTTTTTGTTAGGTTTTTACCGCCAGCTCCCAAACATCCAGAATACGGTGAAGGGTGGCTACAGGTTGGAGACATTGCAGTTATACTGCCACTTACTATATTATGCCAATACCACCGCTTTTCTTATAAGGTGAGTGGTATATGGTGAATAAATTATTGTGTAGTTCGTAAAATGGGTGTTATTACAGTAGGAAAATGTTTAAATAAGAATTTGTTTTTACAAAGTCGATTACTTCTGTGAAAAAAAACATTATCGGAATGCAATTCTAACACTAGAACCACCACGATTTCAAACTTCCAGGATAACACAGCGTGTCAATTGACGCATAATATAGATCAGCTGCATTTGCTCATTTAATTGGTCTGAGAAACATTTTTGAATTATCAGTATCAATAATTGGCTATTATTGCACATTAGTAATTACTATTAAAAATAATTAGCACCCAAAAATTAGTACTCCAATTTTTTATATTTCTAATGTGTTTTTTTTCTATTGCTTCTCGATACTATGATAGGTAGATGGCTTGCAACAGTACCTGGACGATCCTATTCGTAGGAACATGTTGGTACGGCACATGCCTCTAAAGCTTAAAGTGTTTCTGCTACACAAAAGGTTAGTGGATATGATCTTCCTGCTTGAACAAAAACTGGCAGAAAACTTGTCAATTGATATGCTGATCAAAGCGAAAGGATATGATTACTCAAAAGTTTTTTGTTATTTTTTGAATTGATTTTAAGTGCAGCTTATTAATACTTTGCAGAAAGTACATACTTTCCCTGGTGCAAGTGATAGAAACGTTGGCTTTTATGGGTTTGATAAGTTTAAGCCAACAGAAGAAAAGAACAAACTGTTGTTTACACAAGGAAAATGTAAGTTCTATGAGTTTCTGACAACATCTTAGGTTTTATAATGTTATAACAAATATCTAGAACAATCATATTTATTATTAAATTGATATAGATGCAAATTGGAAGCTTAAGTTTCGTGATTATTACTATTCATTAAGATCATTAGTACACGTTTCTTGCAGGAAATGATATATGTTCATAAGAATGTATCCATTTTGGACACAAGAAAATCGCAGAAAAGGTTTATTTAGTTTGTTGGTTTGCAAGTTTTATCAAGAAGTCAGATTAATAAGTTAGTTAAAACTAAATTAAAATTCCGCTTTAGTTACCACAAAGTAACTGCGGGAATAGAGTACGAAAAATTTCAGTTTCATTTGGAGACTTCCAACGATGTGGATAAATACTGGATGAAACTCAAGGATGTTTGCCTCATGACACCATTAGGTACAAATGTTACTTTGCACTCATTTTCATGACAAAATCATACTTCGTTTCGCGTCAAACATGAAAGTCTCAAAATTCAATGACGACCAGTAATACGAGGTGCGACAAAAAAGTAACAAGACTGTTGTTATAAAAATTTTTTTCATAAATTACGAATTGTCCCCTTCAAAGTAGTCCCCCTCCGAGTTAATGCACTTTTGCGTTCGATCCTGCCATCCCCGGAAACACTCCTCTTCTTTGAGGCTCTTCAGCTCCCTTGTCACCGAGACTTTGATTTCTTCTGAAGATGAAAAATGAGTTCCTTTTAAAAAAAATCTTCAGTCTGGGAAAAAGCCAAAAGTCGCACGGCGCCAGATCTGGTGAATATGGGTGGTGGTTGAGAGCTGTTGTTTGTTTTCTGACCAAGAGCTGCCTCACACTCCACATTACCCGCCTGCTGCATCGAACTCGGTCATAAAGGTGAATGAGAACCTGCTGGTAGAAATGCTGATTCATTGTTTCACCCTGAAGCACAAATTCATGATGAACCAAACACTTCTGGTCAAAAAACGCGATCAACATGACCTTGATCTTCGATTTTGACATGCGCGCCTTCTTAGGTCTGGGTGATTCTGATGTCTTCCACTGCATGCTCTGTCTCTTCATTTCAGGATCGTGTTGGAAAATCCACGTTTTATCTCCTGTGATGATTTGACCAAGAATACCCGGATCGTCCCTTACCTTCTCCAGCATTTCTTTACAAAAATTGATTCGGCGCTGTTTCTGATTCTGGTCTTCCGATAAAATCTTGGGTACCAGTTTGGCACTCACCTTTCGCATCCCCAGATCATGCAGGAAGATGGAACGCACTGATTCTCTGTTTACGCTGAGCTCATCCGCTATCAATCGCACTGTTAATCTGCGATCACACCGCACCAACTGCTTCACTCTGATGATGTTGTTATCTGTCTTCGTTGTGGAAGTCCGTGCTGAACCGGGGTCATCCTCCACTCATCATCATCACATTTATGCCATTCAAAGACCCGTGTCCTTGACATCACATCGTTGTCATAAACCTCTTTAAGAAGTTTGTAACACTCGGTTAGACTCCTCCTCAATTTCACCAAAAACTTCAGATTGATTCGTTGCTCCATTCACACAGCAACAAAATTCTGACCAGGGTTACCAACACAACCTTACAAAAAAGCCTGTAAGAAAAGAACAGAATGACTAAGCTTAAACATTTTTCAACACAAAACAGCTAAGAAGTTGTGTTGCATGGTGAAAAAGTGGCTTGCCGATTGGCATTCATCCAAGAGCGTGGCAGATACAGTCCCGTAACTTTTTTGTCGCACCTCGTATATATGGTGTTAAGATATAAAGTTGTTCGTGTTTTTTTTACGCTTTAAATTATAATTCTCAATCCGAGCAGTTTGTTGTACTTTTCTGTTTGTCGACACGATGATTATTATCTGAAACTATAGTCAGCAATGCAAAAATAAAATATGCTTAGCTGCAAATGTCGTAGCCACTGCTACCTCATGGTGTGTGACTAGGAAGATCTTTATTATGTTCTAGGAGTAAAGATAGGTGGAGCCCAAGACGAAGAACCATCTAAGAAAAACTATGCAAAAATGCAGAAATTTTTGTCCAAACACATTGGAAGGTATTGAAACTGGAAATGAAATTTTGGTTCGTTGTAAATGTACAACACGTTCTCCTCAGTGTGTGTTGTGTTTTATGTTTCAAGGGAGCGCATAGAAGCATCTGATGATGGGGTGATTCCTGGTGATCAACTTGGTGCAGGAGGCCTCGACTCATCTCTCTTTTCCCATTTGTATCGGAATTGGTTTCGTTCAGTTAAAATTGATAAAAAGGTCCGTGTCGTCTCTAAATAACCTTTTAGTTGCACCATATGTCCATGTATGCTATTTGATGTTGGTTTCCTCATTGTTTGTTTGTTTATTTTAGCAAGACGGTGCTTCAGCTAAATCAAAGACGGCAAGTTCTTCGGGGGAAATAAATAAAAACCCGGTAAGCTAAACCAGTAATGAACTTTTAATGTACAACATCTTGTTTATAAATGGGTGACAAGGGACACACAATTTTCTAAGTGATACTAAATGTTTAGGTCCTTCGTCGCTTACCAAAACTTATCCCAACAGTAGATCTAACTGGCAAGGTGGGAAAGAAAGTAAAGAAAAAAAGCAGCAGGGAGAAAGATAAAGATATTTTGAAATGTGAGATTAAGTTTAAGATGATTATTTCATTTTTGTTTACTTCGTATGTTTAATTGTTTATCGATATGGTTATATTCCAAAAGTCACTTTTTCAAGACTTTACTTTCGTCATGTTTGATGTCACATTTTGTCAAAACTGCATGTCTTTGTTAGATTTTAAGTAATCCCTGTTGTTATTCTTATGTTCTGATCAATAGCGCCTGAAAATAGAAGTAATGATGAAAGCAAGGGAAGGAAGCGGATCCACTCGACCAAATCTAATTGTACGGAAATGAGAGAAGTTGTAGTTGCATAATGCGGTTGTTTTATTTATGAAGTGACTTATTGACGTCGTTAGGCTTTCTCCGGTTGTCTGAATCACTTAGTTATTTTCTAACCACTCTTTTAGTCGATCCAAATATTTTGCAATCTGTTAATCAAAGTTATTGTCTGAATCGTATTGTTTTTATTCGTAATACCGCATTTAATTTGCATAAATTTTTTATAAGGCGTTAACTCAAAATCGCGAAAGCTGTCATCACAAAGTAAAGTAAAAGAGAATGAAGACTTGATAGACCTGCAAGACACTCAAGTTGAAAAGAAATCTAGCCACATTGGTATGTACCATTTTCCACTGTAATTCTTTTTTTAAAGTGTTTAACTGCTTGCTTATGTCGTGACTTTTTCTTGTTTGTCTTTCCAGATTCGTCGACAGATGAATATGAGATTGTGACCGAAAATAATATTGGAAGAAACAAAAATGTTCAGGTGCAGCACTCGGTTTAATTTACATTGATATAAGACAAGTTTAACGATAATGTTATTGGCAGGGTGGACGTGGTAAAAAACGAAAAACATCTCCAAAACCTAAACCACAGGCTCCTAAAGCCAAGAAGAAGAAAATTCCCAAGGAGAGACCAAAATCGAAACGAGTAATTTTAACCAATGTCATAGTTTTTTGTTTGGCGTCACATTTTTTCTCACACAATTATTTTACACAAAAACCAAATTTCGATAAACATTATTCAATAAACTAATCTATGACATGACCAATGTTTCATAGGTCATGGATAGTTTAGATTTGAAAGCACTTAAAAATATGACCACTTTGCGATCGTCTTTCTCATCTGCCGAGGACACATTGTTGCTTCATTGCAAAATAGCTTCAACAATAATCATGAAGAAGGTAGGATTAAATCTTACTCGTGTGAACCTTTCACCGCCCATCAAGTTCTCAAACATTCAGTTTTGAGTTGGAAGTTTTTTAAACATATTTGAGTGAAACACTTTTCAACATAAAGTTTTTATTTCAGAGTGGTTGTGTTGTGTCCAGCAATTTTAAAGCAAAAATGTATCACACCTTTGTAAATTATTGTCGGCAGGTCAAACTAAAAGGACGAAAACCGACAAATTGCGCAGTGCCAGGGACAGTTTTACGCGATTTTCTTCACAAGAACTGCAAGGGGTCTTTTGATAAAACTTCTCACGCATGCACTCGCCGAATTCGGTTCATACGAAGATATCGAGACATTGGCCTTTGTCATGAGTAAGTCAGATGGTCACTGGCTTGTCTGTATTTGCCAACATTTAATTAATGTGCTTGTGTATCGTCATTAACATTTAATTAATGTCTGTGCTTGTGTATCGTCCAGTATCACCGTGGCAGAACTCGTAGAAGACAAAGCCTTCAACAAAAGAATGTTTGAAGAAGATGTAACAGAAGATGTACTTAATAACCCGGAGGTAAAAAAATAAAACTATGCTGTTTATTGTGACATTTATTTTTCCCCATTCCAAACTTTTATTATCTTTTATTACTAAACTTAACTAACTTATCGATAACTTTTTATTATAACTATTATTATCGGTAACTTTTTATCATCGATGTTGTTTGCAGAAAATAGAAAGACTTTTCCTACGCGTTGTTGCTGAGGTTCAGAAAAGATTTTACTCTTCACAGGAATCTGAACTCATCTTACCCGACACATTAAAAGAACTTCACCAACGGTTAGTTCATTGAATCTGATCCCGAAAGAAGATATTTGTGTAACTGGAATTCCTTCATGTTTGCTTGTAACCAGGTTTGATGTCAAAGTAATGGTTACAATGCCAAAAGTTCCTGAACCAAAGTTTCTCCAAGAGATTGAAAATGCAGACGACATCACATTCTGTGTGTTGGAGAACCTCATGTATGCTGCGCTTTCGTTGAATGAAGATGAATTCAGTCAATATCAGGTCGTTAGTTACTGTGTACCACAAAGCACTATCCCGTCAACTGTCGTAGTGTTGATTGCCAGTCTAGGCTACAACTCAATTGTGAAGCATATTTTTCAAATATTTTGAACGTTTAACAACTGATGGCTTGACCCAACCTCTGGCAAGATGTCAGTGTCTATAATGTACAATAGGTCTAGAATTACTGCATAGAATAGATGACGTTTGAGCATACGATAGGTCGATTAGCAGTCCGTTAGTCTACTCTATAGGTTTGCAAAAAAAAGTTTCCCACCCTAGTGTTTGGTGATTCACTGGTCTATAACATTCCACAATTCACAGGCGTACAAGATATTTGAAACATATCAAGAACAAATGATCGCGAAAGTTTGGGACAAAGTGAAAGTTTCTGGAAATATTTGCAAAAAGGCAGACCAGCATTTAGCTCGCCAGCGCCATCTACCTTTCGCTGTGCCTACATTTCACTTGTCAGTGTCTTATTATGCGTAAGTATCCAGCTTAAACTGTTTTTTATCCTTAGTCTCTGTCTGTATTTTTAGATGTAAGTTTGTAGCGATCTAATTAAAACAACTGCGCATAATAAGCAAAGAAAAACAGGAAGCGGTTGTTGAGAAAACCCTCGTCAATAGGGTTTGCCCAAACAAATCGAGTTTATCTGAATATCTTAATATTAACTTTACCCGCTATGTCGAAATCTGTTTTGTCCGCCAGCACAATGTGCTGTATATCTTGGAATTACTGTGATTTCTAGACTTTTCCGCATGGAAATCTTTCGTCATAATGACCACGATTAAAATAGTGATGTCCTTTTTTGTTCAAGTGAAACATTTCGATTGGACATATGTGATCTAAGTTATAAGTCTTAAATTTTAACGATTTTAGGAAGAAAATCTGTTTTATCACCACTTATTTTGCAGGCACTTTAAAAGTAAGTGCATGGATAAAGTTTTTATGGAATTATTGGAATGTGTGTCTGCATTTGAAAGAAAACATCTCCTTTCCTGTGACTTTCATGCTACTAGCGGTCCTATTACCATCATAAATAGTAAGTTTTGTTGTGTGTTGACCAAGTAACTTTCTGTTCAAGTTATGAAATCGTTCTTTGAAAAATATTTTTAGAAAAATTTATCATAATCAACTAAGCAAATACACATCTAATAGAAGATCGTTTGGGTTTCTAACGTAGTGACTAGTTATGCTATAATACATGCAGCTCTTCTGTTGAACGATCAAGACAACATAAGCATAAGGTTTCCCGATAATGATGTGGATACGACCCCTGACGATAAAGGAAACGCTGCTGCAGTTCGGTATTGCTATGAGATGTAGATGCTCCTGCTTATTATTAGTGACGTATGCGTACTGTTATGTTCGGTATTTGAGTTCTATGTAATTCAAGTGTAATTATTAAGAGTGGCCGACGTAACAATTTCCCAAAATCCATTTTGGGCCCTAACATGGACGACATTTTAGTGTTGGTCAATTTGACCTTCATTTGCTGTTGTTTAGTTTTCCTTGGCAAAAAAATGAAAATGTTCGTATCAGTGCGAGCAAAACTGTGAACGACGGTGAAAAATTGTCTTTTGATGACTTAACATTAAGTGATTGTGAAGACCTGCCTGAAAATTCCAAACTATCCCAGAAGCAACTCTATAAGGTATTCTTAGTTTACGATTATGATAAGGCTATTGTTGGTGTGGTGACATTCCTTTGTTTACGCCTGAATTACGTTTTACCTTTGAATTTAGTGTTTGAGTTTCGAGGTCATAACAGTTGGTTTATGCCGTTGTGGCGATTTATTGGTTGCATTTACAGTGGCCTTAGATAACTTTCTGGTACTCAAAACAGGTTTTTCTCCGTGTTTTCAGCTCTACCGGCAAAGCAGGTTAGCACGATGGCCTGGTGGTAAAGGAATTTCTTCATTTCCCATCGGCATCGTTGATATAAGAATGTCGTCCAATCATTTGCAACAACTTTCTAACGAGCTTTCACACGAAAGCGGGCGCGATAGTTCATTGTGCACGTTGTGGAATATGGCCTCTAATGAAGAGATGGAGAAAGCAGTAACATCCCTGCACAGTCAAAAGCTATCTACTCAAACCGAAGTCATATCCTTGGATGAAGATGAATTACTGGATGAGTTGAAAGATATTGTTTGTCATCAGCCAAATTGTAAAGACGGAATCCAACACATTATAAATGTTGCTGAAACGGCTGGTGTAATAGGTAAGCACTTCTAGAGTTAAAACGCCCATTTCCTGTGTGGTATAACTATATAAAACCCCAGTTATGTGTCAATTCCAACCCGAC
Organism: Clavelina lepadiformis; assembly: GCF_947623445.1. NCBI lineage: Eukaryota > Metazoa > Chordata > Ascidiacea > Aplousobranchia > Clavelinidae > Clavelina > Clavelina lepadiformis. The sequence continues at coordinate 4,023,771 of NC_135246.1, forward strand.
GATGTTAACCCTCTCCCCTCTAACCTTTTAACCATTGAAACCTTAATTTTAACCCTAATCCAAACTCCCAATTCGAATTATTAGCATTGTCGAGATGCCATATATCCCACGTGATTAACGTTTGTTTTTGTTTCAACCAATCGATCCGGTGCTTCGTTTCAGGCAAGCCTCTTCACGAAATTGTAACGTTCTCAGAAGAGTTTTCGTCGCAGTATATGAAACAGTGTTTGGATGTGTTGGTTGACAGAAGACTTATTTACATTCTGGGCATGCACGAGTACGTGTTTCCATTGACAACAGTGCGATTGATGTCATTCATTCGTAATAAATAGAAATTAATCAAAAAAGTTTACTTTACTAAGGTTGTGGCATCGTTGGCGTAATTCTTTAACGAATGTTTTTGTGAACAGACAGCGGGCTGTTTTGAGGCAATACGCACACAAATGGTTTGTCGTCGGCGCACTCTATAAGGGGGATCGTAGAATATTACGAGAACAAATTCGAAATGAGCTCATGGGCACAACCAAAAGGTAAATGCCTCGTTTGGCCTGGAAACTCAGTGGTAGTTGAAGCTAAATTTTTCCGTCTTGTCTAGGCATGATTCTACGCATCTAAAGCCTCGTGTTTATCGCAAAAGACATGACGACAAACAACAGATTGACGTCAGCGATGGGAATCCTATCGTTTCACACGAACTTAGTGAAAACCTTCTGGGAAAGAACGAAACAAACGGAAGTGAAGATGTTAAGAAGATAAAGGAAATTTCGTCTCCGTTAGAGAAAACGAAAAATTTAAGATCAAAGTCGAGCCCTGACGAAACGGTGGCTTGTTTGTAAGTATTTTAACAAAGTAACTAATTTTTAAATTTCCAAATTAATTAATTTTTATAAGTTTACTACGGCACAAATCAAATGAAGGGCAATTACAAACCATGATTATATTGGATTGATTGCAGTTAAATTGGCAGCAGCTCAACATAATCGGACAAAAACTATCGAAATACTTTTAGTAATTTGCACAAACTGAACTGATTTCGAGTCAATAAACCCGAACTTTTAAGGGATGCGCTGCTACTATCGAACAATTACTGCTTATAACATTTTTCTAATTTTAAGAAAAATTCAAGTCTGACATATCTATGCTTTCTTTTCAATAGATTTGATTCTTCGAGTTATGAAAAGGTCACTTTTCTTTGTCGACCTTGGCACAGCATAAGTGGAGATGTAAATTATACCAACGCTAAAATGTTTCTTACTGGAGTCTTCTTACATGTAAGTCCACTGTATGGATTGGGCCCTGTCTTTCAACGCCGGAATTATCGAAATTCTGTAAAAAGAATCCTAACCAAATTTTTTGGCAAATTCAACACCGTCGCCCGCACTCGCAAATCTACCCATAAACTATGGAATTAATTATTAATTATCAACAAGTTCTTATTTTTAACCTGCTAGTTTTTGTGTTGTGGGATTAATCCGGTATATCACTGGGTTTCCGTTTATTGCTATTGTTCTTTGTTTTTGTCAGATTTTGTGGAATCCTGGGATTACGTTAAAGTTACTTGACAATCGCTTCAAGGCACAATTACACAAAGTTGCTTTACTGGAACTGTTGGAAGTCAGTATTACTTTCGCTTAACGGCACTTGTAATAGCCAATATGCTACTATTGCATGAGGAAGATGTAATTACTAATTAACAAATACACTATCTTGCTTATACGTCTCGCCCGTCCCAAGTAAGGCTTACTGTAATGTTTAATTTAGAAACTGCTCTTGTACAAGTGTATCGTATGCCGAAAAATGACACGAAGCACACCAAACGGGTGGAACTTATTTCAACCTCTTTCGTCACCCGACCTTCATCAAGAGTGTCCAGTTGCAAAAGACAGCGACTATTATATAGCAACCTCTAACAGTGTTCTGCGTATGACGCAATTGTGTAAGAGTTTTGATGAATTGGCCCGAAATCGAGAGAAAACCTTTGACGACTCACATCATCACAGTAACGGTGGTAAAGCATAGAAGTGCAAATCGTTATCTTTTCTGATTGCGTAAGCGAAACGTTACATATATTTTGTGGGTGATTTATATGCAGTCTGCTTTTATTTTCAAAATCGTGATTATATTTCGCTTGTTTACCTCAGCACAGCCGTGAATAAACAATCTCAGTTTTATGTTATTGCGCTTCGATGCAAATTTTAGAAGACCCGACCCACCTTGAATATTGCGCTGTTCATGAAAATGTTGGACGTTCTACGTAAAACTGTTAAAAACTCCATTAGGCCAACCGGATGCCAGAAAGCTACCAATCTTTGTATCATATACTGTAGTTGATAATTTGCTGTCGCCTGCGAATTTGTTCTCGGCGCGTTCAGTGCAGAAAAGTTCGTGGCCGTTTACTTGCGATGACGCAATCACATTCAGTGTGCAGGTACATTTAAATTTTTTTATTGGAAACACCATTTTACTTTTGGGTCTTAAAATTCTTCCAAAATGACAATGGTTTCTGCTGAACCCATTTTGGGAAACCACAGTCATCTGATATACATAAAGCGTGCAATTACAGTAGGTTTAACAAGGCGTAAACGGCCGCTATCGAGCTGCAAATCAGCTTTTAGGTAGACCAATTACCTCAAAAGCATACATAGCAAAGCAAAATATGTGAAAAATTACAAATTAAAGTACTTAGCAAAAAGCAAACTATACCAACAAATCAGACCACCACAAGAATTAATATACAGAACGGCTGAAAAATCGTTTATTTTTTGCGATTCACCGTGGGTAGCAAAAAGATTGATGTTAAGCTTGTTATAGCAAAATACAGGCTAACATGAAATTTTCTCACAAACAATCAACGAACATATCAGCTAAGCCCGAAAGCTTAAAATCTGCAAGGTGTTAACTGAAAGTGGGTATATGGCACCTGAACTTGAGCGTTTGACCCACTTCGCTACAATAAGTAAATGTTGAAATGTTTATTGCGGGTGATGATATATGAGTCTCATTAGGTCGTTGTCTGCTTTTCTCACCCTCAGATTTAATTGTTCACCTTGACGGCTTATTGTCTTGTGAAGATGACAACAAAGTTGTCTATATTAACACTGAACTTCTTCAAATTGAATTCAACAATGGTTAGACAGGAATGACAACTGTATATACTGACTATATTGAATTTTCTTTGAACAAATACATTTAGACAAAACATTGGCACAGCAACAGCATAAAGACGTCCATATTACAGCGATAATCTTAGTAAACTGTATGCATTGAACAACTATGAATAATAATTAATAATGCTAATAATGCACGCAAAATAAGCAACCACGATATTTATATCACGACTTAAAACGATAAACAGGAAGTCATCGGCAGGCAATGCAAAGGTTGGCTAAGCCGATGTTCAAAAACAGGAAGTTATCGGCACACAATGCAAAGCTTTGCAAAGAAAATTTCTGAAAACAGGAAGTCTACATTATATTTAATCTGTGTGATATAATATGCCCTTATTATCACAACTACATGGTATTCTAATAACAATGGAAGATTTGCACGATCACCACATCCAAAAGTACTTATATTGAAAGAAGAATATTTTGAACTATGTTGTGTAAAACAAAAAAAGAAATTACCCACAAACACTATAACAAAATCACAAGAATAGTTAAATCGCAACAAACGGAGGATACGCTTGCGAGAAGTTGTTGATGTTGGCCTACATGTGGATGGTTAAAATAAAACCTCACCATACCAGGGATCAGAATCCCGTTTCTGTGGCCAGAGTGGGGGCAAAATCAGGAAGACACAAGACAAGAGACAAAACCGAACCCCCTAAAGCAGGGGTCGGCAACCTTTTGCACTTAAAGAGCCATTTTAACCGATATTCCATAAAATAAAAATCACTGGGAGCCGCAAAACTATTTTCACAATAAAACGAAAACGACACTCTGTAACAAAACTGTCATCTGTCGCATTTATAAAAGCAGTTAATTCAGTAAGATTTAATTAATGTGATTACTATAATGTGCTCAGTGAGATAAAGACGCGAGTGTTCTTCTGTTTGTTTCTACTATAGCAATAAAATTAATAAGAGCCGCATCAGAAGGATGAAAGAGCCGCATGCGGCTCCGGAGCCGCAGGTTGCCGACCCCTGCCCTAAAGCCAAAAGTAGAATCTTTGCTCTGACTCCAGCCTTGGAAATTTAGAAGACTGCATTTTATCACCGAAGCTTTCTGGGCAGAAAAGTGATGTATCTGCAAAACAGTGATGGTGCTAGAGTTCGTATTTTTAAAAGGAATGGTCCGTTTTGCTCCAAAGGTATGCGTTACTCCAATTTCTTCTACTGTATTAGTTATGTATTTCGTTGTTTACTATCAAACGCTCTACTATATATTTGCTCATGATTTAGCAGACGTCCCGTTCACATCACTTCCGCATTCCGTCAGCTTTTTACCACATCTGTCAGTCTCTACCCGTCGTTTTGCTGTGACGTTAAAGGCACTACAGAAATGAAAGCTTGATTAATTTGCTATGATACTCAACTTGTCTAACGATCTAACGAATGCGCAAATATTCCGGAGCCAGCTTTACGAACATGCTATTGAGCACCATGAACACACAGTCAAGCTGGCAAACGATCATCTGTCGCGTGCCTGTGTCATCGACCAAAATTAGGCGACTTTCCAATCACAAAAGAACAATTTTATCTTGCCAGTTGCAAACTAGATGATATTTGTTTTCATAATGATCGAATTTAATTAATCTGTTCCGACCATAGATATGATATAAAAACAATGTTTATATTTATTGTATCTGTATTTTTATTACATTTATGGTTCCGACAGACAATTATAGTTTTTTATTGGAAACACATTTTGACTTACGACTGCTATGATTCTGTAAGATTATGCCATAAAAGGCTAACAACTATTTAGATTTTACGTTAGATTTCTATGATTATGTTCATATGATGTTGGTCTTTGGGCACCCCATTCGTCAAGGATTAGCCCATAGGAAAGGGAAAAAGGAATGCACGGATTACCCATTCGTATGGGCTAAAAAGAATATTTCCATCTCTTAAAATAATTGTTGTAAGGCTAATCGTGTTCGAATGAGGTAATCCATTTGGTCACGTCACATTGCTGGTAGCTGTGTAGAAAACAGACAGCATACGTGAATTTACAGTGACTTCATTTCATCTACAGTGTAATAAATAGTGTCATCCCGCATATAAGCTAGGGTGCTTGGCCTACATAGGCCTAAAACAATTGGCGGTAGTTGAAATACAGGACCCTGTATTGGCCTATAGCCTACCTAATGTCCTTTGTAATGAAATGACTTATGCCTACAGATTATATAGGTATATATAGTCTAGGCCTATATAGTCAAGGCCTATAGTACAGGCTACCAGTATTCCAGTACTGCACCGACACACTAAAATGTTTGCAAGAAGGCCTATAACTAACTTTGAAACACACTTCAGTAGAATATTAAATATTGCATCTATCATGATGATTGTCAGCTAGTGGTGGTAAGCATCCCGGACTGCTGAGTAATTGAGTTTGCAGCTTTTGTCCCCATCATTAAGTATGAACATTCACCGAAAGCTGTCAAGCCCAATATGCGACATTAACGTTTATGAAAAACAATATTGGGTGCTTCCGTGCCTAACTTTGCAATTTGGGTGACATCTATCTCACCGACTGCCAGTTACCCATTGTGGAATGCGTGGCAACTACACAATCAAGGTTTTTGAAGACTATGCTTGCTGCACCTGAATATTTCACATGTAGACACTACCTCTTGCAAACACAGGCCACAGTTTCTAGATTTTGCCAACCAAATTGCAAAGTGCACCCCACCCCACCCCTACTCATCCTCCACCTAGTCATTCTAGTTTCAGCCATCTTGCACTTCTAAGATCTCGTTGAAAGGTGCAATGATTTTCAGTGTGGTCAGATTCTAAATTCATAAAAAAACTACAACCGTACATGCCTAGTCGGTTACAGCTTACGCTATTTGTATTTTGCTAGTCTTCTTCAGCAGCCGGCGGCTCTTGAAATAAATACTTATTTCACTAGGTGCCAGTTGCCGAAGTAAGAAAATACAAATATGAAAAATGGCAGTTTGGCTAGTCTGTCACGTGGAAGGTTTGCTTCTCAGTATTTACGGTTCACAGTTGGGTAGTTGTGAATATAACATTGATTGCATGCATTGTAATTTTTCAACTTAACGGTTACAGCGTTAGACAGAATAATCAACTTTTTTGTTACAGAATCACAACCTTTATCTTTGCGCAGCGTGACTAGAGTTTAGTAACTGAACTTGTTTTTGTCTAAGTTTCAACTTTTTTATTTGAATTTTTTGTATTGTATTTCTCGAATTTGAAACTGTAGAGTGAATTTGAAATAGCTAACCACGAGCGGTAGCAAGCTGAGCCAGATGCTTTAACTGCTACATCTTTGAGCTGGCATTTTGTGCAGGAGCTAATTTATAAGTACTAACTGTTTGAAAATCAAGGTCTTCCACACATCATACAGACTTTTGTTACCGGCACAGGATTTCAAGGGCTAGATTAAACATCATGGGTCAGCAGGTTGAGCTCCTGTGAGTCTTGCATAGTTCATTCTCCAGGCCCTGTGTACCCAATTGTAATGAAATGAACCTTGTAAATATTTGCTGGTTACCGTAGTAGAAAGTGTGGTGTAAGACTTAACTTACCTTAAATTGCTTAAATTTAATTTAAAATGTTAGAATTCCATGTTACTTACTTCATAAGCAGATAAAATTTTACTCAATTTTTATTATATATTGTTGGTCTACATGAGCAGATCTTAACCAATGGGCTATTACTAACCTATGCAATCCTTTTATGAACAGAAATTATTTTCACGAAAAAGTTTTCTTGTTTATGAGTATATATTGTAGGCTACTGCCACTGGCTAAACAGACCCAAAAAGATGTGGATGACTCACATCTCACTGATTAGAACTTTCAAGTATTAAATATATTGCTGAGCTATGTATACCTTGTGTTTGTGACATATATCATATCAAATTGTCTGGGCAAGCAAGTCGCTGCAATGGTATGCAGGTATCATAAACAATAGACTACACTATGGTATGTACCTCCATGTTAATGCCTTGTTTATTCGTATCACCGGTAAGTTTGGTAATTTATACATACAGTACTTGAAAAACTCGCTAATATAGTTACATTAAATAATAATTATAATCTGCAACACTGTATTGTAAATTATGAATCATGACATAGGATCATAATTTTTTCTTAACTGAGATGGCTATTGAGACCAGGTATTCTCAACTTTTGTGCGATCATATGCAGTATATTTTATATATACATTTAAATGTATTCTTTTTAGCTTTATTTTCAGATATAGGCTTCCCAGCTGATTCAAATTACACTACAAAATCTAACTGAGTTAGTAGTGATCTAACTTTGAAATGAATATTGCACACTCTTACATAACCCCTCCCTCTTTGTAGGATTGAATTTATTGTTGTTATTGTTAGACAAAAATATCTATAGGACAAGAATTTGCCTGTATGTTTACTGCAAATGGAAACTTGACCTAGGTGTCAAGAAATGGGAAAATTAAAAGGAGTAAGTACGTTTACTATATTTTACTATGTTTTTTACGTTTTTTATCTAACGTCTGTTTAAATGGGATAGCTAATAAGATAGTAATTGGTTTCTTTTCATACCAATTTCAAGCGTTAATACCAAGAATTTGTTAATATAAATCAGGGTAGTCCTGTTATTTTTTCTGCATGGGGCAGCAATAATAGTGGTTAGAGTAATGAATATATTGATATATCTTTTCCATTGCATAGGGAATTACAAAAGCTAAGTTTCGATATTGGGTAAAAGAACCCAAAAAAAGAAAACGACCCGTTTCCCTCTTTGGCAAAACATTTGGTCCAGCGTTGAAACCCAATGCAAACAGTCACATAGTTACAAGAGGTTCTGTGGAAGGTGATCTAACTGCTACAAATCCTGAAATACCAAGCACTAATAATGTTAACAGTTCTTGTGGAGGTGAATGAAAGAAATAATATAAGGAGATTTACAATATATTTCACATTTTTATGCTATATTTTTTCTGAAAATAATCACTTAACATTCATATTGAATACTGCATTTTAATTTTCATGTTATCACAGAGTTGGAAGAAAATTTAAATTACAAAATCAGAAGAGAGAAGCTGTCTTCAGATTGGCGATTAGTTGAAGAAAAATCAAGTTTAAGTTGTCCATAACCCTCTATTCTCCTGAGCGACGCACTTGCTGTGTATGCTTTGAAGAAGTTGCCAACATAATTTGTTGTGGAGATTGTGGGCCAAATGTATATTACTGTCGTTAGTGCTGGGATAACTGTCATTCTTTTGTTTGGTATCATTTGCCAGACATATGGATGGTAATTAATAATTATATACAAATATCTTTATTTTTGTAAAGGTTATTCACAAAAAGACCACTCATTTATCTGGATATAAAAGGCCATTAATGTTTATTAATTTGTCTGTTGATAATTAATCAACAATAATTATTTCAAATGTATATATATAATAAGTTAAATACATTCGTCTACATAAAATAATTTATCATACCTTTAATTAATTATCACAAGAAAAAGTTGTCACTGGCAGAATATTAGAGGAAAAGAAACAGTAGCTTACATTTCTTTAAACTGGTCTAGACAACAATGTCATAGTTGCTTTTTGTGCAGTAGAATGTAAAAACTGTTTGCGTTAATACTGTAAACCAAATATCTTTGCAATTATTCCTACATTTTTACCGGAATGTATCGAATAATGTTGAACTTAGATCTCTGTTTACAATATTGTTGAAAACATTTTCACAGCTGAGAAATACAAAATGTGTCAAAAATGTATCTGAAGTATAAAAAGTAAAAGACAATGCTGGTGCCATATGTATGACACATTTTATTTCATGGCCTTCAAAAGATTCCCCTCCAACACATTTTTCAAAGCCCTTCCACTATACCACTACTACTTACTAATAACACTTTTTTAAATGCTCAAACATCTCCAGGTCTCTGCCAAATCAGTAATAGCAAGACTGGCAGCTGGAGAATGATGTTTGTGCTTGTTCTTTTTTTAGCTGTAAGTTGTTTCAAATCGCTCAATGTCATCAATTATCAATGATAGGCAGTTATTCAGACAAATCTGGAACAAAAAATTCTGTGCAACAAAATGAAGCATCCAGGCATGATGAAATTATAGAATTAAAGTGGTGAAGGAGATTTTAAGTTAAGCATATATTTAGGGAAAACGTGTTGCAGTTCTTCGTTAAAGTTTAGCTGCTTCTGCTCACAATGTATCACAGAAGACAGTTGGAGTAAGATAAGGTTGTAAATGAAATTTTGAGACAGCCTAAATATTTCAGTGTAGAAGCCATGTTACACGAAACCAAAAAAAATGTGTTGTTGTGGTATTTCACCACATAGGAAAACAAAATTAAGCGGTAAGCTTCTACCCATGTTAAAATCGTTGATTAAAATAGACTTAGTTTTTTTATAGAACTATTCCTGTATTTCTTGTGTATGTACCACTATCACTTAGTTAAAATATCCAAACATTCTCTTGCAATTTTAGTCAACATATTACTTGTAACACATTGTTAATGGTATTATTTACACTTTACAGGGTAACATGTTTTGCAAAATGGTCACTCCGGTACGACTTTTGAAGAGATTTGATGGTCATGAATGTCAGTCAGGTTACACTCGACACATTACAGTGGTTGATTACAAAGGTATAATTTTTTTTATTCCTTTACATTTATTATAAATCATCTCTGCCATTCTTTCATCCATTGTTTTCTTGTTCATTGGCAAAGTTTGCATTTTAGGTTTTGAAAATGTGGTTTCTGTACAATTTTGCTATTGTGAGAGTGAGCCTGAAACTCTGTTAAGATTAAATCTGTGGACCTGTTCGCCCAAAAAGCCTAAACTAGCAGTATCCATTGACCTATTGAAATACTTTCGAGCCTTGTGTCTCGAAAAACATCTTTCCACTGAAGGATTTTGCCATGCTCTTGAAAATAGAATTTTGCGAGTACCTGGATATACAGCAGGGGTTAGCACTTTTTAGTGTTTTGTATTTCTAAGAAAATCCGAAACAACTTGTGGATGTTTCTTGTTTTTTTTGTTTTAGGTAAAGTCTTTGTCAAGAGTTTTGCTACAAGAAGTGGTTGAGGCATATAGACACCATGTCTATAAGCTGCAACATCTGCATGGTTTGGTCTCTTCTGATGATATAGATACGGGTACCCTGTGTCCAGCATGTGAAGGGGTAAAGCTAAGAAGTGTGATTGAAAATTCCCAGGCCTCTGTGATCGAGTGTAAATGCTTGGCTTTAACTGCGTTTTGTTGGTAGAATCCTGAAGGTATGCGGACATATTGCTTAGATGCAAATTTTGGTTTGGTGAGAAGAATTTTGTCCGGGAGTAAAAGCTGTGATCCTCACCACAAACAATCTTTTTTTTTAAACCAAAACGAAGTCGACAGCTTTGTAGACACCTATGATGAAAACAAATATGGCTCGGCTGTAAGTTATTTCTTAACAGTATGTACCAAAATGCATTAAAAATATTAAATCAAGTACATAACTTCAACAATTGATTTCCAGTCATATTGTTATGGTCCTATTATACATTTCAAGGAATTTCATGCATATTTATAAGAATAAATTCTGCATACTTATGCATTAATTAGAATCATTATTTTTAGTCCAAAAATTGCAATGACTTTCAAGCAGGCAGCATCATTAGATCGAAATCTAAAAGCAGTAAACTGGCTATCAAAGGTGTATTTGGTGTTTGTTGTAAACATGAGTTTCCGACAATGTTTTTTGACTTAAAACATGGTGAAAGGTAAAGTGTACATTCTTGCTTTAGTTGTTTTGTGGAAGGTGTATTACTACGGTATATGTAGTATTTGTGTATTAGTATTTGTAAACAATGTTTTTAAAACTGATTCTGTTGCAGGCTAGCATATGCAGTTTTAGCTATTGAAAACCTTCTGGAAAGAAACGAAAATAAAATAAGAGTTTTCTATGACATAGCTTGCAAACTGAAAGGTCATCTTCAGGTATACCTTTAAGAATTTACACGTGATATTGTGTTAGTATGGCAATATTGATATACGTTTAAATTATAGGTATACAACCCATTTTTCGAAACATATTTTATTTGTAAGCAATCTACTCCTGGGTCATTGATTGCATGTCATTAGTGTTCTTAATGTTAGTGCATACTGCAGACGATGCTGTATGTGCAAGTTAGTTAATCATTTTTGCTTACATAAAATACTGCATTTATGTTTAAATAATAATTAAGATTTTGTGATTTTCTTTCTGGATTCCAATATGATTTCATTATTTAGGTCCGAAAAAACTTTGCAATTCTTAATAAAATAACATTTGCAGTACCTGTTTTTCATTCATATGGCCATATTTTCTCTTGTCAGGTAAACATGATATTTTATACCTATATATTGTACAACTGTTAGGTCAAAGTCTTTTAGTTTTATTACACTGAGCACAAGAAATTCACCGAAAATATTAAGGTCTAATTTTGAAAAACTTGTTGTCTGTATGACAAAATCTTTATATAAGGATGTATTCAAGTGTAATGAGATAATTATCTCTCAGTTTTTTTGTTCTGTTTAAAATTTAGAAACAATTCAACCCGAGGTTCCTGGATGGGTTTGGACTTACGGATGGTGAAACTGTGGAGCGATTATGGGCATACCTTCGTGGATTTAACAAAATCTCAAAAGAGATGAAACCGGAACATCGTACTGATTTGCTTACCGGTGGCTTGATTCATTATGGGCGCAAGATCAAAAAAAATTTGAGTAAGCCTTGTTTGTGATTTGGTCCAGATTGACTTAAGATATCTTCACACAATTAAATAAACTTGCATGATTTAGGTTTTCTTTTTCTTCAGCTTTCAAACATGCACTGAATAACTAAAATAAATATGACAAGCTTTAAGCTCTGTTTCAAAGGTTGTACATTGATGAACAAGCTGAAGAGAGCTAGCTGCAAAATGGAATTGGCCAAGAGTGAATTAGAAGCTATGGCAGCTTCTTACCCTGGTGGTATATATGATTATGTGTCTTTGTATATTTGTATTTGTATCATCTATTTGAATTATTATATTCCTTGTTATTTATTTTCAGAAATGAGAGTATAACATTATACAATAAACCTTACAGGAACATTAACACAACATCAATTAAAAGCAATAGCTCTGCAACCAGAGCCGTGTTCTTCTGCAGAAATGGCATCTTTTTCTTGGGTAGAAGAATACTCACTTAAACTTCAAGAATACTATTGGTTGAAGTGAGTTGACTAAATGTTTTCTGAATGATACATTTTTCAATACAATTTTATGGTGTATAAAATTCATGCTAGTTACTGTTTGTGGGTTGTATTGCAAAAGTGAAAATTGCGAAACTGTTGAACATACAAATTTAAGTACTGAATCCTTTAGGAATAGAATTTTGTATAATTGTATAGGAAACTATATAATTTTGTTAATTTGTAGAGAAGACGTTGAAGATTTGACAAAGGAAATAACGTCTGAAATACTTTTTGGAAAAGTTGACCAAATTGCTAAGTAAGCTGAAGGACATATCAATGTTAAATTGAGTTACTACAATAATTCCCCAGACATAAACGAATATTGTTACTTCCCACTGCTGCAACATCAGAAACCATTAGAAAAGCTTATAAAACAGTAACAACAGTGTATCCGCCAAAATTACTGTGATAAAGTTAAAACCCACACAATGATGGTGAAAATACAGTATATGGGAGTTCAATTGCCAAGAGTATTGTTTGCCAGGACATGATATATGCTTTCTTCATCGATGTATTGCATGTTCTTCTATTTTACATATTGTATGCGTTGTTTTGTAGACTTGACAGTCATCTTTCCAAAGTTGAAGTAGAAAACGGTATATTGATTCGTTGGGATGTAAAAGATGATATGATGCTTAAATATTTGTCAAGTGCTGTGAAGAAAAAAAGAGCAGAAATTTTGGAGAACATTTATAAATTAAATATCGAAAAATTTTTTTTATCTACTTTGATTCAAAAATACCCAGGTAATTTGTGCATGCACTATGCATGGGGTTACATTATCGATAAAGCTACTGTTCTGTTATTTTCAAGTTTGTACATGATGATTTTTCAGCTGGTCAAACAATTGTTCAACGACTAGTGCGAAGCATCAGGAAGGTTAACAACAACATTCGTCATCAGATTACTATGTATAATAAATACCAGAATGTTCCACAAAATGAAATGAAAAGCATAACTTTTGAAATGGTTGTCGGGTCTGGGCCAGTTCAAAACGTACCTGGTTTTATTGAAAAAAAAATCAAGGAACAACATTGCATTCGGGAAAGGTGCAAAGAAGAAATGTGTCATTTAAAAGAAGATATGACAAGTGTGATGAACTTCTATCAAAAGCAAATAAACATAGTGTCTAATCTTGTAGAAGGCTGTGAGGTTGTGGAACCATATGTGGTTACCCATCAGTTGCAAGCAGAGATCGAACTTCTTTCTTTCATAAATGACATTAAGGGCACAGTACCTTTTCAAGCAAATACACCTCTGCTCAATGAGAAGCTAGGCACTTACGATATGGCAAAATTGGACCCAATGGAGAAAGAAGATGATGAAAGTGAATCACCAATAAATTTATCTGAGCTTCAACACATTTTAACTGAATTTGGCTCGGAAAGCGAAGGTTCAGATAACGAAGATGAAGCTTAAACTAATTAGTTTTAACCCGTGTCCTTGAGTCAGTTATGCCACAAAATTACGTTTAACTGCATTTGTTTCCATTTTTTTGTACGCATTTCAGTTATTAAACGTTCATTACATATATATGCTTGCCATATGTTTGTTTTGCCTCAGAAACGTTTCCTAGGCAGTAGGCAGTCTATCAAATATTTCGCCTTTAATCGTCGGAAAGGAAGAGTACGATGATTGCAAAAAGGAGCAATGCACGTCGACCTAAAACGTGGAAAGACCTTGACCCTTTGTGGTGCTATAACGGTGAAAGGTTAACGACGGCTACCCAACACACCAAGCGTTTCACGGTGATACTGTACCAAATAAGATTTTAGGAAACTTACAGAACGTGCTCGTTGTTGATAGGCACATGGACGGTTAAAACAGAACTCGGTTATAAGAAACAGCATTTTAGGGATTAAGACCCCGCTTCTGTTGCCAGAACACATCAAACCCTCAGAATTCAAGCATTCTCCAATTTCGATGAAACTGTCCAGTAAATGAGCATGCAAAATTTAGTACACTCTGTATTTTGTCACTCTTTCGCTGTAAGCTTACTTGTTTAACTTTCAATTATAAACGTGCGTGGGATCAACAAACTTCTTATTAGTCTATACTTTTGCTGGCCAAAGCAACAATGTTATCGGTATAACTTTTTTTAGTTAAATACAGGCTAAAGCTTATAATAATTGGCGTTGATTTCTTTAATGAATGAAAAATGCACAGTTGTTCTTAAAACAGTCCGCACAAAAAATGAATTTCTTTTTTAAATTGTTGCGATTAACCATGCCTAATTTGTTTATTCAATATTTCAATGCTGTTTTATTCTCTTAGAGCTACAATCATGGAAAATTTTCATTTCCGTGTCAAAATCTTCACCTAGTAAATAACAAAAAAAGTAGTATTTGTCGTCGTGTGATCCAGTTGTTATTCAGCCCATCAAGCTGGATGGAAAAGAGTGGAAGCACAGGAGGTTGGATGCCGGCAACTTGCTGACCGCAAGGAAGAGAAGGTTTTCCAATGATGTGGGACCCAGACATCCAGTACGTTAAACACCGTAGTATGCAAAATACCGTTTATGACAATGTGTACTTGGTGGTTGTGTGATGCGACACCAGACACAAGTGCAGTAAGCTACTCAGCGATGGAATAAAGTAAAACCATCGCTTTTTTACGGAGAGTAGCAGCCTAGTGCCCGAGCAAAAGTTATCATTTGTCTTTTCAAGGCGATCCGGGATATTCGTTTCTTGCGTAGTGACTCAAGTTGTCGACAAAACGTGAGCCAACTGTTCGAGTTCGACAAAACGTGAGCGAACTGTTATTCCGACTTATTTGGGAACTGGACAGAAGAGCGCGTAGATGTTTAAGAAGGAGTGCCATCGATCCTTGTGGGATCCCGTCTTTAAGGCGTCATAGCTTGTTTCGCTTATTGTGACCTGGGGTGAAGATACTTCTCCGTTTGTAAACTAGCTCCATGGTTATACGGATTATGTACCTGTTTTGTCTGGGAGTAGACGCAGCGGCTTGCAGGCAAAGCTTCGGTGCCATACTGTATCATAGGCAGCTGTAAGTTTATGAAGTACAGCACCAGCCTTTTTGTTAATCCCGAAGCTTTTCGCGATGTTCTGGGTCATAAGGGTGACCTGGAATTCAGCCAGGGGAGAAGTTGTCGATTATGGGTTCGACGCAGGGGTAGACCAAGCGTTTGCGGACTTTCAAGAGGACACACAAAAGAGATAGGGGCAACAACTCTTCGGGCCCTAAATCACGATGATAAAAGCTCTTGAAATTTTGTGACCCAGAACCTTGCTTGGCTTTGTTTGATGGAGCACAGCAGCGAAGTCATTTTGAGAGAAATGGCCAGAGATGTTTTCGCCATCAGGGGTTTCTAACCTCTAAAGGTCAGACACTTCTTTTCCAACAAGTTTGGTCCCTCTTTTCGTGTATTCCGTATTCATTCAGTTGTGTGGCGAATGTGTTGGATGAGAAAAAGCGCGGGCGTATTGAGTAAGCTGACCGGCCAGCGAAATTGTTCAAGACACTGTGAGCAGTATTGATAGTATTGAGTTTATAGATCTGTCCACAGCGCTAGCTTCTTGGGATTGGGTCTCTGCAAGACCGAAGGGGCTGCTTTACTAGAAGCGGTAGATCTACAGCGTCAAGAGAAAAGAACGGTGGTAAAGGACGTGATGTGGTGTGTCACTAAGTTTTAAAGTTGTAATTGCTGAAGCGATGCAATAAATAATAACAATAGGTTGTAAGTCTTGCCAAGGTTTCTCTTTTGATATTTTATCAAAATACAGATTTAATAAAAAAAAACTAACCATTTGAGAAAATTTTCTTTTCGTTAAACTTATTCATAATTTTAATAGTTGGCAAAACCGGCAAAAAGATCTAAAAATGCGTTTTATTGATCTTGTTTTACCATGTGAACCAGAAAGAGGATCAAAATGTCATACAACAAAAAGGTTATAGGCTACTTTTATAAACGCATGTTGAGTGTTAATAAGCATTTCAAATTCCGACATGATATTGTTGGAGATATTTATGACAGACTTGAATTTGATAGCCTTGTAGCGATTGAGCTCGCCTACCTCTTCAATAATATCATGTCATAATATCATACGATAGAAGAGATTATTACGATGAAATGTGTTCGACCCACACGTCAATAACAGATAAGAGCTTTCAACTTATATTGCATAGAATTTTCATTGTTAGGTTGCGTCCTTTTTAAAGTGGTTAATTTAACCTTCCTAAAAAGGTGTGAGTAACATTTTGAAGTTAACATCACGATCTTCTGTTTTTAATGTGGCCACATCAAAATTAGCATGCGACCAACTTATCAAAGAAACCTCTTATCATGTTATGTCCATTTGTATTCGTCACGTCATTGACTTTTAACGTAATCGCAAGTGTGACTCGTTTAGGCTACATATCAAAGTTTTGCACATATTGCAACTACTTTTTAGTGAAAGTGTCACGAAAAGTGATATTGAACCCCCATATTACTATGGAATTTTGTTAAATTAAGTTACACGTTAATGTTAAATTAAGCCTTAATAGAAAATCAATGTACCAAAATACAGCAGTGAGTCATTATCACTAAAAATGCTTTGATTCAGCACAGTATATTTTCCGAAAGCGCAGTCAAAAAGTGAAAAGCAAAATTACGAAAATATTGAAGACGGTGAAATAAGTAAAAAAACAACAAACAATTTTAACGAATGTTAACTTTATACAATGACGAAAATGCGGACATAAATAAAGGATGAGGTGCTAAAATGGAATGAATGATCGCAGCTTACGTTAATAATAAAAGACTGTAAAAGAGGCACACTACAAATCTAACTGCACAAATAAGGAAAATTAACGAAAAGTAACTATCCGCTCACCAATACGTGTGTGATATAATTATATACTGTACAGTATATTAGCACAATAGGTTGGTCAGAAGAAATCATTGCACCGTTGTACGGCAATGTAAAAATAACAAACATTACGAAAACGAAACTGGCAAATTATGTACCGTATTTTACGGACCATAAGGCGCACCGGGCTATACGGCGCATTGTCAATAAATTGCTTTGATTAGTTTTTTGTTCATACATAAGGCGTATCGGACTATAAGGGCATATGGCTATAAGGCGCATGTGTTACCGTATAAAGCTCATTAAAATACGTTGTGAGCATGCGCATACGCATTATGATCCATACATTAGGCGCACCGGCTTATAAGGCGCACGATCAATCTATGAGGAGAAAAAAGGATTTAAAGTGCGCCTTATGGTCCGTAAAATACGGTAATTTTTACTCGTTATACATATAACACTGAACAAATTACCAATCTACTGTTCTATGTGTTGGTTCAATAAAGTGCAAATGTTCCTCATTTTCACATTCTTCCGTTGTCACCAAAAGAACTAAATTTTTTTCTGCCAGCTCCAAATTGCTATAAAGAGCAACAAGTATAACAGAAAGCGCACAGCGTAAAATTTGTAATGTAATCCTTTTATGCATGCAAAGATTACAGAAATCCCATCACTTACCCCCTTTTCATAATTATAATATTTTCTTGCTCATCTATAATTTTCTGGCAATCGACTGGACCATAACTGCCGGGATTTCGAAAGGGGATTCCACAAGGCATTCCAGTGATGCTGAACTCGTTAATTTTAGCATACAGCATACGTCCATTGGATTTGTGCATTGTCTCACCTGTAAAGCACCAGAGCAAAGATACCAAGGCATGCACAAACACAACTTAATATAATTAAGATGAAACAATTAGCATCAATTCTATTGTATTACATTCTATTGCTTGGAAAAATACGCAACACTAATAATAAACGTTTTTATTTCACACCGTTAGGCTAAAGAAAGACAATTTGTTGGCATAAAAAGACTTACAATATTTCTTATTAAAAAATTTTCGAACTTTCATTTGCAATTCGGTGTTTTTTTGTCTTCAAGTACTGCAAGCTGTATACAAATATATACCATACGTTACTTCTAATGAAAATTTTTTCATACTTTATGATTAACATGCTTAATAATGACACTAATATCATTCAGGTTCATATACAAAAAAAATCTTCAATGAGTTAAAGTTAAAAAATAAGTGCTATAACAGTTCCTTTTAATATATGCTTGCAGTAAATGTAACTGTAGTTAATCATGTTCTTGCAAATGTTTAGAAATATCACAGTAAATTACATAAAATTACCTTTTCCGCAATGTAATATCTCAATAAAGCCACTTTGAACACTTGGCTCCAAGAAATATGGCCTTACATCCCTGCTTCCAAATGCATTGAATGTATCGTTAACAAATGCCATTCCACCAACGGCCACACCAATTTCTTCAAGTTTACCACACTAAAACAGGATCAAGTTACCTTTGTTTCGTGTACAGCACGGTTACACCATAGTATAATATGAACAGCAACATACAGCTTGAATTATTTGAGCAATGGCATTTTGTCTAAGTTTGGTTTTCATGTTTCCATCCATTTCATTTGGTGGCATGGAACTTTCAGAATTGAAGGTCTTTGCTTTCTCTTTCCAAACTTGTTTCGTTTGCTTCGGAAGTTCTCTCCACCTGCTACCGCAGAGTTTGAAATCTTGAAAAACAGCAATTAAAAATTAGTACAAAACATTTGAAAGCTTTATAAAAAAATGAACATAAATTGAAAGTAAGAAACACTG
Source organism: Clavelina lepadiformis (assembly GCF_947623445.1). Classification (NCBI taxonomy): domain Eukaryota; kingdom Metazoa; phylum Chordata; class Ascidiacea; order Aplousobranchia; family Clavelinidae; genus Clavelina; species Clavelina lepadiformis. The sequence goes on from NC_135246.1 coordinate 4,042,824, forward strand.
AAAATAGGCAAGACCTTACTTCATGCAAAACACTTTGATAACTTGTCTAAACTAGTACTTTCATTGTTCAGCTGTTAACATAGTGAAACCTTCATTTATGTAAATTTGCAAGTTGAGTAGAAGCTTACACCTCTTAAGATTTAACAGCGTCAATCAATGTTAACATCTTCAGTATCTAATTCTAAGGCTTTCTAATAACCAACATAACAGTAAACACATTTTTGGAAGTTCATTACACACGTATCATGTGAGGTCACAAATAGCATGCACTTCAAGTCATGCATCATTCATTATGTATCATGCTCTTCACTAATCCAACTAACACTGTGACACAAGTTTCACAATCAAACCGAGAAAAAAAAATTACTACATGCAAATTTAGTAATGAACACAGTAAGCATGAAATCAATGAATGCAATTTATCAGGTGAAAAACAATGAAAATTATTTTGAGTGAGAACTACATTTGTGCATTTAACGACATAATGCTAATGACTCAATGAAGCAAGCGATCAATTAAGCAAACCAACCAGAATATCAGACCTTGTACATATCTTAAATGAAACACATGTGATGCTGTCTAGAAGCTTCTCCCTTGAAAATTTGGGAAAAAATCATGCAACTGTATTAAAAATAACAATATTCTGTTTCTTAATGGAAGAACAAAATAGATTGTAGCCTGTGAATCTTCGTTTTCGAAAAGGTTTAACTTTTTGAACCCTTGGCCTTATTGATGCATTGTAATTGTAAATCCAACGCTAAAACACAGCAGTTGTCAAAACGCTAGTAAACAAGCGGCAAAAGTATTTAGTAGTGGCAGTTTAACATACCATCATACAAGAGATCTGAGAAAGGGACAAACTTTAATCATTTTGTAAGATCATGCAATAAACATGCAATAACTACTTTAAGTTGGAGAGTTGTCCCGGACAAGGAACGGAGCCTTTGATTATAAATCGTGTCTGGTTTACGCTTTTTTCTCAGCCAACAAGATTATTTTGGCGAAGACAACTGTTGCAATCTTTGAACTTAAAGTACGTAATGGCATCTTTCAACCAGAGTTCTATCATAATAGCCTACTTCAAGCGGAAATTACAGCATAGAGTTACAGTAATGAACTGTAACTTGTTTGTAAAGCAGGGAGTGCAGTTCTACAGCTTGCGGTAATACTGAAAGAGCTGATAACTACAGCAAGTATGAATTATGGCAAATAAAACTTTAATCTACGATGAATCACCTTGATTTGGTTTTTACTTAAACCAGTATTAATGGTTGCTTCATTGAGGTGCTCTGACTTTGCAGTTCTCATACCTTTTGTTTCCCACAAAGATATAAGCATATCCCGCTGGCTTTGTGAAATGTCCTTACTGAACAATGCAAATCAAATTATTAATAAGTGAGACACAAAAATATTTTTTTTAAATTGAAAACACAGGTTGTCTGTATCTACACGAAATATCTTACGTCCATCTGGACGGCAATTTAGAATAGCGTTTTATTAACACTTTTAGTGACTTATATGCAAATGAACAGAGTGACATGAAATAAATGCCATACTAACAATTACTTATTTATGACCAAAGATCGAATTAAATATACAACAGATATATACATATAAGTTAGCTATTATACATGAAGAACTAACCGAGTTCTTCTAGTGCTTGCCATGTTACTCAGAAAAGAGCAAATAGTACGACAAAATTTTAACAATTTTACAAAAATTAAAACATGCAATAAACTAAACTGTTTGGATAAAAATTAGTTTTGTAAGAAGTAATCACCACTCAATATGAATTAAGAATAGAACATACACACATAAAGATAGTCATCCTAATAAATAATATAACTTAGGGCACATGTTGCAATAAAAGCAAACGCTCAACACTAAAGTCTTACAGATGTCAAAAATTTACTGTGCACAGATATGATTTTCTTGGTGCTTGGTAATCAACAGTAAGCGCATGTTTCAACTTCAACTCCTTTTCAAATCATAAAGGCTTCAAAGATCATCAAGAAGTTTGGCCAACCCTTTTATGTATATGGTACACATAAGTCTTTTCCTACAGCACTATAGTATTACAATATCACAATGTTCTTTTGGCTAATAGCTTATATGCACATACTTTGATGTGAATTAAACACTTAATCTGTGAGGTCATTGTCTGTCTCAGCACAACCAAGTTATGGGCATTGATGCTATAAAAATGTAAAAATATAAGCGATAGTAGCTGTGACATGAAATGACAAATGTTCCAAATCAATTTACTTGATATTTGTTTGTAATAAGCGATTGTTTTTCGGAGTAAATAGCCATTTATCTGCACAACTTCTTTGACCAGCTTTTTGTTTAAATAGGCCATTCTTGAATGCAGTTGAGAATAAATTGCCAGCATTACTGTTCAAAGTGGATGGCTTTTAAGAGGTGGCAAGTTGTATTTAATCGGGGCTTTTATCAAGCAATAAGCATGGATGTTTTAACAAAAATCCATTATATCATATATATTGTAGTAACCGGTGCCCTTCAAAAACTTTGCTAATCGTAACTTTCTTAATTGAAATGTTTGGTCTGAAAAGCATACAAAGTAGGTGGCTTCAGGAAGAAATTGAGTTTTATTTTGAAAACAGTACACCAAAATGAAGTGCTGTTTTCAATCCTCGCAGAAAAGCAATCGTTTAGACAACAACAACCTTTTATTTGTGGTAATTTTGATGGCAGCCACTTGAGATGGTTGCTTTCGCATGGACTAAGATTCAAATCAAGAGCACTAGAGCTAAAGTACACATTTCAGTAATAACTCTAAACATTCTCTTGGAAAGGTAGAACAAATCTTACTGACACTTTTTAGTCGGAGGTAGTGGTATATTTTGAAATAATTTGAAGAATATGTAAAACAGATAATAAAAAAGTCAAGACAGGCTTCAGAATTTCATGGTCCCAAACTAGGGTAAAGTTGGTACAACAACAACAACAAAGGTCAGTAAAGGGGTACACATGAAAAAACGTTTCCAAATTAAACAACTTCATGCATTATGTATTTACTTCCAAGTGAAGTTTCTCCCAAAATAGCCAAGTTTCAGTCATTCACAATGTGCATCAAACAGAAGATTTCAGCTGGCAAACAATGTTTGGTGGTGGATAATGTTGCATTCCAAACAAATTAAAAAATTTAAATAGTTTTAATTTAAGAATTTAAAATACGAAATCAAATCAAAATATTTTACTGTTGACAATAATTATTACCATCAAAAAAACTCTGCATAATCTAACAAAACCTTCTTTTGTCTTAAGTTAAAAAGCAATGAAGCACATTCAAAAGTAATCAATTTCGCTAAGCGCAGCATCTTACATCGATCAGCAGAAAAATTCTCGGACAGCAGTTTTTGCCACAGCGTGTGCTCTGACTTACTCTGACTGCTGGTTGGTCACTATGTTTTGTTGTCTCTCTTTAAATTATTTTCTCCTAATCTCACTTGATGCCACTACTAACAGCATGATCTGCATATCAACAAGCACTTCCCAGATGTCTGCGTTGATGCCTGTCCTTTTTGGGTACGTTTGAAAACATCCCTGATGTGTAGTGCGGTACGAACTACATAGTATCGCTTAGTGGCTTGTTTACCATAGGTCTTGAAGTATATCAGCATTCTTGCTGTGACTCACATGACTGAGTAAGCGCAAACAATGTCAACAGAGCAAGTTATGTATGCTGAGCGAGTCCCCAGCAGATATGGACCTTGCCTCATGACACATGACTGTGATAATGACGGCATCTTTGCCAATAGACTAATTGTTCTTAATGAATCGAGATAAATAATTATAATTAATTACCCATCACAGTTGAGCCAAGTGGTGAGTGAACTTAAATAACGACCCACCAAGAGATCGGGTACTCGGCCAAAAATTGGGAAACAGTGAGCTGACCCTTGGCCAATGCATATATCCAAAATTGGAGAATAAAGCTAACAATGAGTGTTAGCATCCATTTACCCTAACACCAAGGTAGAAACAAGTGAGCTTAAACCTAACATCAACAGCTCACCTTGTGACACCTTGCAGAAAATTTAAATCTTTGGTAAAAAAATGACTAATGGGCATTGGGCACCAAATCTACACTGTTATAGTAAACAGCATCCTGTGACTGGATGTAGACCTATAGAACCCCACAGCATGACAATTTTTCTGTTTTTGTGAGCATTGAACCTGCTGGGCTTCAGTGCGATAGAGTCACTCCTTACCTTGCACATTATGAAGCGGAGCCACTCTGATTGCTCCTCCCGAAACTATTTGCCTCAGCAAAAAAGCAAGCCGGATAAATAAAATCAAGATACCCATTGCTCACTGGCTCTACACTGCTAAGGATGGCGTGGGGGAACTTAATTGCCTGCTATCTGGAGATGGTTGTTTCTGCTCAACCCTGTAAAAATAGGGAATGGCAAACATTGTAACTTGTGAACGTAGCACTAAGAAGATTGCAAAATAAAGATTACAACATATCCAGCTATTGTATCCCTACGTTCCCCATGGAATACATAGTCATCAATTTTTGGATGCATTACCCAGTAGTTACTTGACTCAAGCTCAAACATCTAGTTTGTGTTGCCAAATAACATCTTGCTCAGAGGAAGCAGGCTGATGGTAAAACAGGGATATTTTTACACAAGACATTTATTTTCTAGAGGCCGTTTATTATCACTTTTAATTTGTAATAATCTGCAAACTCATGAATGCATATAATCGACTAATAGCACTCTTTGAGAACGATTGAAACCTTCGTTTGTCGAAAGTCAAGACAAATTAAATGATTGCCTTTTGCTTATGATCTGCATATCAGATGGATTTCCTTTTTGGAATACTACAATGTTAAGTTGCTCTTTCACTCCACTCAGGATTTCGAAGTTCTCTGACAATCACACAAGATCACTGTACTCTGCAAGCTCGTTATGTAAGAAAGCAGCAATGTTGAGTAGTAGCCAGCTTTGTAGCCGAATGGTTAGAGCTGGCAATTAGGCAGTGTTCACTACCCAATAGCACTACCATTGTTATGCCCTTGGGGTATTACCAATGCTTGCTCCAGTTCAGTGCTTCTGATAAACATACCTAAATTCAAGCAATAAAAAACATATGTGTATCATTCCGAACTTGCTTAAGAGCTAGCCAGATAAGTGGGGCTGGAGCAATTAAAGATTACCACAAAGGTTAATGGAAGCGAACTAAATTGACATATGAAGTTATACTTCTATCCTAGCCGCCAAATAAAGAAAATCATGTTGATTGCTGTGAAACGCTTTGACCTTATGCCACAGCAGTGGTATGCCACGTGTATATAATTGATGCAATCACACCAGCTTGAAGGCAAAACTATTTCAACCTGATGCTGAATAAAAGCACCATGCAATTACCACAATTCAATTTAATACATTGCATGAGCACTGCAAACCCGAAAAAGTGACTTTTGGCTACTAGAGTACCGGTCTATCGTTGGCTGGATTGCCAGTTCAAACACCATTGTGCATTGCACTGTGCAACAATTAAGCAGTCTTTAGAACTTGCTTGGATTCTACATTCAGTAAGTAAGCATACAGCTATTCCAGTGCCTAGAAGCCCGAGGTAGATAACCTATATCTTGTCTACGAAACAGGACCAATTAAGCAGCGTTAATGCCAGACACACCAAACGCATGAAAGAACTGAAATCGAAAACTAGGCTATTTTGTTCATTTCAGCCTTTTCAGATTTTTAGTGAGATCCGTTTATAGTTTGTGCAAGGCATTCCAACGTGCATCAATCACTATACAAACCTTATCCATACATACCGGTATAGATCTCAGTAGTCTACAACAGTAGCCTAAGCCATCAAATCGTACCGTACGATGACCAGCCACAGCAGTTCGACTGGATTACTTATTCGACCTATCGCTCGGTTGGATTACTCATACCAACACGATTAGCCTTACAACAATTATTTTAAGAGATGGAAATATTCTTTTTAGCCCATACGAATGGGTAATCCGTGCATTCCTTTTTCCCTTTCCTATGGGCTAATCCTTGACGAAGCGGGTGCTTTGGGGAACCACCTGTACTAAAGCATAGTTTTAAAATTGAATTTAGGCCAAGCCTAATATTCATTCATTCGTTGTCTTTTTCGTGTTAAATGTGGAGGACGAAAAATTGTGCAGACACAGATGGTCGCAAACATATTAGCAGTTGATGACAACAATTTCCACAAGTTAGACAGGCAAATGTGACAAGGGCTCGAGAGCGAAAACGTGCATCAAGGACCAATAAGAGAATGTAAAAGAGTTATTAGCGTCAGCACGGCCACCACGGCCACCCAAATTATGAAAAAACATATTTTAAACACATTTAATATCAAACAACGGTAATTTTATCATTGGCTCATTACTTATCACCTTGAAAAAAAGACGGGGTCTAGCTAACAAGTGCACAATCAGATCACGTCACAAATTGAGGTTTTAGTATACAAAGGCATCCTGTGATTGTGCGGCCACATTTTTGGCCACCTGGCAAGGTGCACAGTAATAGAATCCAAAATATGTGATATCTGTCAAATTTGCATCATTCTTTGGTAATGTTCCATGGTTGAACTGGTTGTGTCAGAATGTGTTAAAGTTTAGTTAGTGAATATTTAGGTTCACCGGTTTATTAGCAATTACTACTTTGCCAAAGATAAAGTTTATGTATATATATATATATATCTAAATGCTAAATAATATTTTTGCTGTTCTAATTGTCTTAAATTAGAAACCTTTAGTTGTTAAAACTGTATGTACGCAACCATGTAAATGGTTGAAATGTTTCACAACTAAGAAAGAAAAAATAATAATTTAAGAAATTTTTAAAACCTCATAGGTCTAAAGTGTTTATAATTCTACTTTAACCAACTGGGTATTTTGAGGATACTGCTATGGCGAAGGTAAGTTGTTGTTGCGTTGTTACGTTGCTGCGTTGTTGACTCCTCTACTCAGAAGGCTGCTATTTCTGTTGTCTGTTACCTTCGCTCATATATTAAATGAAAATAACACGGCCTTCTTAATTTAAGACTTTACTTGAACTGATGTCCTGCGCGCAGACTGTGCAAAAACGAATGGCGTGGTAAAACGAAAGCGCAGTGCTGAAATCAACACGAGCGGTAACATTCCGAGGGCGCCAACCAGCGACAAACCAAACAAACACCCAATGGCCGCTACACTGCTATAATTATTTTCAAAACAAATTCTTTCATCTTGTATATATATAGTTTATCTGTTAGTACCATATATGTGTAAAATATTTTTCTTTGTCAGGTTTACTTTGTTATTAGTTTTATTCTGCTGTTGGCTTCTGGCTACATATGGCAAACATTACTTCTCATGATTTGATTGAACGGCTTACTTTAGGAGTAGCAACAACTCTCGGTGAGTTTATTATATTTTTTCTGCAAGCTTTGAGTAATTTTATATATTGTGGTAGCTGTATAGCTCATGTAGAGTATTTTATAAACGTTTATGAATGCGTGTTTAAATTTGTAGAAAAGCGGCCTGGAATTTGCGATGTCTCCTTGTCAAATTTTGCTCCTGCTGAACGCCATAAAATTATTGCATGGGAGCAGAGAAACACATGCATGCTGCCAGAAGACTTAAAAAACTTTTATTTGACAACCAATGGACTTTTGCTGACTTGGAAAGTCAACGTTAATGGTTAGAATTGTTCTACTTTCATTGTTAGTTGTTACGACATTTTGTGGATATTTATAACAGCTGCAATGCTACATACACAATGCTACTACAGTATATAAGTGAACGGTGATCGGGAAAAGTTTATTGTTGGTTTTTTGTTTATTTTTGTGTATATGAATGTATTCATGATATGATATGTATATTTATGATATAGTTTATGTCAGTGATCCCCGACTGTCGGCCCAACATGGATTATCAAGAATCCAGAAATGTGATGTGACAAAGACATAAGAATAGTATTTTAACTTACCCATATACCGTAGCGGCTAATATTTGTTTTGTATACCGGTATATATATAGCCTACTGTCTGGATCTAACGTGGTTGTAGATGTGTAGTAGCAGTTAGAGCTATACATGATGCTGAGTATTACCATACTCCAAATTACACCAAGTAGTGCATTGAAAACATGCAAATACTTGACTGCATTCTTGAATTTGATTCATTCCATTTGTATTATATTAAAGTGCCAATTTACAATTGCGTTATTGTTTTAATGGGTTGATATGCTTTATGAAGAAATTGCGTTACTGTTTATTCTTCTCAGTTTAATTGAAACTTTGTGTCGGTTGAACAGAAACAAGTTACCCTCTCGGGAGAATGGAAGTGAACTCAATTGAAGACCTTACAAAAATTAGCATCACAGCTTCAACAAGCTCCATGTCCAATAACATATCTCTTGCTGATGTTGACTATAATAGCGATTCTGATGATAATGAAGGTGAGAAAATATATTCTGATGTGGAGTTAAACAATATTACCATTTAAAGACAAGTTAGAATGGTTGGGATTTATAGTTCCTTACATTATGCAATGATTGCAAATTCGGTTTAAATTATGATCAACGTCATGTGTATATCAGAGATTTGTTATGTATGTATGGCTCATTGCCTACTGGCCAACAGTTATAATATTTTTAGTTAAATTTTTGAATTTAATTTTAATAATTTTTTAGTTATGATACTTTTTTTTGTATGAGATGGCAACATTTTTTCCATTTTTAATGCACTAGTCTTAACAGATTATTAGATCAATTAGATCACACTCATCATAGTTGTCTTTCTGACGATCCGGTTCAGTTGATAAAGAATATACGTACATGTTCGAGAAAATGATTATGCTACTAGGTGAAAGAAATTTTTTTATACACACTCAAACTGATTCATGTAAAATGTTTTCAAATTTTTTTCTTAGATTGATGTAACTTGGGTCAGGGGATTTTATAATTATCAATTGTTTGTGTGCTTGGGGTCTGTGTTTTACATCAAGTGTGATTGAAGTAGTGTTAGACAGATATTTCTGCATTTAATTCCATCTTGTCAGCTCCTGTTGAACCGGAAATAATGTAACATCTGTTAAGATTGCGTGATGTCAGGAATAAGGACGATTGACTTGATAGATTCGCCACGATGTATACTATAAAAATTTAAACTTTTGCTTGCGTATTGCGTTTTAATATTCATAACAATATGTCATCAATGCACCATATGTTTTTATACTGTTGGCTTTTCAGCACTTTTTTGCTATTAGAATTTTTAAAGGAATAAAAAATAGAGTTTAAGGTGGACAGTAAGTCGTACCACATATTGTAATACCATGATAATAACCATGATAAGTATACAGCATGCGGTATTTACATTGTGTTCTCCATTTTTTGTGACAGGTAATGTCTTAATGTCAGACAGGTAATGTTTTTTAAAGTTCATCAAGATTTCTTAATGATAGCTGAGTGTAGATCTAACGTAGAATTTTACATCAATTAATTGTCACTCATTGCGTAATGAACTAGATTCTTCTGAGCACAGTCCGCCACACTTTGATGGCCGAAGTAGGATTTTTGAGCTTGATCCCTGCAATGGTTTTGGGAAAGTGTGTCTGGTCTATTTAAAAGCTACTCCAGGTAGTTGCTCCTTGTATTGATATTGTATTGAAATTTACAAACCTCATAGTTTTACCATGTTTTTACAAGGTGTTTGTAACAATTTTTTTTTAATTTGTTGTGAAACCATTAGAATTTTAATATACTTCTCACTTATGATACACATTTGCAAAGAATAATTTTGTATCTATTCTCTACACCAGGGGTCGGGAACCTTTTTTGGCGAAGGAGCGATGAAAGCCACATATTGTTAATTTTTATTTCCGTTAGAGCCATATAATATTTTTCAACACTTAATGCAACTAACGTGTGCATTTTTAAGCAAAACCAACTATTTTAGACAACGGTAAATGTCTGAATTTACTCTTTAATAACATGCTAATTACTGTTAATGCGATTTCTGGTGCTGCATGGTACAGAAGTTACAAAACTACAAATAACAGAAAAGTTTTATTCGTAACAATTGTACTAAGAAATGCCAGCTTAGATTTATCTGCGAGCCAGATGCCGTCATCAAAAGAGCCATATCTGGCTCGCGAGCCATAGGTTCCCGACCTCTGCTCTACACCAACTTCTTCTGAGTATCTTATTTCGTGTTTACTTCACATATACTTAAATACTTAAGTTAAGACAATAGCAGTAATACGCTTTTCATCTCAAGACTCATTAACAGTTATGCAGTAAACATTGAACAAGTTACTTATGTAGTCATAAAACAATTACTACATCTTTGAGTTGTTAGCGTTTTTCGTTAAACGCAATCACTGCTTGTTTAAAACAAACATTTGATTTAAACTGTGTTTGCAAAATAACATGTAATTGTGACTTGTACAGGGTTGCCGGCTCAGTCAACAGAAATCTGGTTTTTGGATCGGTCATTGACTTGGTCATTTCTTTCAGCTAATTTTTCTACCTATTACAGACTGATGCTTATGCATGTTGGATTGCCACAGTGGCAGTATGCTTTTACAGAAGTTGGTTTGAATCCTAAGGCGAAGGTATAAAATGTAGTATGGTTTAATTTGTAACTTAAATGTTTTTCTGTTACGTTAGCTTATGTTAGTTAAATTTATATTTTTCAATAGGAGTGGTTTAATCTTTACGCCCCTGTGCGGTTACACTTAGATGAAGACATTCCAGATAGTGAAGACAATTGCTCTAATACAAAATCAGGTACAACGGAAGTTATTTTGCAATTCAATTACTAAACTTTTTTCAAATGAAAATTGCAGATATCTGAAAAGAACTGTGCATAAAATGCTGTTATGAATGTTAGTTTTATTAGTATAATAACTTTGTTGGTTATTGACATAGTCACTGTCCCAAACATGGAGTTTTCTTAGCATTTATTTTTTCTATTCTTTAGGGATAATATAAGAATGTTCAAGTACACAATCGTGATTTTATCTGTGTTTGTCAAAAATTATTACAAAATTTTCTGTTTTTGTGGTTTGCAACAGAAAGCATTACAATCATTACAGGTTACTTTTGACATGTTTTATTTCTTTTCCCAATAGAAACATCCTCATCCAAAGTGGACTTTGGCCGAGTGTTTAAAGGGAAAACAAATGAAAAAATTCCAAAAGTAAAATCCCAAGCATCAACCGGACTGTTAGCTAACAAGAAGAAACCTCCTGCTGGGCAATCCATTACTGGATCAAAGTGAGTAGTAGTAGTATTGTTGTAAGCAAGAACACTTATATTTTCACCAGTCAGCATTGAAAAAAAATCAATTATTGAAATTCAAGACTATGGGATTTGAGCAACTTAATTGCTGCTTGATATTTCATGCCAAACTGCTTCCAGTGTGTGCTTTTGTGAGGAAAGCTGTGCACTGTCCCACAAATTACTGAACAAAGTTTTGTTTGCCACTTCGAACATTATGATGCAAATAAGATCAGTAACAATTTCGTACCAAGTTCTTTTTAGTTTATTTTCACTATTTACAGTTTGAAATTAAAAAATTTCCTTGTCTTTCAGATCTCTCACAGCTCTTCGTCATGGTAGAGGATCAAAACCATGGACATAAGATGTGACATGTGCCACTGTAGTTTATTTTAAATCACTGTGTTTTTAATAAAATCAATTTTTTATGAATTTGATAAATCATGTTTTCCCAAATAAAAATGTGTCTGAACTTGCACACCATTAGGGTTTAAACATTTGACATTTACAACAACAAAGTTTGCATAGAAATTGTACGTAACTTAAAAATTTCTTCATTTCATCAATCTTCTGCATGCAATTAACATTGCGTACAGCATATCTTGCAGATAGCAATACTGACCTTACGAGCTGGTAATAAACTAGCTAGCTAGCTTAACAGCATTCAAACATCTAAAGCAAGATTTAATCAAAGTTAAAACAATGCAACCAAAAGCTGTAAGAATGTTGTAAGTCTTTTGATATTTCAGAGAGTTCATTCACTTCTTAACAAATGCTTTGAGTCCCTCTGTACTCATTGACTTTGGACGTTCGAGTGGTAAACCCAATGCCCTGCTCCAAATAAGCTGTGAGAGACATCCAAGTGCACGAGAAACTCCAACAAACACAGTGTAATACTGCATTTCCGTCATGCCATAATGTTGCAAAAGAACACCACTGTGTGCATCAACATTAGGCCATGGATTTTGAGCCTTGCCTTGTTTAAGCAGAATGTCAGGCACAATTTTGTAGAGCTGTCCAACCAATTTAAACATGGAATCATCTGGAAGATGCTTCAAGGCAAATTCTCGTTGACATGTGTACCGTGGATCTGTTTTGCGTAACACAGCATGGCCATAACCAGGAACAACTCTGCCACCTTTCAAGGTATCCCAGATATATTTCTTCAACACTTCATCTGTGACATCGGCACCACCTAAATCTTCACGGACACCTGTCAACCAGACAAGTACTTCTTGATTAGCTAGACCATGGAGGGGTCCGGCAAGACCATTCATAGCTGCAGCAATGCAAAGATAAGGATCACTAAGTGCACTTCCGACAAGATGAGAAGTGTGAGCACTCACATTTCCACCTTCATGGTCAGAATGAATAACAAGATACAGGCGCATTAACTCAATAAAATCTTGCTGCTCATAGCCAAGCATATTGCAGAAATTAAGTGACCAGTCAGCATTCTCATCAATGCTACCTGTGAATTTACCATCTTTGTAAAGGTTGCGGTATATCTTGGCGGCAATAATGGGAATTTTTGCAATTAAATTCATCGCATCTTCATAGACCAACTCCCAATACTTGGTTTTATGCACTCCTTCCGCATATGCTTTTGCAAACATAGATTCGGTATTCAAAGCTGACAAAGCAGCACTTAGCTGTGACATTGGATGAACATTGCTGGGCAACTGGTCAAGTAGATTAACAACATGTGGTGGTAGATCTGCTCTTTGTGCCCACTCTCTACTCACCCAACTCACTTGTTCTTGAGTTGGAATTTCGCCGGTGCAAAGCAGCCAAAATAAACCTTCAGGAAGAGGTTCAGAACCATTCACTGCTTTGGGCAATAACTTCTGGCACTCGGGAATGCTGTATCCCCGAAATCGAATTCCTTCTTCGGGATCCAACACAGATGTTTCCCACACCATACCTTTAATACCGCGCATACCACCGTACATCATGTCGACGGTAACATCTCCGACCTTTGTAGAGCCCTTTTCTTTGCGAAATTCTTTGATCTCGGCTTGCTTCTGAGGAATTTGCTCGCGTAAAACCTCTTTTAAATCATTTGTAGCCGACACATACCCTCTTGAAACAGCCGCAGAGAACTTTGCAGTATTTGGCGACAGAGCTTTAAAAAATAACTTTCTCAGTGCCATCTTGTATAGTAATCGCCGCCAACACAATCAAACGGAACAATGCAACTTGAAACAAATACGTCTGATATTGCACACCATTAGGCTTTAAACATAGCAAGTAAGTTCAAAATTTCTTCATTTCATCAGTCTTTTGCATGCAATTAACAAACGTTTGTGTACAACATATCTTGCAGATAGCGGATCAGTCGGGATCAACAATATTTCCCCATCATGAGCAAAAACCTTTTTTAACATAAAATCCCATTGGATTTTAGGCAAATCGCAAACGCTTTATTTGTTTTACGTATCGCACTGCACAGTTGATTTCAATATTCCGGTCAGAGAAAAACCTATTTTATTTAGTTTTTGCGTTATTCTGAGTAAGTGTTTTTTATACCAAGGAACTTAATAGTTACATAAAAATCAAATATGGTTGCAACTTGCAACACCCTTATCAATTCACGTGCTAGAAGTTCTGTATTAAATGACAGTATAATTATTGTTTTTTAATTGATTGAACAAATCAAAATAGATGCAAATAACAGAATGTGTCAAGGTTTCTTGCCGTGTGATAATAATCATGATGTTATTAGGGCTGCAATCCCTAGCAAATGCAAGGCTTAGCCGGTGATTCCCCATGACATCTTCCTTATTTCCCCCTATCATTGGCATCGTCTAGAGCAGGCATGCACAACATACGTCCCACGAGATATTCCGTGATTTCGCTCATTCAGGCATTTTCTCCACGGTTACAGTTACATAATCAATGAATCCGATGCTTTACCGCCGCTAAGCGTTAAAAACAACTAGATACTGTAGTGCGAGAGGCAACCGTCTCTTGACAGTAACCATCTTCTCAACGATATCTCTTATTCAACGGTTAATCGGTCACATTATATAAAGTAGGCTACACGTTAGTTACAACAACGTTAGCACGCGGCCCGCGAAAAATATTTTTTCGCTAAAACGGCCCGTGTACTGTTTTGAGTTGTGCATGCCTGGTCTAGAGTCTAGACTCTAGAGACAAACTCACTTACATACAGTGGTGGACACTTGCTACTCTTCTCCACAAATCCCAACTTTCACTCATCATCACTTTTGATTTACTCACGTTCACTACACTCCAAAGTTTCTCCACTTCGTATTGTTTTCCATTAATGAATTCCAGCTTTGAGCCATCAATCCAATTAACTGGCATTAAGCAACTCATGGACGAGGGAAGTGTGGTACTATAATACCGAATTACTGTACTGCAAACTTTGTACGGAATTGGTCACTACTATTGAAAAAAAGATTACACTTTCTTGAAAAATTTTAGTCGGTACTGCTACTCAGTGCTTTTCAAGGTTTTGAAAACTATGTTTATCAAAAGTTCATTTTAATTAAACCTTAATGCCAAATTTAATCTTGGCAATTTTTTTTAATTTTTAAATGTCTAACACTGTATACAGTTATCTATGTTTTTACACATCTACTGTATGTCCACAGTATTTTTCAGAAACTGGTTGTAGGTGTAATAGTATCACATCTTAACATCTCATGTTTTTGCGATAGGTCATAAACTCATAATAATCAAACTGAAGCAGCTATTTCAACACTTTATTTTACAGACTTCCATTTCAAGCAACAAGACCTGCATATTTTTATGACTGAAGTTTCAACCCCACTTCTTTTGTAGAAAATCTGAAGCATGACTCATAATGACCTTATGAGCTGATAATAAACTAGCTAGCTTTGACAGAAACCAGATATTGCAATTTTGGCATCATCTCTATTTCACTGATTTACATAAGGGATTTGTTAAATATATATGGAACTCAACACAAACAACGCATAAAACTTGTAACTTAACAGCATTCAAACATCTAAAGCAAGATTTAATCAAAGTTAAAACAATGCAACCAAAAGCTGTAAGAATGTTGTAAGTCTTTTGATATTTCAGAGAGTTCATTCACTTCTTAACAAATGCTTTGAGTCCCTCAGTGCTCATTGACTTTGGACGTTCTAGTGGTAAACCCAATGCCCTGCTCCAAATAAGCTGTGAGAGACATCCAAGTGCACGAGAAACTCCAAACAACACAGTGTAATACTGCATTTCCGTCATGCCATAATGTTGCAAAAGAACACCACTGTGTGCATCAACATTAGGCCATGGATTTTGAGCCTTGCCTTGTTCAAGCAGAATGCCAGGCACAATTTTGTAGAGCTGTCCAACCAATTTAAACATGGAATCATCTGGAAGATGTTTCAAGGCAAATTCTCGTTGACATGTGTACCGTGGATCTGTTTTGCGTAACACAGCATGGCCATAACCAGGAACAACTCTGCCGCTTTTCAAGGTATCCCAGATATATTTGTGCAAAACTTCATCTGTGACATCGGCACCACCTAACTCTTCACGGACGCCTGTCAGCCAGACAAGTACTTCTTGATTAGCTAGACCATGGAGGGGTCCGGCAAGACCATTCATAGCTGCAGCCATGCAAAGATATGGATCACTAAGTGCACTTCCGACAAGATGAGAAGTGTGAGCACTCACATTTCCACCTTCATGGTCAGAATGAATAACAAGATACAGGCGCATTAACTCAATAAAATCTTGCTGCTCATAGCCAAGCATATTGCAGAAATTAAGTGACCAGTCAGCATTCTCATCAATGCTACCTGTGAATTTACCATCTTTGTAAAGGTTGCGGTATATCTTGGCGGCAATAATGGGAATTTTTGCAATTAAATTCATCGCATCTTCATAGACCAACTCCCAATACTTGGTTTTATGCACTCCTTCCGCATATGCTTTTGCAAACATAGATTCGGTATTTAAAGCTGACAAAGCAGCACTTAGCTGTGACATTGGATGAACATTGCTGGGCAACTGGTCAAGTAGATTAACAACATGCGGTGGTAGATCTGCTCTTTGTGCCCACTCTCTACTCACCCAACTCACTTGTTCTTGAGTTGGAATTTCGCCGGTGCAAAGCAGCCAAAATAAACCTTCAGGAAGAGGTTCAGAACCATTCACTGCTTTGGGCAATAACTTCTGGCACTCGGGAATGCTGTATCCCCGAAATCGAATTCCTTCTTCGGGATCCAACACAGATGTTTCCCACACCATACCTTTAATACCGCGCATACCACCGTACATCATGTCGACGGTAACATCTCCGACCTTTGTAGAGCCCTTTTCTTTGCGAAATTCTTTGATCTCGGCTTGCTTCTGAGGAATTTGCTCACGTAAAACCTCTTTTAAATCATTTGTAGCCGACACATACCCTCTTGAAACAGCCGCAGAGAACTTTGCAGTATTTGGAGACAGAGCTTTAAAAAATAACTTTCTCAGTGCCATCTTGTATAATTATCACCGCAAACAGAATGAAATGGAACAATGCAACTTGAAACAAACACGGGAAGGCAAAAACTGCAATATATATACCGGTATACGAAGGTCACAAACCAAGTAGCAGGGCAAAGGTTGGTCACTCAGATTTAAGAGTGAATATTAAATCGCATAAAGCAAAAGTTTAAAGCAATGACTGTCTTTAAGCTTCATTTTAATGCTAGATTTCAGAAGAAATTTTGTCACATTTACTTCTTTTACATTGACTTACCTTGATGTTATAAAATATACAAGTTGTTTCAAGCATTTTATTGATTTTATAAATTAAAATAAGAAACTTTTTTTTTCTACGAAATAAAGGTTGGTTTGAAAATGATGATTTATAATTCGTTAATTGGGTGTTAATCAATGCCTTTATAAATACTAGTTTTTTATAAAGACATTGTGTGCATTGTTAATCTCAATTAAAATATTAAACGCTTTAGAACTTAGATGAAACTGGCCTGCAATACATTCAAAGGTTATGCAACATATATGTAACTGAATATATTCCAAAAATGAATGAATCTATCATTGTAACACTACTTCAAAGGCACTGAATGTACAAAATACAGGACACCTAGTTTATTGTGTCATGCACTGAAGGATTTCCTTCGGATTATATTCATTCACTCATCTTATTTTTTGCCATCAATACGGGAGACGAAAAATTGTGCTGACGCAGGTGGTCGCAAACATATGGTATGGTGATATTTATCACAGATTAGAAGGGCAAATGTGGCAAGGCCTAGTGGGAAAAAAAACGTGCATTACGGTAGTATTAAATCGATGTAAGAAACAATTTAGCGTCACCACGGCCACCAAACCCAAGACCAGGGTCACCACAATATGTCCGGTGAGATTAGTTTGTCTGGCCTTCCTCTTTGCACCACAAATGAAGCTTATTGTATCCGGAAATTATTGTAACAAAGCGGGCATCCGGCCGCGATGGAGGTTCTCAGGCTTACTTGGTATTTCGTGAAAAAGATTGGTAGGCTTGTGATAAATATATCAATTAATGAAATATAAAATTGTGTACGACATAGAATTCTCGTCTAGCGAATCAGCGAAGCATAACACTTTGTGACGTAATCGATTGCTTCTCTGTTACTGTGCGTGCATTACGAGTCGTCACTTAACAGTCTACTAAGTTAACCCTAGAAAGTGGTCGACTTTATTATGTAGCTGTCACAATGTTCTATCTTGATGTATTAATTCAAAGAAGCTTCAAATATAATCAGATTATACAGTAGTCATTCCTGTGTCATTATTGCTGAAGTCTATCAAAGTTCACTGTTAAGATATAGACAAGTAAACAGACTTTGTAAGGAAGTGGGCAAACCTTACAGGTTAAGGTACCATATACCACTTTTCATTACAAACTGGTGCCCCGAGTGAGGACGATAAAAGAAGACATTTCCATTACAAGTGTGGTGGAGCCGAAATCGCTGAGAACTACGCTTTCTTTTGTGGAGCAACCAATGAACAATTAAATTTGAGGTTGAGAGAAGTCTAGTGATCTCAGACTACAAGTTTCGAAGATATGTCTCATCTACAACCCATACAACACTCATTGGATCCAGCCGACGAACACTTCCACCTCAACGACGGTGACGATGAATCGCCTGGACTACAACCACCTTTGGAACCAACAATGACCGACAAACAAAGCACTCCAGTGAAAACACTTTGTCGGTATTTGGACATTCAGTAATGATTTTTTGTTTGTTTTTTTTCTCTATATAGTATATATCATAGCGTATTGTTTATTTGCTGTATGTTTTTGGTCAAACCTATAAAGCATAACTTGAGTCTTATGTCTAGGATGTTGTCCATTTGTATCGCTGTCAAATTGTCAATACCTCTCAAGGGTTTAAAAGGACCTGTGGTAGGAACTAGGAATCTCTGACAATATGATTTTACGTTTATAATAGCGTTATTGTGCAGATTACGCTTATTTCCAAGTGAAATATTCACACAGCTATACTGGTAAAACCAGATGCTTAAATATTATTAAATGGTCTTGTATTTGAAAATGCCTAGCGCAAATTTCTTTTATGTTGATCAGAACGCGTGAGCATAAGAAAATTTTATACTATAAGTTGTTTACGGAAATCGGCGTCACAAAACGTGAGATAAAAAAAATTGCCGACGTTTCCTCATTTTGCAATCCTGCGCAAAAAGCCGCAGCATTCGCTTGACGTGTCAAGACATTCTGTTTTCTATTTAAAGTCGTGACATAAATGTCATCATTGTTTGTTTTGTACACTAATTTTGCTTTATGAGTTACAGAAAACATATTACTATCTTTTTGCGAATGTATTGCCAATATGAATTGTATTGTAACTATGTTTCAACGTTTATTGTTATTTGATCTATATTTAACGTGTTATATTGACTTTTGTTATCAACACTATTGTTTTAATTATTGCTCATCGAGAATTTTTTTTATGATGATCATAAAATTCCTTTTTTTGTTCCACAAAAAGAAATTTTCTTGCGGAAGGTTATGTGATAAATATATCAATTAATGAAATATAAAATTGTGTACGACATAGAATTCTCGTCTAGCGAATCAGCGAAGCATAACACTTTGTGACGTAATCGATTGCTTCTCTGTTACTGTGCGTGCATTACGAGTCGTCACTTAACAGTCTACTAAGTTAACCCTAGAAAGTGGTCGACTTTATTATGTAGCTGTCACAATGTTCTATCTTGATGTATTCATTCAAAGAAGCTTCAAATATAATCAGATTATACAGGCTCGGGTTCCAAATAGCGACTGTCAGAACAGCGACTGTCAATAGAGCGACCACACGACAGCGATTCATTTAAAACAGCGACTGTCAATAGAGCGACTACACGACAGCGATTCATCAAAAACAGCGACTGCCACAACAGCGATCTCACTTCTTTTATTAAATCCAAGGCTTACGCGCACACGCACTCTTTCACCCCCTCCACACATACCTTCCATCCCCCACACCTCTCTACACACGTATGCACGCACAAACAGGCAAACACTGCGTAGTGAAAGATTGAAACCAAAAGGGACTTTAAAACAACATTTTATTTGGACTATCCATAGAAGTCACATGATTTAAAAAGAAATAGGCTAGTCAAGCCAAACAACAGAAAGTCGTCAAGCCTTGCAATAAAATTCAGGGTCTAGAAAAAGATTGAAACCAAAAGGGACTTTAAAACAACCAAAAGTCTTGCAATAAAAATCAAGCCACGTTTATTTCTAAATTGTGAGCAAGGGCTCGAAGGAACTGCCGCAGATCATACTGGCCTCGATTTTGCTGTACAACAGTGATTCGTGTGTTCATTGTCACGTATCTTTTCATTCGCTGAGTCAAGTCTCTGCCTTGTAGTAGCTGGGTTCGGTTTGCCCGTTGAAGGGCTTCCTCCCGTCTTAAAGCTTCGATGAATCGAAAGATGGAAGGATGATGAGTTTCCGTTGATCCCTGAAACGCATTGTGCCAACTCTTTAGCTGGTTGTTGGTTCGTGGCAGTCCCGCATCTTGTCTGGCTTTCACACTCCACATATGTACGGGAAACAATGGCTGTCGTCTGTCTCCCCGTCTGTTTCTTCGGCCCACGTAGTTGTCTTCGAAGTAATTTACGAGAGGCATTACTTCTGCTGGGTAGTCTGCCACCAATTCATCAAAGGCATCGCTCACTTCATCCACTGGTAGAAAGGCAAGAGCAAGGAGCATTTTCAGTGCTATCCGAATATTGTCGTCTTGCACATATAACCGTTGCAGTCCGTTTTCCTGAATCTTTCTCCAGAGCGATTGTCCCAAGTGAAAGTAACAGCCGTAAATGTGCGTTTGAGGAAATGCTTCAATGAGCCCAGCTTTGGAAGCTAGTTCAAAGTCGATCTGTACACTTCTTGGAGCGAGTCCAGGTTTCAGTGATTTGATTTCAGTCCACATTTGAGAGTATGTTACTTGTTGCTTATTTGGGAGTAGAAAAAAAATGCAGGGAAGCACATTGTTTCGTATCATAGCATGCACAGTGTATACTTGATAAAAAAGGGATGGTGACACTTTGAATGTACCATCACACATCCAGTGTTCGGAATCGTGTAAGGTTTGAAGAAACTGATCTGTGCTGAAAATAAGCATCCGATGAACATCTCCAGGCCCACTGTCATAGAGCAGGAAGCCACGCTGGTCTGTTGTTTGTCTCAACATATCAGGTATGAACAGTTCTCCTACATTAACAGGAGCTGGGGGGTTGTTGTCTGTTGCTTTCCTTTTCCGTCTGATGGTTTGACGCAGATTTGTGGAAGAGCCAACAGCTGCTGCAACTTCTTCATTAACTTCGGTCAATGCATCCTGCACGATTCTTCGTGGTGGATCCCGTGTTCTTACTGCAGCTGTTTTTACACTGTTTTCAACTCTCCTGGCTGCCACTTCCGTAGGGTTTGGTGGATGCCTGTGGACGCCACTGTTCACTGGGGGTTGTTGTTGCTCACGATACTGGAGGCTTGTCGTTAGGCGACCTTTACAACCTGTTTTAGCACATCTCCAATTGATTGTATTTAACTTTGTTTTGTCTTTCCTGTACAAAAAGCCTTCATAACTTATCATGTCACTTCCTTTTCTTGAAATTATAAAATCCATTGGGGCAATCCATTCAAACGACCTTAAAATTAATGTGACACGTCATAGTGTTGCCTTCCATTTATAAATGCCTCATTCGACTCAGTGAATTCAACTCAGTGAACACGAGTTAAGTCACTAAAGTCGCTATCATAACAGTCGCTGTTTTAATGCGGTCGGCATTTATACAATCGCTGTTTGGAATGTCGCTCACTTGATTACGTCGCTATTATGAAGTCGCCATTATGACAGTCGCTGTTTTGACAGTCGCTATCCGGCCTGGATGCCGATTATACAGTAGTCATTCCTGTGTCATTATTGCTGCAGTCTATCAAAGTTCACTGTTAAGATATAGACAAGTAAACAGACTTTATAAGGAAGTGGGCAAACCTTACAGGTTAAGGTACCATATACCACTTTTCATTACAGGCTAATAGGCTACCTATCCTAAGATAAACGTAGAAAAGAATTGATTCGATTAAATTATGCAACACAAAATGGATTTATACCAAGCAAAATACACGTGAAAGTATTCATAATCCTAAATAATAATGATATGTGAAAATTGTAATGATGTTAGTAAAAGTATACTGTAGCCTATATGCCTGCATCGTAGACTAAGCCAATTTTCAGGTCAGTATAGCCGAATGATTCGAGCGCTGGCTACACAACAAATATGACTTGTGTTTCGTGTTCGATACCCAGTGGCGCCTTACCTTTGTAATGTTCTTGGGCAAGGCATTAACGACACTTATGTTCGAAGAGCAGTTGTCTTATCTTAACTTATGAGGGTGTCTTCACTTAATTTACCTGCTGAATTATCTGACTCTATTGTTGTGTGCGGTTAGAATATTATAACCTTTTGTCGGCCGAAAGGTTTTATTATTACAACAAAAAGAGTTTACAAAAAAGGTTATTATTGTAGGTAACAGGGCTTCGGAGAAGGCGTAAATTTTAAATTGCTCCAGCTCCAGCTCCGGAGCTCTCTTTTATCATAAATTAGCTCCAGCTCCAGCTCCAGCTCCAGCTCCGGAGCTCATTGATACCACTGCTCCGGCTCCAGCTCCGGCTCCATCTCGTCACAAATTGAGGTTTAAGGATGAAGGCTCAATTTGGAATATCTATCTCAATGGATCAGTCAGTAGTCAGTATCATCGGTTGCAGCTATGAACATGTGACTGCTCTGCTGTCAAATCCCCAGTAATTCTTAATTTTGTGAAGGGTTGCTCTTAAATTATGTGAATTCAGCCAATAGTAGTAGGCTAGTAGCATAGCATCTTATGAAATACATCGGAGCCGGAGCTATGTTATACACAACTGGCTCCAGCTCCTGCTCCGGCTCCATTTGAATTTCACGAAGAGCTCCGGCTCCAGCTCCAGCTCCGGTGAAAATGCACGGCTCCGGGGCTCCAGCTCCGGCTCCAAAGCCCTGGTAGGTAATGTACGCTTTCTCAATATTACAAATAACCAAGAACATAAGTAATACTACTACTTAAAAGATGTCTAATATATGAGTTGCAATCACCATGACTAGCTCAGACAGCTCTTCTGTTGATTTCGCTGGTTCACGCAATTAACGCTTTCTATCTCGATGATTCACTCGAATATCTCCCGATCTCTGCTCGCTGGTAGAAGTGCAAGCTTATAAAAAGTGAAAGCGATGGGAGTGAAAAAGTTCGACAAGAAAAACGCAGCATTTCATAACATGTGCAGCGAGGAAAACCATGTGTTGACAATGTGAAATACATCTAGCTAAAGCTGACACATTGAGACGTAGATAATATAAAATAATAATCAGTGTTAAAGTTAAAAAACGGGCATTTCCAATAAAGATTTCTTATCAGCATAGATCCTGGAAACAACCTACTAACGTACTAAAAAGAGTATTAACACGAAGTTATTTAGAGCAAGTCACCAAATATAAAGCGACAGTTGAAGTGTTTGCCAAAAAATAAGTTCATAAACTGCAATCAATAACTAGAAAACACTTTTGAAAGAAATGATGTAATGGTATTAAAAATTCCACCCAGACCGCTACATGTTCAGTGGACCTAAAGGACAACTCTAAATTCGGGCAATACTATGTGAGCTTATAGTGGGCGCTAAAACTCCCACACCATACATCAAAATGTCAGAACGCCATTACGATTTTTATTATTATTGTGTTGTTTGTAACCGAAGGTCGTGTGACCGCAAGGTCACTCACGAACCCTGCAGTTTTTAAGGCCTTCTGAGGCATTCCACCGATGACACCGTCACAGACGGTTTTGGGTATAGCCTACTGTAGGCCTACACTGTATTGAGCAACTTCAATCGTCCTATGAGAATACATGCTCTAGCATTCGACTGTAGGTTTTATTTTACTGAGGCAGCAGCAAAAGATGATACTGGGAAGAATGCGGAATAATTTTTAGAAAGGAGCCAGTATCAGAATAAGCTCTAGTTTACGTACGGTCTAAGGCCAACAACAATGAACAAACAAGCAACTGCCTCAATTACACAAAAATTGAAAAAAATAAATAAATAAAAAATGTGTGACGATGAGAGGTTGCACAAATTTTATTGTCAACTTGACACAGAAAACTTTTATTCAAGTAGAAAATGATTACACCAATCAATAAAGTTATGACGTATGATAGTATAGCAAAACACATGTCGACAATAAAATAAGCATTATGGCTGTAATTGTGTAACCGTTTTTTTTTTGTTATAATCCTATTAATTATTAATGACAAGGCTGAATCATCCCCAAACGTGTTGAGAATAATATAACTTGTAAGCCTATACAATTTTTTGTCCTATCCAATGATGTGCACGGTTTTTATGATATAATTAAGTATAAGCGTTCACCTTTGTCAACCCTTTTAGTCTGATTTGACATTCAACAATCTGGTACACAAGCTGCTACCTCGTGATGTTATTAAATTCTTTTGTGGAATTTGAATATATTCCTATTATGATGTCCATATATGAACATTCATATGGCTAAATTGTCGAGTTGAACGCACTACCGAGATTCTGACGGCGGAAGACTTCATGACCAATAGACACGAAACTCACTCAATGTACTGTAGCCAGATTAACGCAAGCTATATAACCTCGTAACTTTGAACTATAGTTCTGACTCAATGTCATCACTCATCAGCAATAGACCTACAACAATATAATTGATTACAATATAATCAATATAAAACGTGAGCGTCGCCAAGGATGCATTCTGTGGCCACGTCTTTTCAATTTGTACACAAAAAGGATTTTTAGATTTAATGAGAATTGTAATAGCATCAAGATCGGCCCCTTAGAACATTACGATGACACTGTGTAGGCTAGCGGTCGCCATCTTGTCCGCTAGATAACGGTAGAACAACAGCACGTTCATTTGCAAAAACTGTCAATGTGTTTCATGGTCAAAAATTGTAATTTTGCACAGTTTTTATTTTGTGACAGTTGTCCTTTAGACATTGAGGCACACAGACACTCTTTTAAGATGTCTTTCCCCGTCTAATTGCACCACGAACAAGTTAACAATATATATAGGCCTATATAGGGTATATGATATAGCGTTACCTATTGAAGTAAACATTAGGAAAAATTTAATATGAAAATTTATGCAAAAATGATGAAAGCAATCCTAAAAATAAGTAACGTTGTAGGGCTGGACCACCTATGCAGATAAAAGTTGATGGAACAGCAATTAAACAAGTAAAAAGTCTGAGTACGCTGCACTGGCATCAAGTAAAATTGCCACCGAAACCCGTAAACGAGTTTTGAAATTTAATCTCTCACACTCCAGTCGACTTTTTTGTACAAGTCAGAGTGTTGGACAATACCTAGATCAACAATGCAACGTTTGGAAGCCTTTGAAAAGTGGGCATACCAAAGAATGCTCAAAATTTCATGAACAGGATGTCCTGTAAAGAGGAACAATAGAAAAAATATTTTTCATGCTTCTTTTAGATATTCCTCCTTCTCTTTCTACAAATGTACACGCTGTGATAACTTTTTTTCAAATTATTAAACAGCTGAATGTGCATTGTACATGTTGAGCGAAGGAAGCTTTTAAAATCTTGCTGGGTTTAATGCGACAGATTCGTGTTTTACCACGGAAAGGCAGCTATAATTTCTTAAAAAAGGTTTCTCATTCAACAAATGAGCATATAACGACTGAAAATCGAAGAAGAAAATCGGAAAAAAGTAAATCTTACATGCTCTCAATATATAGGGTGGGATGGTCGATAACTATTGCAAGATTAGCATGCAGAGGTGTAGGCTACTATAATGTCTATTTTGTTGCCATTTAGGCGAATTTCCGTTGTTAGACATAAATTTTATATACTGATATATCTTGCTATAGGTCTATGCTATATTCTTAAATCTTATATATTGCTGTTAATCTTTATGGTTTAATTCTATTCTTGTGTTTCCATTATTTAGTTAGCGATGTCTTTGCCTGCATGAGTGCATGAGAAAATGCTTAAATGACATATCCTCTTTTTGACGAAGAGTTTTGCAATTGATACGACAAACGCTATGATGACCTAACAGGATACAACAAAATGTTTGCTTGTAAAATTACAGTACTTCACTGCTGTTAGGTAATTCTATATTCGGTTGTGTAAAGATAGCCTCTCCCAAAATGCATGGACGTCTTTAGAAACATTTAACAAGGTGTCGTTATGTGTTATGCGCTTTGTAAGCTGTAGTTTGCTGTGGACCAAAAAACGCTAAATCTTTGAATGTGATGTTTTGCTGAATTTGTAGAAGTTTCAAATAATTGTAGGTAAGAAAGTAATGCAGGATAATTAGCTAACGCGTAGTATAAGATTACTCGCATCAATAATAATGAATTGAACCTCAAATTGATAGGCCTATTATTTTGCAAGGCTGCGGTACCGGTATTGCATATATTTTTTATTACTGGTATATTAGGCCTATATATATAAATACCGGTACCGGTATTTATACATATATTGTGGTAGTAGGCCTATTGCGGTATTGCATAAAGTGGGGTAGATAGATAGTTATGCTACATGGAGGAGTTTAATCTCAATACGAAAACAGTGTTTTAAATTTCACAGTAGGCCTATAGACCCGATACTTTTTAAAAATGCTGAATTTCTTTGCTTTCTGGAGAAAATTTATTATAGGCTAGATATATGTTTGTTAAATATAGCCATAAATAACTTTCTTTCATTGTTCATAAATTATTTATGATAATGGCTATTTCCAAACACAATGCGAGAATAAAATAAAATGTTCTCACAAAACCAGTCAAACATGATGTTACCTCCATAATTAAACTTATATCTGGATTTGGAAGAGCAAATCGGTCGTATTTAAACGTGAGATAGGCTACATCTGGGTGAAATTTAAATGTCGCAAACTTCTGTTGAGACTTTAGGCTAGGGTTGCCATACGTCCGGATTTCCCCGGACATGTCCGGAATTTTAATGTTCAAACTGCGTCCGGGGGGAAATGTTAAAATATGCTTAAATGTCCGGAAATTTTAAAATTGTTTGTTGCGTTACGGGTAATAATTTGATTGTTACGTCATAAACGACAATACAGCGCTCTATTTGGGATACAATGATACATGGATGAGTGGAGCTAGGCTAGTAGCTGAATCCTTATATCTTGGTCGATATTGCAAAATTTAGAACATGTCTGAAACGATAAGAGCGTATATTCGCTGAAGAAAATTATAAAGCAGTAGAAAAATAGCGCAACAAGAAGTCTGTTGCAGACCAAATTAGAATACCAAGGAAATTGTCGTTTGTTTAATGCTTAATGATTTCGAAGTGGGCCGCGGTTTTTGTTCGCACCGTCAAGGTGGGGCATTGCTAGTGTGACGTCATATTGACAGACAATGTGTTCATACCTCATTCTAAAACCCGCTAGTGGGCACTAAAGAGTGTCCGGATTTTAGGCCACGAAAATATGGTAACCCTACTTTAGGCCCACTCGTTATTCAATTTTATGAAAATCATTAGGCTACATATAGGCCCACAAATGCTATTGTAGTATTAAAGCTGCAGGTTGTATTATTCCCGAAGTCTTTCCCCAGTTATTTTTTATTAAACAAAGGGGAGAATCAGGTTAAGTGTTTTGATTGCTGATGGCTTCAATTACACTTTCACATGTGACTGAACTCCTAATCGCGAGATTTTTAAAAAACAAGAAGGAATTCAAAAATACTTTTTACAACTATAAAATGGTTAAAAGCTTTTTTTTTAGTTTGCAGTTGTAATTTCTTGTAAAATGTCATTTTAGTGATTATTTTCATATAATAAGTGGACATAATCCATGGCGAAAGTTTTGGATGCATTTCTTGATGACAATACTAAAGCATTGCTGTAAGTTCATATGGTAGTATTTTTGTATAGTTAATTAGGCCTACTCGCATAATTACCGATTTACGGAGCTTTATTTGTCTTTGTTATAATTGTTATTTTTTGCCTATTAATTAATTCTGCATGTTATATTATATGTCTACAAGTTAGTGATTTTACTTTTTGCTTATGGAACTTTTGCAAAAAAAAGACATAATTGAAATATCAAAAGTAAAACTTGGCATTTAAAGTGACAAATAACAAATAAGAATAAGGTCGATGCAATAAACAATATTAAGTCAAGCTACAGTAACCTATAGCCTAATGGTATCGTTTTAATCACAGATGTTCATTGCACTCTATGATGTAACACTTTTACTCTTGTCCACTCAATCATTGCATAATCAACACGATTGTTCAAGATAGTAAATGTTCATCATATGCAATGTTTTTCTTACCTCTCATTGATAAAGAAACCAATGCGAACAAAAGGGGAAATTTTCAATGCCAATATACGTCATATGGTACCACAAAGTTTTGTGAAGTTTTGTCGCTTGACACGTGGTATTATATACACTAATGTACTTTAAATGGAAGAAACTAATCAAGCAGTTTAAAAAACCGTTGGTAAAAAAAGAAAAATTTTTAGCAACCATCTGGTGACAAAAACGTCTTTTGTAACGCCGTTAGTAAATCAACCTGTCAGTGATGACTCAGCGTATTCTGGTATGAACTACCGGAATTACGTTTTCACATGCCGGGTTTCCACGGAAACAATAAATAAAAGCAGTAGCCATAAACCTTTTTTCTGAAACACCCATCTCCTGGAGTTTTGCATCAAAATCTCTCTCTGTATATGTTTTATGATTGTCTGTAAATATTTTTATTTGAAAAGAAACTATATTACGAACGTTTCACGTTTAACTACGCGACATATATTTATTACAAAACATAAAGTACAAGAAAAACAAAGCAAAATCAAGCATATTTATTCGCTCATTTCTAAAAGCAGCAGGTTCAAACTGATGCGACCCTTCCTGGAATTTATCTGCAAGATATCAAACGCTGCTTTTAAGTCACGTGACATACCCCGATCTTATTTATAACAAGTGGGTTATGGTATTTATTGCGCATGCGTGGTTTACTTTGCTGAAACATTGCTCAACAGTATGAGCCGTAGAAAACGTAACTGCTCCATTTATCAAAAACTATGCCATAAAAACACACGGAAATTTGTACGTAAGCCGTGGACGTGGAACAAGTATGAAGTTGATATATATTTTACAAATTATCACGGGGGCATTTGAAAACCTATTTTTTACTACGCAAATATTTTTTTCTGATACTTTTATACCTAATATAGAATACCAACCCCTGACAAATATTTAGTTAAATTTTAAGTATGTAAAAGTAAAAGTGTAATAAAGTATAGTAAAAGTAATAGCATAGTAATAAAGTATGCATGACAATTTATATAAATATGTTGTTTTAGTCAAATTGCACTATTTTGGCTAAATAGGTAAGCGGGAAATCCCATTTTGCTTTTAATAAAATTGTTAAATCTTAAACAAAATTTGTCTTTAATTGGTACGCCAAAGAGTTAATGTAATCAGTTATGACGATTTATAGTTAAACTTTTGCAGTTTAACCAATGGTCAAAATTGTGTTATGTAGATTTTAATGTGTATGAGCTGTAGTGTTTTTTTTTTCTATGTAAAGGTCGTTCGCCGTAAAATTTGCTAGTTTGTTTTTCGGCTTTATTTTCAAGAAGTACAGGTACATTTTCGCACAGAACTCTCGCATAAAAAGTAAAACCGCCTCCGTAATTCCGATAATCGACAATATCGCCATCTTAAGAAATAAAAACGAAAAAAAGAACTATGGCTTAGACCAGGGGTGTCAAACTCAATCGCACCAGGGGTCAAAACTCAAAACTTATTTAACGCCGCGAGCCGTAAGGATAAAACTTGATTGAACGTTTCATGACACGAAACATGAATTGGAACAGGCAGCGAAACAACACCAAATTTTTCATGTTTTTGACGATTTTTGACTGGGCTATATTTGATTATTCTTCTCTTACACCATTATGTTTCATTCATCTTGCAAAAGCATTACAGAATTAACAAACAATAAAGAAAAAAGCAGCCCAAATTACAAGCGTTAGAATAAATCGATTTATTCTATCGTATGATGGGGCAACTGCTGTGCTGCTGTATTGTGCGGTTTGTTATAATCTTGTTTCTTGCTTGAAAAAAGTACGTTATACTGTACAATGATCTAGCGGCCCGGAAATAGTTCAATGTATAAAGTAGCATTGTTTATTGTAAGTTTTATTGTAAAGCGGGCCGGGAGTTTGACACGTATGGCTTAGACCTAACAGAAAGCTTATGAAAATGTTTGGTTTGGTGTAATACGCAATTTATTAGTTTAGTTACGATGGAATGCAACTAAGTTTTTGGTTATAATTTGGGCATCGTGGTTCCGTGCTAAAACAGGCATAAAGTATAACTTACCATCTGCACTTCAAATTAAAAATTGATTGAGTTATACCTCGCATGAAACTACCTGGAAAATCGTATGTCTCGAAACCTTTCCGAACTTATACTGTGGTTATGAATAGAGTTGTTAAAAGCAGTTGGGCTAATGTCCTTTTGACTTCTGGCTTGCAAAAAAATAGCCCATGCAGAAGAAAAAGCAGGTCTGAAAACAAAAGTTAAGATGTCACAATACGATCTCTAGTATAGACTGCGCTGTTTAACATTAACGCGGTAAGACGCCATGATTCGTTCAAATATATATGATTTTTTCATTAAGCTAAATGATTAAACACGGTTTCTAAAATGACTTAATAAAGCCAGTGTTAGTATTTTTTCTCTTCCATGTCAAAGCAATATCTGAAATAAAGCAATTTAGTCGATGCTCTCCTATAATATAGCTATAGCCTATATGTTAGTAGAAAACAATGATTTAGCCTCCTGCTATTTTATTGGGAAGCTTTCACATTTCAATTATAATTACTACAAAATACCTTAATAACGACAGAGAACAAATTTAATGACATGGGCGATTCACTTGGGTTTTCTATCGATTTAAAGTCATTACTCATTACAAATCATTGACGCAACTTCTGTTTGTTCAATAACGGACCTTGTTGGTAGAAAAAAACAGTTGACAACCGATTGCAAGCAATATTACTTGGGGTCTGAGTCTGAGCAGCAGTTCTAGCTATATACGTCACCAAGAAAACTATAAATTGCTCCAATTGGAGATAGGCTATATAGACTATTTTGGTTTTTCTCGACGCCAGGCAAAATTTATCACGCACAGAATTTGGCTCAACCTGGGATTTGCCAGAAATGGAGACGGTCAGAAATTGCAGAAACCGCTTTCAAAAGAGAAGGCTACGGCTTTATTTATGGTTACTATATGCACTTCTTAATATACCCTTAAATAAAGCGACATCAGTTTAATGACATCTGTAGACCTAAGAATGTGTATTTTAGACCAATTATACGACGAATGCAAAAAAGTAAAATGATATTATTTCGCTGACAAAATTAAATGGTCCAGAAACGCAGCGAAGAAACTTTTCTTGTGTTCATTTAATTTTTAATGGTATACCGGGTTCATCAATATCAAAGTATTGTCAGGTTCTTCTTTAGCGCATGAACAGTAGGTTATCAAACATAAAATAATGAATAACGCAACAAGTGGAAACGATTTGCCCCACAATCATGTCATTGACTATCTGCCTTGGTTTTTCGGGTGAGCTCAGCCTAAAACGTTTTCACATAGCTGTGAGATACAGTCACCCGCTTTATGTTGCAACTTATTTGTTGCAAAGCGTCTGCATACTTTGGTTATATGGGCTTGCTGTGGCTAAATACTGAGCGTGTATAAAGTGTGTTACTTGAGCAAAACAAGATAAAGATATATATTAGAATGAAACCTTAACTTTTGGTTTTCAAATAATAACATATTTTTCAGCGAAAAGCAAAAAATGACTCTTATCTCCGCAAATAAGAGAAAAAGAAGATTCGGTTTTCACGCAGCTCATGAAAAGCAGATTCTAAAAGAACAGTACGAATCGTATTTCCTGAACGGATTTACAAACGCAGATGTGGATGATTTAAGAGAAATTTTCGAATTCTATGACGTTGATAACAATAAAACAATGGATTTAACGTACGTATTCATGCGTGATAACAGAAATGAAAATTTTTAGCTTTTTATAAATTGAGTGGGGAATAGAGCATAACATTTCTGTTTTTGCATTGTATAGAATAAGGTACGCTCTATTCAATTAAATTAAACGCATTATTAAAACTATTGAAATAGAGAGCTGGACAAGGCGTTGCGTGCTCTTGGTTACAATCCAACAATCGACGAAGTGGAAGAAATGATTGCAATGATGGATATTGACGGGGACAAATCGATTGACTTCAGCGAATTCTGCATGATTGTTGGTCACATGACTGAGCAAAAGGATGAATTTAGCGATCTGAGGTATGTTGTACGATTACCTTTTTATCTAATTATGACCTGCTGTTTATTACTTTTCGCTTTGACCGTCATTAACGCTTAAGATAACTTTGACAAAAGTGTTTTTTGCTTGCAATTGAAAAATTAAAGCTTGTTTTGTCTTTATTCTGCTTGATCAAGTGATTATGTGCTGATCATTCGTTTAAGTTTCATGGTTTATAGTTTTTTTGCTGTTGCCGTAAAATAAACAACTAGATGTATGATTTTATTCATCGTCAGTTTTTATAAGTTATAAATCTTCAAATAAACTTGATGAAATGTAATTTTATGCGTGAAGGATAAAACCTAGATCTATGGTTTTATTCACCAAACAAAAATGTAGCTTACGATTGTCAAATTTATTTGCATCGTCAGGGAAGCTTTACGCTGCGTTGAACGAAACGAAGATGGTGTGGTGAAGGAAGAGGATTTATTTAAGCTAATGTCAGTCCAAAGCGATGGAATGTCGATTAAAGAAATTGAAAATATGTTAAAGTAAGCTATGGCTTAAATATCACTAAAATCTAAACTAAAGCCTTCAACAATCATGAAGGAAATTACCTGCCTTAATATTTTTTCGAAGTCCGAAAGCGGAGTAGTTTTGTTATGATGTTTATAGGTTCTACACCAGATGCACAGTGGAATTCGTTTATGTTGTAGAAGTTCCAGTAGGCTATTATTCTTTCCAAGTCACGTCCCGTTATATTTTTGTAGGGTGGTAGCAAAAGATGGCGTGATTGATTGCGAAGAATTTATCAGAATTATCAAGAAAGCTCAAGAGAAAAATTTGGCTGATGACTTCACAACATCAAAATCCAACGAAACACACGTGCCAACAGACATAGACTTTAGAACTAGCACTGTCGCTGACAAAGTTAGTTCAAGCAGCATTAAAAAGAAATCGAAGACAACTGCATCAAAGAAAAAGAAAAACGGTGGTAAAGTTAACCTACCAGGTATATGTACCTTGATTTGTTCTGTTCACTTGGCCTACGAGCACGTAAATGAGTTATTGTAAGATCCTAACAGCAACTTACGACAAAGGCCTGAAATTACATTTAACCCATATGATATTGTTTACCGCCGTTTACAGATAAACCGTGCAACGTGGAAGCGATTGATTCCGTCTTAAAAGCACTTGGTGGACCGATACTTCTGACCAGTGCCATAATCATTACTTCATCGGCCTCTAAGACAAAGCCTCGGCAAAAAAAATCTCGATGGCCATCTGTGAAAAGAATTCTAAGTTACAAAATGTACGCTGACTTTTTTTACGTTTATATGTTCACTTTAGGGGTGAGTCGGCTTAATTGGGTCGTAAAAAATTTGCCTATTTTTAGAATCGGGCTTATAGCGAACGTCGAAAATTTTCCGCCTACTCCATCCGTAGTTTTTGAACACTTAATAGGTAGTTTAATTTTCATGGATAAACGGCCTTCATCTTTTCATACACATCCACCAATTTTTCTTATCAAATTATTTGAGAAAGAAGGCCTACTCTACATCTCTATTGCAGCGTGACAATTATGTACTGTATATATAGTACGGAAGTGGTAATTTCGTTTGAGTGTTTTAAATGACTGACGTTTCAAAGAAACAATTAGCAACGGGACTAACTGCAGTAAATAAGCGGCATATTTCCGGTATGAACTTACGACTGACGTAATTGAAATGCTTTTGGTATAGTCGGCCAACTTTCGATATTTTATTGTTATACAATGACATAGACCTACGTGACGCCAACAGCAATAGTTTGAGTTGTTGAAGAAAATGGGCGGGATTAAGATGTTGATTTAGTTGACTACAAACTTCTACGAGGAGTCTTTGGCCTATAGATGTATATTACAATGACTCGCTTGTATCGTCTATTTTGTTTTAGGAACGAGATGCTTTTAGCTGAATCGCCTTATATTTTGCCTTGCAAACACGGAAGTTAAGACGCAAAGCTTTATAGTGTTATACTATTGGGTTATTAATTAATTATCAATGAATAGACAGTCTCGGGCCTCGTTTGAATAGATTCACTTTCTTTAAGATCAACGCCTTGGCCGGAATACAGTTAGTCTTTTTCCACAGAAAATATTGTTTTTTTTTCTGGGTGGGAATTAGGCACTGCAACAGTTTCAGGCGATGACAAAAAATGCGGAATTCGGGCAACTTTCATTTCTTAAAGATTGTAACTTTGCCAAATTGCGACGTCATTAACAGCAAAACACGACAGGTGTGATGTGATAAAACTGAATTCGGTGCAACTCATTCCGTCACACAGTTATACCTGGTTATTTTTCCATTATGTTGTCACTTGCATGCCAATGCATTCTGACAAACTCACAAGCTTAGGCCTAAGATTGATTGACAGGTGGTGGTGCGCGGCAGGAATATCAGCGAATCATCTCTTAGGGGTAATTAATACTCACCATCGATCGGATGTTTCGTACAGATTGTTATGAGCTGGAAATCGGTGACAAATTTTTATTTAAAAACCTATATGACTTGCCGAATGTACCTACTGGATTTTGTGAAAAACTAATCCGACAGAAGAGTAGACTACTCTATTCCCAGCCTTGATGTTTTCGTATAGGTCTTTATATGCAACAAAGTACCTAAAATACTGTCTGTCAATAAAAAAAATAAAAAATAAATAAATAACTAAAATAAAATAAAAAACAAATAAATGATGTTAAATTTTAATTAATCGACAATTAATAACGACAAGCTATGTATGTCATTGTAGCCGAAGTATTTATTTAAAAAATGCTTTAGAAAATAACAAATACTTTCATTATTCTGTTTCAGACAAGAAGAGAAAAAGAAAGCTCAGGAGATGTCAAATCTAAGAGATGTAAGCATCGTTAATGAAGCCACTGGTCTTTTGAGTGGACGAGCTGTTGCTGAAAAAGTTCATACGAAAGCAAACTTGCAATTTATATCACTTGTCTAAAACGAAGTCTCGTTACGTCACACAGCGATGCTTTTTGAAACTGTGACATTTAAAATTCTTGTCGTTTTTTTGCTTCTATTCCTAAATGTGATTGCTTGGTTGTTTTTCCTTGTATTATGTGCTATTGTTTCTTGAAATCAAGATCAAACATGTAGTTTTGTTTATTCATTATATCTGAAAGGTGAACGGTTTTCAAAAGACAAATTAAAAATCGTAAAACTTTTTTACCTATGTCAGAAAGGTTTCTATAAAAGAATCTCTTGAATGAATGGTTTGTAAAACCACAGATTATACGCGTTACAACTTACTGTACAAGATAATGTTAACAATATTTTTGCCAAGCTTTTCGCTTCGGGGTGACGACGAGTGTGTATTAAAGCGGCAGATAAACTTCAATGGTCATTTAAGACAAGAATCAGTGGCGAAAATCTGTCCAAAATATTTATTGAAGAGGACAGATTCGAAAGTGCAAAAATAAAAGAGTGATGAGATAAACAACTTTGCTGTGCTTCGTTTAATCCCAAGACCGAAATAATCTAAACCGCGTAATTAGAATTGTAAAACTTTGTTCTAAAACAAAGTTCAAACATTTGTTTGACTTTGTTGCCCAGACTTTCAAATTGCCTTAAACATGAAAATTGTGGACAATTTTTAATGTTTTTTACGCTGCTACCTCTGGTTTGGTGACATTTTTCTTTTGTGGATGTAGGGTGTAGGCTATTTATATACATTCCCAATAGGAGAAAAAAAATGTAACTGCTTACAAAAAACTCAAATTTTTCTCATTGCGAGCATTGTATTTGCTATAAAAAGTAATTGCTTCATCGCAGTCAGAAAATTGGCTGACTATGCTGCGCCAAGTCAGCGAAGTTTCTTTTCTTGTCAACTTACAAACGATTGACAACAACTTTGGCTACTGAGTCATATTGAAATGGTTGTACCCCAATAACCATGTGTAATTATATCACTATCTCATTTAAACGCATAAAAGTTCCTCTATCCTTTTTTTCACAGTACACCTGAAGAAGCAAGCTTATGCTTGCGAAAGCTCATGTCGAAAAATATAAAGTTAATCGTAAGAGTGCCAAACTATATCCTGTTTTTATTTTACTTTTTTATTTTAAAGTGATTGTCTACATAAAAATCCCACTCTATGGGCCATACCTTCGATGAAACAATTGCGATTATTTATTTTTGTTTATAACCAAAAATTTCATCCGGTTACATATTTTAGATATCTGTGATCTCAGACTGCATTGGCTGGCTTTAATCATGCAAACGCAATTAATTTGCTAACTTATTTCAAGTAACATGTATTGACATAAATCGTAATTCTCAACATGTTTCGACTTTCAAATCTTATCCGACGTGAGAAATATTTGGGGGTAAGGAAGAAAGGAATTACATTGCGGCCCCTCCAACAAAAATATTGGGGGTACATACCCCACCGCCCCAGGATTTCCGCCCATGACAAGAACTCAGCAAATTACTTCGAGTTTATGCTTACAATATAAACTTAATGGTGATATAACGTATACTTTGCTAAATACATCGATTTTCACAAGTTGCTTAACTTTGAACATTTTGTTTGATATGTCGCTCTTCCCGTCGCTCGTAGTCGCTCTTCCCCGGAATTAGTTAGAAAATTCCACGTGAAAAAATTAAGAAAAGCCTTTTCAAAAAAGTTTATCATAACTTCGCGACACTTCAGTACACACAGGCCCTGTGTATAATAGAATTAAAAGAGAGAAATTTATTCGTAACAGTTTTAAAAATACACAACTGAATAACACTGTGTCATTGACAAAGATTTCAAGAATTAGAGGTTGAAAAAGGTATTTCGGCGGGTGAAGAATATTATACCGCATTTCTTGTTGAAGTCTGTATATCTTGCGCTAGGTTTTTGGTGTTTTATTTTTGGGAGCACTTGTTTTGCTTCACTGTTGTGGTAGACTGGTATAGCCGAAGAACTTGTGCGGACGAAAACAATTTTTTTGTTTCAAAGTTTTGCCTCTTCTGATTTGTTGATCGTTAATCTTTGGAAACAGGAAAGTTTTGTACCGGTTGAGCTCGCCTGCCACTTGATTAGATCGAAAGAGATGCATCCGACTCACACCCGGATAGTTATTACTAATGATCGAGTATAGGCTATACACTAATAACTAATAAGCTGCCTAGACTTTGTGCCTGTAGTGCCTTCTTAATGGTAGCGACAAGTAAGACGCTACAGTTTGTTGTCTTAAACGTATATTTTCATTACGAAACTAACCTCTGATGTTTCGGTATAGCTGAAATCTCGCGGATTCCTTATTAATAGCTTAATTTTGCGGCAAAATGTATTTTGCAAACTTATAAACTTGCGAAGGAGTGTCTACGGTGCAGTAAACACGCTTAAAAATATAAAACGAACACAATTTTACTGTTACGCAATTGTTTTAGGGTGTAGGTGATTAAAAAACCCAAATTTTGCTCATTGCGAGCATTAATTGTTTTGACGTGAAGTCAACATAATTTTTACTTATAGCTAGGGGAAACCAGTGTAATTTGGACCCCTGTGTAAATCGGACCAAGGCTGATTTCAGACTAATCGCGGTAGGTGACGTCACAAACATCACGCGACATGGAAGACGTCAGCAAGAAAATGTGGCAGCAGTTGTGTTTGGTCTCGTTTCTTTTGTGGTCTAGTTACGAAAACGCAAGTAAACTATTAGGGGTGCTTGATCTTATTTTAGGTCATGCGTCATTTCAATATAATCGGAGGCTAGAGGCAGGTAGGAAAATAATTTAAACGTTTCGAGACAACTAAAACATTCGCAGATACTGTACCATGACAGTATTAGACTGTCAGTTTAAAATTTTAGTGAAGAGCCTGAAAGAAATTTCAGCTTAGATTTGTGTAAAATGGACCGCAATAAAACGTGTAATTTGGACCCCCCCCCCTAAATTACACGTAGAGGCAGATAACATTACCTGTTTTCTTAGGATATTAAACTTTCATTTTGTGATCCTTCTGATCTTGAACTTAGTACAAACATGACCACAAGAGCTGAGCGTAAGAGCAAAGGAGTGTATGGAAAGTGGGATGAAGAAGCGATGCGACATGCAATAGGGGCTGTAAGAGATGGCACAATGGGTATAAAAAAAGCAGCCGAACAGTTTCATGTCCCCAAAACGACTCTTCTAAGAAGTAGGGTTACCATATTTTCGTGGCCTAAAATCCGGACACTCTTTAGTGCCCACTAGCGGTTTTTAAAATGAACACATTGTCTGTCAACATGACGTCACACTAGCAATGCTTTGCCTATCCATTGTATACCGGAGTGGATTTTGAACATAGTGTCGTCATTCACTAGGCTTTTGGGCCATCTCTGATTTGACCTCTGGTCAGGCATACTATATTTTTGTGCTTAAAGAACGAGAAGCTTCAGAGCAACGAGCCTTATCAGACAAATGTGGTTCATATTTTACTAGGAGTATGAAACTATTTTGGATTCCTATCGTCAGTGACAACTAAAGTAGTAAGACAACAAGAATAACTAAAATAATGCATTTTACTTGGAAACAAAACAATGTTCAAGCATTTGTAAATTTACATAATCGTCCAATCATACTTTTCTGTAGACAATACTTTCTTCAAGAAGTCTTTATTCGACTTTAATTTCTCATAAAAATCACAGCAGGAAACGTCCGTGTTAATTTCGCAGGTGATAAGGGCTTACAAATTCAAATGTTTTTTTACAGAAGGAAATGCTAACAAGTACCGGTACGAAATAAGTTCTTTCAATAACCTAACTGTAAAAAGATCACCTTCTCCTTCTAGCCTATTATTACTGAAATAGCAAATGCGCTAACAATCAACTCACTACTGGACCAATTACCCGCTAGAATGACGTAACAATAACTTTCACATTTAACACAAAGAAACAAGAACACGCATCGAGCATTGTTCTTCAGCAAGTTGGCTAAACAGACCTATCACAGTGTGCTAATATTCGTGTAGTGTGGGGCAATGCTGGCTCACTAAATGCCAAAGCGGGACTTTTGGTTGACTAACCGGGACGCCGGGACAAAGCCTTAAAAAGCGGGACTGTCCCGGCTAAAACGGGACGTATGGTAAGCCTACTAAGAAGACTGAAAAAGAAGAACAAGATTGCTCTTGGCAGCCGCAAGATGTTAGGAAGATCTACTGACCTCCCGGAAGAGATTTAAAACCAATTGGCAAAGCATATTGAAGATATGGAAGCCAGGTTTTATGGCTTGACATTGATGGACCTTCAAAAGCTTGCATTCCAAATTGCAGAAGCTAATAACATTTCTACTAGATTCAACAAAGAAAAGAAAATTGCTGGCTATGATTGGGTGAAAGGATTTCTGAAAAGGCATCCAGAAATATCTCTTCGATCCCCGGAGGCAACATCACTAGCGAGAGCATCCGGATTTAACAAACCACAGATAGCTAAGTTTTTTGAACTCATTCATGACATTTATGAAAAGAACAACTTAACTGCTGCCAGAATTTATAATATGGACGAATCTGGGATAAACGTTGTTCAGAAATTGTCAAAAGTTTTAGCTAAGAAGGGGAAACATGAAGTTGGCTCGATAACTAGTCAAGAGCGAGGACAAAATGTGACGGTTATTTGCTGCATGAGTGCAGCAGGAAATTTTGTCCCACCAGGCTTCATCTTTCCACGAGTGCGTATGAAGGAAGAGTTGAAGGATGGAGCTCCTCCAGGAAGCATGTTCACTTGTCAAGTGAGTCATGTTTAATTGTCTAGCAATCCTACCAGGCAAAACCCATCTTTTCTATGTTGATGCTATGTGTGCCGACATTGAATCTATGTAGGACTGTCAAAATGGTGGTTGTTACCACTGGGATGCTAAAGATGTCAAATTTTATAGCCTGCACTATTTACGTTTGCTAGTGTTTTCAAATGTTTCAACCAATTGGGCTATAAATTAATTAAACTATGCTCATACTGACAATTTGTTATTTGTAAAAATTGGTTTTATTATCACTGTATGGTGCATAAATTTGGCTTTGCTTTACAAAATGTTAGTCTCTCTATGCTCAATAGTTCGTAATAAATTTTGAACCTTTTTTCAGAAAAAGGGATGGATGAACAACGACATATTCTTGGAATGGATAAAACACTTCAGCCAGCATGCAAAGCCTAGCCAAGAAGAGAGGGTCCTGCTGATCTTAGATGGACATAAAAGCCACACGCACAATATCGAAGCTTTAGAGTTGGCATCAAAAAGTGGTGTTATTATGCTTTCATTACCACCACACACCAGTCATCGGATGCAGCCATTAGATT
Organism: Clavelina lepadiformis; assembly: GCF_947623445.1. Taxonomy (NCBI): domain Eukaryota; kingdom Metazoa; phylum Chordata; class Ascidiacea; order Aplousobranchia; family Clavelinidae; genus Clavelina; species Clavelina lepadiformis. The sequence continues at coordinate 4,083,335 of NC_135246.1, forward strand.
TAACTTTTTTCAAACCACTGAAGACCTATTATTATCAACAAATTGAGCAGTGGCTGCGTGCAAATCCTGGACGAGCAGTCTCTGCGTTTCAAATTTGTCGTTTGTTTGGTCTTGCATACGGAAAAGCTGCAAATGTTAGCTGTGCGGTGAATGGATTTCGAAAGGCCGGAATTTATCCAGTTAATATGCTGGTCTTTAATGACGGTGATTTTGCTGCTGCTGATGTCACAGATCAACCCGATCCAGCTGAGAATTCAGATGATCTAATCGCCACCACAAGCTCAGCTCTAGTGGAAAATGCAAGCTCAACTGTAGTTAACACCACTCCTGCTTGCATCAACAAAACAGCTGAAACCAGCAATCTAGTTTCTGACATGCAAGCCAGCCCTGTAGGCTTACTCTCATCCATTTCTTATTCTGAGGAAAAAAAAAGTGTTGTAACTGTCACAGATATCAGCCCTCTACCAAAGCGAATCCGATCTATGAATCCTGGTACCAAACGGCGAAAATCTTCACGCGCCACAATTTTGACAAGTTCTCCTCATAAAAACACTCTGAATAAAAGAGACAGTGATGTGACAAAAAGAGGCGGTGCACAAAAAACGAAACAGAAGAGAGGAAGGAAAACAGAGAACAAACAGAATTCCATCTGCCTGGTGTGTGGAGATTCTGCAGATGAAGACTGGATTCAATGCAAAAACTGCAAGGAATGGGCCCATGAAGAATGTGCTGATATTAGTGATTCCAAGTATTATTACTGCGACAACTGTTCGTAAATGTGTGTTTCTGTTTTTGCATGGGTTGTTCTATTTTTGTGAGTTATCGATGGTTCCAGATTGCACAATCACACATTGTGTAAATTGGACCCCTCATTTGAAAAAATTAAAATTGACTATTTACCAGCAGTGTCATTGAATTAGAAACTTATACAGTGAAGTTAGGTGCTATCCGAATGAAATTGAATATTAAGTTGTATGTTTTGTTCAAAAATGGAAGGGGTCCATTTTACACAACAGTTATGTAAATTGGACCCTTAGCATGAAAAAATTTAATTTGGTAGTGCACCTCCAGTTTAAATTATTTAAGCCCGATACTTCGTTATGTTGTACCTTTCATGTATGTGAATAAACAAGTGAAGTTTGGAAGAAATCGACCAAGGACTTTCGTTATTATCAAAGATTTTGCTTAAGGGGTCCAAATTACACTGGTTTCCCCTACTGAGTTTTTCATGTTAGCCTGAAACCTACCCTTAAGTAAGCCCAATGACAATTTTAGGTTTCGCATCGTAGTAGAGCAGTAACTTAGTAATAGTAGTAAAAATAGGAAGGCAAGTAGGAATTATGTCTATTTTTTATCTGTCTACCAAAAAAAGATTGCCAGGTAGAATAGCCGTTATTCAAGACCTCTATCACACAGTTAAACCCTGGAGACCATTTTGGTGAAAAAAAGAAAATGCAGTAATATTGTAAGTTACCTTGTCTTATTTCAAGGAAGTAAGCACGGTAGAAATTCACGCCCAGAACCTACGTATTTGGTTTCAGCAGCATGTTAACACCTGTACAGTAATTTCGATAAAGAAGTGACTAATTCCTCTAATTTTAGATGATTTCCAGACCGCATAACAATTGTGCAGATAGGATAATGGGATGATAGATATGCAATAGAGAATCCTACCTATGACAAGCCATACTGGAAAAAAAGTGAAAATCGTTATGTGTAAGGTATTGGGTTGGTCAGGTGGAACAAAAAAAGCCTAATCGCGGGTGATTACGCATTGAAAAGAGTGAAGTGTG